>NC_029780.3:63212373-63213179 GCF_000817695.3 Arachis duranensis | reverse complement strand
AAAGAACAAGCAATGTAAATTGCAGAAACTTAAATGACAAGAAATGTAAATTGCTTGAATCTTAAATGGGTCAGGGATGTGGGATTGCAGAAATTAATTAAGGAAAAAGAAATTGCAACAAGTAGAAGAGTAGAGGATTGATTCAATGGAACTAGATCTTAACAGAAAAGTAAAAATGCCTTGAAGAATTTAGAACAGAAAAGCAATGCTTAAGTTGCAGCAAATTAAAAGTGATTGAAGATCTCAGGAGTGGAGGAGACTAGATAACAAGTCTAGATCTCAAATCCTTCCTTAATCCAACAAGAACAATTGCAAAAGAAATAAAGGAAAGCAAATTGCAGAAATCGCAGAAGAAGAAGAAATGAACAGAAAGTAGAATTCAATTATGCAGAAAATTAAAGAAGAGATCTCAAGGTGAGATTGAAACAGAAGTTCTTCAATTCTTCACCCAAGATCCAAAACGAAAATGAAAACTAAGAGAGCTTTCTAATGGAGCCCTCCTTTTGAAATGAGAGTGTGTGGAAAACTTGATGTGTGGAAAACGATCCAACACAAAACTCACCGGCAAGTGTACCGGGTCGCATCAAGTAATAATAACTCACAAGAGTGAGGTCGATCCCACAGGGATTGATGGATCAAGCAACTTTAGTGGGTGATTAGTTTAGTCAAGCTAAAATTGAAGTGAAATTGAGTTAAATCGTAGCCAACAGAAAGTAAATTGACAAGAATTGTAAATGACAGAATGTAAATAGGCAGGAAGCTTAAAGAACAAGCAATGTAAATTGCAGAAACTTAAATGACAAGAA
>NC_029780.3:63207733-63209016 GCF_000817695.3 Arachis duranensis | reverse complement strand
CTGAGGATGGTACTTGGATGTCCAAGACTACTTGATTTGCTTGTGCTATTGGCCATTTCTTGAATACTGTCGGCTATGAGTTGTGCGAGGTTGATTTCACCTCCATGTAAGATGCAGTATGTCAAGAGTGCTCGTTTGATTGTGACCCAAGAGGCGTTTCCAGTAGGAAGAATAGATCTCCTTACTATTTCATACCATCCCTTGGCCACAGGAGTAAGATTTATCCTTCTCAGGTGACTTGGAACTCCCTTTGAATCTCTTTCCCAATCTGTATTCTCCACATATAACCCTTACAAGATCTCATCAGGATTGTTTTCCATTTGCAACCTAGTTTCATAACTAGGCTCTGCATAAGTTATGGTTCTCAACTTTAGAGCCCTAGTGATGGCTGCTGGACTGAAGCTCACTTCAACTCCTCTGACATAACTTGTGTAAGGGGCACTATCTTTGTTTTCTTTTACAGCATTTGCATAGAACTCCCTGATCATGACTGCACTGATGTCAACAAGAGAAGCACATAAAAGTTCCCACCTTCTTTCTTTAGTGATTTGCCTCATGATGGGGTATTCCCCGTCTCTCAACTCAAGGCCTTTCTCATAGATTACATTCTTTGTCTTCATGAACCTATGATATCTCCCTTCATGGAATTGGGATATAAATTTGTTTGCATCAAATGATGGAGGTTCGGCTACCATAGGTTCCTTTCTCGGCCTTCTCTTTGAACTTGAGGAGGCCATTGGATTTGAGGTGAGAAGAAAGGAAAAGTGAGAATAGAAGAAGCATGTGTTGTGTTTGGGATGAGTTTTGGTTCGGTTCTGTTGTGTGAGATAAGGGAATTATGTTGGTTTTGGGAGTAGAGGGGATTATGGTTTTCATATGAAGGTAGCTTGAATGAGTGTGTGAACTGTTTAGTGCTACGGCTATTAATAGGCAGATTCTTCAAGCTTTCCAACAAAACCACAATGAATGAAGAAGGAGCTCGTTGGTGCTCATGAAGGGTTTAGATTGAGTTGTTCATCTAAGGGGTTCATGGAATGGACGGTCTGCATGCAGTGTTGAGGCTTTGACGAGGATCCTCCTCCCATTGGCTGCATGCATTTAGGCATTCAATGATGCATGCATGCATGTTCTGCTTCCCAAGGGGCACATCTCCCTAGGCACATGTGACCATTCCTCTCTTAGCTTGTCCTAGCCGTGGCCCCTCCTTGCTTTTGTCGAGATCTACATAAACCAAAACAGCTAGCCTTAGATATTAATATAAACGTTAGCCATTGACTTGTAAA
>NC_029780.3:63205477-63207303 GCF_000817695.3 Arachis duranensis | reverse complement strand
TTCTTGCTCTTCATCTTTTTCTTTCTTGTTGATCTTTCTTTCTTGACAGTGACTTGGGTTGTGATACCTTCCTTCTTGTTTATCACCCCTGCTTCCTTTTGAATTCCTTTTTCTTCTTGCAGCTGCTTGTTTTTCTGTTCTACTGCCTTGTCGGTTGCTTGCTTTGGAAGAAAGTCACCACTTGTTTTGCTTGTTTCTTCATTCCTTTGTAATTCTGGAAAGACTTTCAAGGTGATGCTCTCCTTATGCATCCTGAGGGTTAACTCTCCCTGCTCTATATCCACAATGGCTCTAGCAGTGGCCAAAAATGGTCGACCAAGTATTATGGAGTCATTTCCATTTTCTGATGAATCCAGGATCACAAAATCTGCCAGATAGATGAACTTGTCAACCTTAACTAAAAGGTTCTCAATCAGCCCCTTAGGATATACTACTGATTGGTCCACCAACTCCAAGGATATCTGTATTGGTTTCACCTCCTCTATGCCAAGCATTTTCACTAAAGAAGATGGGATTAGATTTATGCTTGCTCCTAAATCACACATACCCTTGTTGATGAATAGATTTCCAATAGTGCATGGTAGGAAGAAACCTCCAGGATCTTCAAGCTTAGGAGGGAGTCCCTTTTTAATGAGTGCACTGCATTCTTCACTAAGCATTACAGTCTCCTTTTCATTCCAACTTCTCTTCTTGTTGATGAGCTCCTTCAAGAACTTGGCATACAGAGGCATTTGCTCCAATGCCTCAGCTAAAGGTACGTTGATTTCCAGCTTCTTGAAAGTCTCAAGAAATTTGTGGAAATACTGATCCTTTGTCTCTTTGTGGAATCTCTGTGGATACGGTAGTGGTGGTGTTGAGCTCTTCTCCACTTGATGTTGTTTTGGATTTGGTTCTTCTATGATCTGCTTTCCTTTCTTTAGATTCTGTGGTTCGTTGTTTTCCTCTATGAGTTTTTCTGGGACATTCTTGCTTAACATGTCCTTGTTGGTGGCTTCATCATTCTTTGTTGGCTCATTGTCACTATGCTTGGTTGCCCCTTGGTTACCATCCAATAACACTTTTCCACTCCTTAGTTGCACGACCTTGCATTCTTCCTTTGGGTTGGGAATGGTGTCACTTGGCAGTGAGCTTGATGGTTTTTCAACAGCAATCTGTTTGGAGATTTGCCCAATCTGTCTCTCTAAGTTCTTCATGGACGCTTCTTGGTTCTTTGTTGTTAATTCTTGGTTCTTCATCATTTTCTCCATGAGCATCTCTAGATTGGTGATCCTCTGGGAATCTTGTGAAATTGGTTGGTTTTGGGGTGTTGATAGATGATGATAGGTGTTTTGATTTGTTGGGTGGTTATTGGGTGGATAATGGTTAGAGTTGGGGTAATTATTTTGTGGTTTTCTGTATGTATTTTGGTTAGTGTTTGGCTGGTTGTTGTTTGTGTTTTTCCAATTGTTTTGTGTTGAGTTCCTTTGCCATGGCTGTTGGTTTTGATTGTGGTTGTCTCCCCATCTGAGGTTGGGATGGTTCTTTCAAGATGGATTGTAGGTATCACCATAGACTTCATTTGTTCCAGAATTTTGGTTGTGCATGTATTGGACTTGCTCTTGCTGTTGCTCCCCTTGAGTTTCTTCACTTTGCACCCAAGTAGTTGGTGGTTGTCTTGTGGCACTCACTGATGCAACTTGCAAGCCATCAATCCTTTTGGCCATTTGCTCAAACTGTTGTTGAATCTGTTGTTGCATTATCTTGTTCTGAGCTAGAATTGAATCCACTCCTTCCAACTCCATTACTCCTCTTCTTTGTGATGGTTGGCGTTGTCTTTGATGAGCAAA
>NC_029780.3:63203608-63204199 GCF_000817695.3 Arachis duranensis | reverse complement strand
GGCAAGGAATGTAAATTGCTTGAATGTAAAAGGGATTCGAGGACTGGAATTGCAGAATCTAAACAAAGAGAAATTGGATTGCCACAATTAATAGAGCAGAAACTGAATTAGAAGCAATTAGAATTCAAACAGAAATTGTAATTAAAGTGCAGCAGGGTTCACAGAAGAACCAAAAGTAAATTGGGATCTCAGGACTCCAGAGACTAGGTAGCAGAGCCTAGATCTCAATTACCTTCCTAGATCCAAGTTCTCAAAGCAATTGACAAGAAAATAAAGAAGAAGCAATAAAGGGAATGTAAATTGAACTCAATTATGCAGAAGAGAAATTGAAGAGCTCTTGAGTGGAGATTGAGACAGAATTTCCTCAATTCTTAACACCCAAGACTCAAACAAGAAAATGAAAAATGCCCAAGCAAGAATGAGGAAGAAGAGAGATCAATTCTCCTTCCCAATTCTCTGAAATCTCGGTTCAGTCTCTCAAGAAAAGTTGCAGAAATTCAAAGCTCAAGAAAAGTGCAAAATTCAAAATTCAAGTTAAAGGTCCTAATTACATCAAACTAGCTCCTATTTATACACTTTCTATTCTTGGAT
>NC_029780.3:63191959-63203428 GCF_000817695.3 Arachis duranensis | reverse complement strand
AGTGCAGGCTTGGTGCGCAGGATGCTGCCCTGCCCTCGCGGAGGGCACGGCAGAGAAAGTTGGTGCGCCAGAATTGTGCTGTGGTGCGCTGCTGGTGCTGCCAGATGATGCTGCGGTGCGCCAGAATGGTGCCTTGGTGCGCCAGAATTGTGCCACAACAAAATGCTGCCCTGCCCTCGCGGAGGGCAGGGCAGTGTTTCCACTTTGATGTCCCAAGTTCGAAACTTGGATGCTACACACGCTACCCATTTTCCTTGGCTTTCTTGGCACCATAATGAAGCCTAGTTCCTTGCTTCCTTCTTGTTCCGCGTTCGAGACTTGTAGCAAGCATTTGGAGACATTTTCCTTTGGTTTTCTCCCCTTGTGAGCCCGATACTGCCCTTGTGGAGGGCAGGGCAACATTTTCTTCTTCTTGATTCCAAGGCACAGATTTGTGCTCTGCCCTTGTAGTGGGCAGGGCAGAGTTGCCTTTTTATGCTTTAGTGCCTTATGTTGCCCTCCTAGAGGGCAGTGTGCCCTTGTGGAGGGCAATGCTTGCCTCCCCTCTTTACATGCGGCACACTTCTCCTACCTTTGACCATGCTTTCTTCTCCTTAGGTCACGCTTTCTTAGGCCACGCTTTTCTCTTTTATTCTTTTCTTCACCTACAATAAACCAAAACAACAACTCCAAGTATCACTAAATTCACAAGGCTTATAAATCAATTAAAATTCAATTAAAATTAGCTTAAACCTCATGAGTTAACATTAATTTCATGGTGATTGTTTGATTTAAAGAAGTTATGCATTTTCACTCCAAATCACTTACTTAGGATGCAAGAAAGTGCATAAAGACTAATAAAACAAGTGAAATTAGCTTGAAAAATGGGTATATGATGACTTGTCATCAACGCGCACGCGTACGTCGCGCGTCTGCTCGAATTGCGAGATGGCCCAGTGGCGCGCGTGTACTTTGCGCGAGCGCGCCGATGTTCGAATATGATTTTTTTTAAGGGGTCACGTGACCTGGGCGTGGAGACAGTTGGAGATCCCATTTTGGGGAAGTGCCTTGGCGGGAAATGCTTAAAAGACCAGGGGTTAAAGGGTTAAGGGACTTTTTAGCTCATTTTTACATGTTTCTAGATTTTTCTCCTTGTGGTAGTTACACTCTTGGGTAGAGAGAGAGATCTCAAGCTCTCATTAGGGTTCATCTTCTTCAATTTCTGAATTCTCAATCACTCTTTGGTGACATCAAATTGCAATTCTCAATTTACTTTGTTCCTATTATAGATCTTCTTCTCTAATCTTAATTAGTGCTTGTAATTGATCAATTCTCATAGATCCTAGATTCAACCTTGTGGTTTTGGATTCTATCAATTTCTTGAGAAGTTCATTTCTATTGTTGTTCATTGTTAATTGTTGTTAATTTCTTGCGTTGAAGTGCTTTTAATTCTAATTTCTTCTCATTCTTACTATGTCTTTCATCCTTGCTCATCAAGTGTTTGATAAAATGCCAATACTAGTTATGGAGTAAAAGTTTCTTACTTAGCATAGGGGTTTGGACTATTAGAGAACGTTGAATAGTTTATGTCAATTGTTGATTGGAATTAGGAATTGCTAGTTGACTTGGAGTACACTAAAGCTAGATTTCCCTAGGGTAAAACTAGGACTTGTGACTCAAGTTATTTAATCTCATTTGACTTTCCCCTATACCTAGGGGTTAACTAAATGAAGCAAAGCCTAATTGTTATCATCATTGAAGAAACTATAATGATAGAATTTCTAATGCCAACCCTAGGCCAAGTCTTCTAATATTGATAGTTTACCACCTATTCTCGCTAAACATCTAGAAGAACTATAACAAAGCTTCCGAATCAATAATATGCATTCTCTAGCAATTCCAAGAGAAGACGACTCGGGAGACTAGTACTCTCGGTTATAGATTGTAGGATTGTTTGATGCGAAGTTTTGAGTGTCGATTAGACTATACTCACGATCATATCCATTATTGAATTCTAAATCAGCATGCTAAATTTCGTTTATCAAAATGGCGCCGTTGCCAGGGAAATGCTTAGTGTGCCATGTTATTGCTTAGAGTAAATATGTGTATATGTACATATTGCATTTCATTGTAATTCTTTGTTCAAGTAACTAAACCCCCATCATTACCATGAGTTTTACTTCTCCTTCATTGCATGACGCATTCACAACCGAATCCGAGCTTAGTCCCATTTGATCCGGAAATAGAATGAACTTTGCTTCATATTAGACAAGCTCAGAAGCGGTTAACTTTTGGGGAAAGTGAAAAGGTTTTCACCACCTTACCCACCTTACTAAGAGTAAACATTGAACCGTCACTCGAAGAAGGCAATAACCATTCTCCCATCAATATCACTAACAATTCTTCTTTTGCTTTAGGTACTATCACCATGGCCGCTCCGAGGAGAGTTACTATCAAGGAAGCGGGTGCATCGGATAATGTTCTTCAACCCCTTCATGTAACTCACCCCAACTTGAATGCAAACTTTGAACTCAAGACCGCTTTGATCAACCTCCTACCTAAGTTCCATGGACTTCCCGCACAAGACCCTATTCAACATCTCAAATATTTTCATCATATATGCTCAACAACTAGACGGGAAGGATCCGATGAGGTTGCTATATGGTTGTTTGCTTTCCCTTTCTCTCTTGAGGACAAGGCTAAAGAATGGTTCTACACCCTATCTAGTGAAGTCACTTCCGATTGGGACTTGCTTAGAAGAGGATTCTTGGATAAATTCTTGCCCCCGGAAAAGATGGATAGGCTAAGGAAGGAAATGTCATGTATTGTACAAGGTGAAACGGAACCACTATACGAATATTGGGAACGGTTTCGTAAGCTACTAGACGCATGCCCTAATCACATGATTGACACTCAAGTGTTGCTTGGATACATATGTCAAGGGATGCGAGAACAAGATAGAACTCTCTTGGACACTTCTAGCAATGGCTCTTTGTCTAAATATAAAACAGCGGAGGAGGCATGGCAACTTATCATCGACTTAGCCGAATTCAATCAACATATGAGACGAAGAGTCAACCGCCCAAAAACCGTAAATGAGGTATCAACTAGTAGCGAAACCACCGCTCTAACCAAATCCTTGAGCGAAATGACATCTATCTTGAGGCAACTCCAATTGAGCCAACAACAACCACAACAACCTCAACCATACCAACAACAACCTCAACCATACCAACAACAACCTCAACCATACCAACAACGTCCACCCCCTTAACAAAACAATCAACAATTGGTCCCTCAGAAAGTGTGTGGCATTTGTTCATGCTATTCCCACTACACGGATGAGTGCCCAAGCCTTTAAGAAGACAACACCTTGGTGGCTACTCACAATTTCTATGACCGCCCAAATCAAAGGTACTACCAAGGCGGTAATCCTAACCAAGGGTACCCTTATCAAGGAGGAAGCTACAATCAAGGGAGTGGCAATCAAAATCAAAATTGGAGGGACAATCACCAACAAGGAAATAGGGACAACAACAACAACAACGGAGGAGGTCAAAGATGGAACAACAACAACTCACAAAACCGGCCACCATACAACCAACAAAACCAACCATACAACCAACAAAACCAACAATGAAAGTACCAAACATACCAACCACCACATCAAAGACCACCACCCAACCAATCACAAGCCCCTCAACTCACATACCCGACCTCCCCATCTAACCAAGATGATACACTCCGGACCATCATTCAAGGCCAAAAGGAACTACAAAGCACACTTGCTTCCGGTCTCACTAGCCTCACCTCTACACTACAAGCCCTTCTCGCACGCATGGACCCACCGTCAAATCCCACTCCTTAACCCCCAACCCAAAGTGTCATCCCCTCTCAACCTCAACCCAATCCTAAGGGAGGCATCAATGCCATCACCCTAAGATCCGGAACACAATTAAAAGAGAATGGAGCAAAGGATTCAAATCTCGTCCTAACCGCTCAAGGGGAGGAGGGAATAGATATAGAAGAGGTAGTGGAAGAGGAGACACCACAAGTCATAGTTGAGAATGAAGAAGCTCGACCAACAAAAGAGACCCCCAAGACGAAGATAACCTTGGAAGAAGAAATTGCTCAACCACTCCCATTTCCAACACTTGCAAAGAAAGCTAAGAAGCGCATAGAGCTCAACCCCAAAATGATAGAAATGTTCAAAAAAGTCAAGGTAACCATCCCCCTTTTTGATGCTATCCATCAAGTTCCTAGATATGCAAAATTCCTTAAAGATCTATGCATGAACAAGGACAAAATTCTTGAATTGGAAACCATCCCATTGGGGAGTTCTATTTCCGCTTTAATAGGAACATTGCCTGAGAAGTGTGATGATTCGGGCCCTTGTATGGTCATTAGCACCGTCAATGGAGTTCGATCCCTAGATTGTATGTGTGATCTCGGCACATGTGTTAGCATTATGCCGCTCTCCGTCTACCAAGTATTGAAGTTACCACCGCTAAAGAGGTCGGCGGCGAGATTTGTCCTAGCGGATAAAAGCATAATAACCGTAGCAGGTGTGGCAGAAGATGTATTGGTGAATATTAAAGGGTTGGTATTTCCGATTGACTTCTATGTCCTTGAGATGCCATCAAATGAACCCGAGAGAGCATCATCTATCTTACTTGGAAGACCATTTTTGAGAACTTCTAGATTTAAGCTAGACGCCTACTCGGGAACCTACTCATTTGAGATAGATGGGAGAGTCGTGAGTTTTAGCCTAGAAGAAGCAATGAAGCATCCACCGGAGAATCACTCTCTATTCCGGTGTGACCTAATCAACAACATTGTTGCCGAAGTGCACCTTGCAAAGTTGGATGAGAAGTTCATCATTGAAGAAGCAAATGAGGATCCAAGCAAACTAAACACCACACACCACACAAACCATCCGAAAAAGATGGAATTGAAGCCACTACCACCCCACCTAAAGTACTCATATCTTGATGAAGCCCACAAGCTCCCCGTGATAATTGCAAAAGAGCTAACCCCTCAACAAGAAGAAAAGTTGCTAGATGTCTTGAGGAAAAACAAAAGGGCAATCGGGTGGAGTTTGGCGGATCTAGTGGGAATAAGCCCCCAAGTATGCGAGCACCGCATATTTCTTGAAGACGGAGCAAGACCAGTCCGACAACCTCAAAGGAGACTTAATCTAACCATTCTTGAGGTTGTGAAAAAGGAAGTCACTCGGCTACTTGAGGCGGACATCATCTATCCCATCTCGGATAGCGAGTGGGTAAGCCCGGTCCAAGTGGTGCCAAAGAAATCCGGGGTGACCACAATCAAAAATGAAAGCGGTGAACTTATAGCAACAAGGGTGCAAAATTCTTGGAGGGTATGCATAGACTACCGAAGATTGAATGCAGCCACAAGAAAAGATCACTTCCCACTACCGTTCATTGATCAAATGCTTGATCGATTAGCCGGTAAATCATATTATTGCTTTCTTGATGGTTACTCCGGATACTTCCAAATACACATTGCTCTAGAGGACCAAGAAAAAACCACATTACTTGCCCCTTTGGAACGTATGCTTGCAAGCGTATGCCATTTGGCCTATGCAACGCACCGGCAACGTTTCAAAGATGCATGATGAGCTTATTTGCAGACTTCCTAGAGCAATGTATGGAAGTTTTCATGGACGATTTTAGCGTGTATGGTGACTCATTTGATCATTGCTTAGGCAACCTTGAAAAAGTCTTAGAGAGATGCACCAAAACAAACCTTGTCTTAAATTTTGAAAAATGTCATTTCATGGTCAAACAAGGCATTGTTTTGGGACACATAGTCTCAAAAGAAGGCATCTCCGTAGATCCGGCAAAAATAAATGTCATATCTAGTTTACCTTACCCCTCCTCCGAGAGGGAAGTCCGCTCCTTTCTTGGACATGCAGGATTCTACCGGAGGTTCATCAAGGACTTTAGCAAAGTATCCTTACCTCTCTCTCGACTACTACAAAAGGACACTGAATTTGAGCTGAGCAAAGAGTGTATGGAAGCATATGACAAGCTTAAAGTGGCATTGACACAAGCTCCTATTGTGCGAGGGCCGAATTGGACTCAACCATTTGAAATCATGTGCGATGCTTCGAATTATGCGATAGGAGCCGCATTAGCACAACGCGAGGGTAAGATTCCCTATGTCATAGCTTATGTTATGCTTCCAAAACACTAGATGGGGCCCAATCCAACTACACTACTACCGAAAAGGAACTCCTAGCTATCGTTTTTGCTTTGGACAAGTTCCGATCCTATCTTCTTGGTTCCAAGATAGTAGTGTACTCGGACCACACGACATTAAAGTACTTGTTGATCAAAAAGGAATCAAAACCGAGATTAATTCGATGGGTGCTTTTGTTACAAGAATTTGACTTGGAGATCAAGGATAGGAGTGGTTCCCAAAACTTAGTAGCGGACCATTTAAGTCGCATCGAACACACAAAAAGCGACACCACTCCTATCAATGACTCTTGGTTTCACACACCTTCCCTCCCAACCTCAACAAACATCAAAAGGATAAGCTGAAAAGCGAATCCAAATACTATGTTTGGGACGATCCCTATTGTGGAGGTGTGGAGCAGACCAAATAGTGCGACGGTGCATACCCCAAACCGAATTCCAAGCAATCTTGGACGCTTGCGATTCTTCCGAAGTCGGTGGCCACTACGGCCCCCAAAGAACGGCAAGAAAGGTCCTTGATTGTGGATTTTGGTGGCCAACCCTTCTAAAAGACTCTTCCCTCTATTACAAATCTTGTCCCCAATGTATTCGGTTTGGAAATATTTCTAGGAAGGATGAAATCCCCCAACAAAATATGCTTTTTTGTGAAAATTTTGATGTATGGGGAATCGACTTCATGGGACCATTTCCAAATTCCAATGGCTTTCTCTACATTTTGTTAGCCGTCGATTATGTGTCGAAATGGGTAGAGGCAATCCCCACCCGAACGGATGATGCTCATGTTGTTTTTTCTTTCGTGAGGAACAATATCATTTGTCGTTTTGGCTCCCTGAGAGCAATCATAAGCGACCAAGGATCCCATTTTTGCAACAAGAAAATGGACGGCCTCATGAGAAAGTATGGCATTACACACAGAATTGCCACGACCTACCACCCGCAAACAAACGGCCAAGCTGAGGTTTCTAATCGGGAAATTAAACATGTGTTGGAAAGAATTGTGAAGCCGAATAGGAAGGATTGGAGCACTAAGCTCTCCGATGCACTTTGGGCATATCGAGCGGCTTACAAAACACCCATTGGCATGAGCCCTTTTAGGCTTGTATACGGTAAAGCATGCCATTTACCGGTAGAAATCGAACACAAAGCTTACTGGGCCATAAAGGAATGCAATATGAGTTTGGGTGGAGCCGGAGTAGAAAGAAAGCTTCAATTGGCGGAATTAGAATGTTTAAGACTAGAAGCCTATGACAATTCTAGACTCTACAAGGAAAAGATGAAAGCCATTCATGACAAGAACATCAGGAGAATGGAATTTAGACCCGGTGAGCTAGTCCTCGTTTACAACTCAAGATTAAGGTTGCTACCCGGAAAGCTTAGATCAAGATGGGATGGACCTTACCAAGTAGAGAAATAGAACCTTACAGGGTTTACCACTTGCGCCACCCATCAAGTCCGGACATTTTCAAGGTAAATGGGCACCGTCTCAAATTATACCATGGTGAGCAAAGAAAGAACTCCAAGGAAATTGAAGTGTTCCTCTTGAGGGATGCACCTCTTGAACAAGAACCTTGAGCTAGTGGAAGTCCAACTTAAGGACGGTAAACAAAAGTGCTAGGTAGGAGACACCCTACCATGGTAAGATCTACCATTTGTACATAGCCATTGAATTCTTCTTTGATTGCTACTTGCCCAAGTCTTGACTTCATGTTTTGTAGCTAGGTATTTGATGAAGTTGTAGCTAGATTTGATTTCAAACCTGTTTCAATTGTTGAGTTCGTTGGTACTTTATCATGTAGAACAGAATTTCTATAGTGCTTGAGTGGCTGTTTGGAGGGTTGAAGTGCTTGAATTGGTGCAAGAACATGAAAACTTTGAAATAGCACCATCCCGCGCGAGCGCGCACCTGGCGCGTACGCGCATACGAGGCACTTCCGACCATCCACGCGAGCGCGCCACGTGCGCGGACGCATGCATTACAAGAATTACCCCTCCATACATTTTCCAGAAAGTTGCGCCCACACTACGCCGGCACCATGCCTGAGGCACAGGCCACTCACGCGTGCGCGCACATGGTGCGTATGCACTCTTTTAGCAACTCGCGGGTCGACGTGCTAGCGCATCTTGCGCGCGCGCGCCGATCGCCCCTGTGCACTTCTAGTACATCTTCCAGAGAGTTGGGCCACTCTCGCGCCTGTACTGAGCCCCCAGCACACCGCTTCTGCCGCGTGCGCACACTAGGTGTCGACGCGTCAGTCCGCTCATGACGCTAGGGACGCGCCCGCGCCCATGCCGCGCACACACCCCTAGTCCTGCAGCAACCTCTAGGCCATTTTTTCAGAGAGTTGAGCCAATCCTAGGCCGATCTCATGCCTGAGGCATAACATCATTGCCGCGTGCGCGCACCTGTCGTGCGCGCCAACATCCCTGCAGCCAACTTTTGGTACTTCTTCCAGAAAGTTGTGCCACCTCTGAGCCAACCTTGTGCGCGCACGCGCCATTACCCTATCTCGCTTTCCTGCGCGGGTGCGCACCGTGCGCGCACGCGTGGATATCCGACGTGAATATAATAGGGGAGCACACTTGCTCCCATCATTCTCCTCTTCCCTTCTCTTCTTGCCCCCCTCTACCATCCACTACCATTTTTCCTTCCAAACACCTACCTCCCACCATCATCTCCGGTGACCACCCACCTCCGGTGGTCCCTACTTTGCTCCCTCCATTCTCCATCACCCCACTATACAACCTCCTCTCCCATACCCCCCTTTCCATCTCTCTCAAGGTACTATACTATGCCTCCCTCTTGCTCTACTTCTCTCTTTTGCTTCTTAGTTAGTTGATTTTATTCTCTTTTAGGTCGTTCTTTTTTCTTCTTCTTTTTCTACCCCCCTCTTTTGAACCCTCACTTCTTTGGGGTGTTTTTGCTTAGTTCTTTATGGGTGTTTTTTTTTCTTCTAACTTCTTTTGCATTGATGGATGAGATATGTTGCATGATTTTCTTACAACCATTGTGCATTGTAGTGATTCATATTGGTTTGTGGAATGTTACATTGCTCTCCCTTCCCCCATTTACTTACTACAAAAGGGTGCGTGCCAAGTGTTTGAGGAAAAGCATACATGATTTTTTGAGCTCATTGTGACTCATTGCTTCTTAACTATGTGTTTTTCCCAATACCTTAGTTGCTCTTTGGTACACCCTCATATTCTACAATCCACCTACTCACCTTTTCATACTTGCTTTCCACTCTTGGTATTTG
The DNA here is from genome assembly GCF_000817695.3 of Arachis duranensis. NCBI lineage: Eukaryota > Viridiplantae > Streptophyta > Magnoliopsida > Fabales > Fabaceae > Arachis > Arachis duranensis. The sequence continues at coordinate 63,193,971 of NC_029780.3, read as the reverse complement.
TAGGTATATACTTCTCATGCCTTTTACTTGCATGCTTACATTACCCCTATACCACATGCCAGTGATTTGCCTTGCTTATCAAATATTATCTTAGTTACATGTTATAGCTGTCATATAATGACGATACTCATACTCTTAGGGCACAATTTCTCACTCGCATGATCCCATTTTTTCTATTACACTTCCTTGGGTTTGATATCATCTCTATTCTCTACTATCGCAGGATGGTTGATGACAAGTCATCATATACCCATTTATCAAGCTAATGTCACTTGTTTTGCTAGCATTTATGCACTTTCTTGTATCCTAAGTAAGTGATTTGGAGTGAAAATGCATAACTTCTTTAAATCAAGCAACCACCATGAAATTAATGATAAATCATGAGGTTTAAGCTAATTTTAATTGAACTTTAATTGATTTATAAGCCTCTTGAATTTAGTGATACTTTGAGTGGTTGTTTGGTTTATTATAGGTGAAGAAAAGAAAAGAGAAGGAAAAGCGTGGCATAAAAAGTGTAGCCCAAGAAAAGGAAAGCGTGGCCAAAGAGGAGAGAAGCGTGCCGCATTGCAATGGAGGAAGCAACATTGCCCTCCACAAGGGCAGACTGCCCTTTAGGAGGGCAACATAGAGAACCAAACGAGAATAGGCAACTCTGCCCTGCCCACTACAAGGGCAGAGCACAAAATGGTGCCTTGGAACCAAGAGAAAGCAAACTCTGCCCTGCCCTTGTGGAGGGCAGAATCGGGCTCTATAAGGAAGAAAATCAAGAGGAAAATATCAACCATGCATGCTACAAGGTTCGAACAAGGAACCATGAGGAAGCCAAGAACTAAGGTCCACTACCGTGCCAAGAAGCCAAGAAAAAATGTAGCGTGTTTGCCTCCTCCGTGATTCGATCTGGCGCACCAAGGGCGCACCAAACTCGCACCATGCCGCACCATGTCGCGCCAAGCTCTTGCACCATGCATCAATTTTCTGCCCTGCCCTCCACAAGGGCAGGGCAGCCTCCTGGGAGTGATTTTCATGGGCCGAAAATCCAAATTAAATTCCCATTTTAATTCATTTCTTCACCAAACCAAAAGCCCATCCAAATCCTAAAATCCAAGAATAGAAAGTGTATAAATAGAAGCTAGCTTGATGGAATTAGGACCTTTGCTTTTCATTTTAACTTTTTACCTCTATTTTCAATTCTTACTTAGCATTTTGCACTTCCTTTGAGCATTCTTGAGAGACTTGTCCGAGCACTAAGAGGATCAAGGGAGAATTGACCGATCTCCTTCCTCATTTCACTTGGGCAATTCTACTTTTCTGTTTTTGAGTTTTGGGTGTGTGAAATTGAGGAAATTCTGTCTCAATTCCCATTCAAACTCCTTGCACTTTGTTTTCTGCATAATTCAATTCCAATTCTGTTCTTCTATTGTTTCTTCTTTAATTTTCTGTCAATTGCTTAGATAATTCAGATCTGGGAAGGAAATTGGGTTTTAGGCTCTGCTACCTAAGCCCTTTGGTCCTGAGATCACAACTCATTTTGGGTTCTTCTGTGAACCTTTACTGCATCTTATTTTCTTTCTGTTTGAATGATATTTGCTTCTGATTTAATTTCTGCTCAATCAATTGCTGCAATTTACTTCTCCTTTGTTTAGATTTTGCAATCCCAGTCCTCAAACCCCTTTTATATTCAAGCCATTTATCTTTCTTGCCATTTAAGTTACTGCAATTTAAGTTTCTTGCACTTTAAGTTTCAGTCATTTACTTTCTTGCTCTTTAAGTTTTTGCAAATTTACAATTCTGTTCTTTAATTTACTGCACTTTTCCCTTCCCCCTTTACATTTACTGTCATTTACTTCTTGTTAAACACAAATCACTCAACCAAAACTTGATTCGCTTGACTAAATCACCCACTAAACTAAAATTGCTCAATCCTTCAATCCCTGTGGGATCGACCTCACTCATGTGAGTTATTATTACTTGATGCGACCCGGTACACTTGCCGGTGAGTTTTGTGTTGGATC
>NC_029780.3:63188168-63189016 GCF_000817695.3 Arachis duranensis | reverse complement strand
CTTTTCAATAAAAATGTTGAATAGTTGGTATGCATTGCAAGGAGCTAAGTTTGGTGTTGCACACCAAGGCAATCTGAGGGAAAATGAAAAGTTCTAAGTTTGGTGCTCCACCAAAAACATCATTTAATACATTCTTACCTCTTGCATAATTCTAGCTCCAAACAATCAACCACATTATTCAACTGTTGAATTTCTTTTTTTTCTAGCTTTATTCCATTAACCTTTAGCAAGGATACATGGTTTCAAATATGGTTAACTTGTTACATCTGAGACAGTGGCAAAACAATTAAGTTTGGTGTTCACACACCAAAATTAATCCAAGAACCACACTCAGTATTATACACACTAACCATATAATTAAGGGCTTGAGAAGCAAGCAACTTTGAGGATTATGCAGGACATGAGTCAACAATTGAAGACAATATGCATTTTAACTCAAAGAGAACACAACAGAAGGAAGAATCAAAGGGCTGCAACTTCAAAGGTGGTATCTAAACTTAATCCTTGCTGCTGTGTATTGTTTCGAACATGGAAACCATTGTATTTCTTGCTAAAGTGTTCATCTAGCTGCAAGTGAAATTGTTTGTTAAAAATGCTAAGTCTGCATAATGCTTGTATCCATCACTTAGCTTGAAAATTGCTTTGTTTCCCATATGCTTGAATAAAAGAGTTTGGTTTGAATTAAAAAGTAAAATATCCAATGTTGCATAAGTATGAATGGAAGTTGGTGGTGGCATATGTGTTAGATTAAATGCAAGAAGTTGGTAGTGGCATATGTGTTAGATTAAATGCATGACTCATGAAATAATTGTTGCATAATATCATTCTCATCCAATTGTGAGTTAGCT
>NC_029780.3:63180573-63186447 GCF_000817695.3 Arachis duranensis | reverse complement strand
TTTTCTTCCTGGCGCACCAATTTTCAACCTTGGCCGCACCAACGCGCGCACTCCTCAACCCTGGCAGCACCAACTTTTCTGCCCTGCCCTTGGCGCGGGCAGGGCAGCCTCTGGCGCACCAAGGGCGCACCAAACTTGCGCCAAACTCACACCACGCTGCACCAACTCGCACCATGGCCGCACCAAGCTCTTGCACCATGCATCAATTTTCTGCCCTGCCCTCCACAAGGGCAGGGCAGCCTCCTGGGAGTGATTTTCATGGGTCGAAAATCCAAATTAAATTCCCATTTTAATTCATTTCTTCACCAAACCAAAAGCCCATCCAAATCCTAAAATCCAAGAATAGAAAGTGTATAAATAGAAGCTAGTTTGATGGAATTAGAACCTTTGCTTTTCATTTTAACTTTTTACCTCTATTTTCAATTCTTACTTAGCATTTTGCACTTCCTTTGAGCTTTCTTGAGAGACTTGTCCGAGCACTAAGAGGATCAAGGGAGAATTGACCGATCTCCTTCCTCATTCTCACTTGGGCAATTCTACTCTTCTGTTTCTGAGTTTTGGGTGTGTGAAATTGGGGAAATTCTGTCCCAATTCCCATTCAAGCTCTTTGCACTTTGTTTTCTGCATAATTCAATTCCAATTCTGTTCTTCTATTGCTTCTTCTTTAATTTTCTGTCAATTGCTTAGATAATTCAGATCTGGGAAGGAAATTGGGTTTTAGGCTCTGCTACCTAAGCCCTTTGGTCCTGAGATCACAACTCATTTTGGGTTCTTCTGTGAACCTTTACTGCATCTTATTTTCTTTCTGTTTGAATGATATTTGCTTCTGATTTAATTTCTGCTCAATCAATTGCTGCAATTTACTTCTTCTTGGTTTAGATTCTGCAATCCCAGTCCTCAATTCCCTTTTATATTCAAGCCATTTATCTTTATTGCCATTTAAGTTACTGCAATTTAAGTTTCTTGCACTTTAAGTTTCAGTAATTTACTTTCTTGCTCTTTAAGATTCTGCACATTTACAATTCTGTTCTTCAATTTACTGCACTTTTCCCTTCCCCCTTTACATTTAATGTCATTTACTAAGTCCTAAACTAACAAAACTAGCAAACAAGCAAAAGGCAAATATTTACAATAACCAATAATAAGGCACACGTTTACAATTCCCAGACAACGGTGCCATTTTTGGCGAACAGATTTTTGTGTGGTTTAGAAATTCACAAATAAATTCTCGTTGCAAGTATAGCTTCTAAACCAACTAAAATCCTTTCATATAAAAAATTGGTTGTCACATGTAACAAATCCTATAAAAATAATAACCGAAGTATTCAAACCTCGGGTCATCTCTCAAGGAATTATAGGGAAGTGTGTTACTATTGGTTATGGGTTTTTATGAGAATTTTTAGAGTGAGCAATGATAAAATAATTAATTATAATTTAAAGCAAGGAAAATTAACAAGAGGATTTATGCAATTGAAATAAAAAGCCTTGGCTAGGAGAAGATTAATCGGAAGTTCTATCCTTGTTGGATTTCCCAAGATTAATAATAATAGGTTGTTATTTCTACTTAGTTAACCCTCAACGAATGAAGAAAAGTCAAGTAGTTGAGCCAACTTCTATTCACAAGTCCTAATCCTGCCCTTGGGAAGGATTAGCATTAGCAACTAGAGAGCTAGCCAACAACTTCCAGTTACTATTTAACTCTTGAGTTTTCCAACTCAAGGGTCTCCAAATATTAATCTAACTCCAAAGCCAAGTTGGAAGCCTACTCCATTGACATGGATGCCAATTTCGCATACATGTAAAGGGAGTAGAAAGAAGACATAATAATCAAATTAATTGGAATGGAAGTGAGAATAATCAACGGATGAGGAAATTAAATAGAAAAGTATCTTTTGCATTAATAAATCCCAAAATCAGAAATATTCATATGTAACACGTGAATAAGTGATAAACCACTATTTTATGATTCATATTGTGTTTAATTGTGTGGTTTTATCAAGTCTTTGCCCACTTATTCATATGATTTGCATGTAATTACAATTCCTTCCTAAAAATATTCTATGATTGAAAACATGCTTCTGTGGCTTTTATTATCTTTTATTTAATCCTCTCTTATTACCATTAGATGCCTTGATATGTGTGTTAAGTGATTTCAGGAATTACAAGGCAGGAATGGCTTAAAGGATGGAAAGGAAGCATGCAAAACTGGAAGGAACACAAAGAATTGAGGAGATAACCAGTGAGAAGTCAAGCGGTCGCATGGCTGACCCGACCACGCGAAAAGAAAGAAATCACAGTGACGCGCTCGCGTGCCTGACGCAACCGCGCGGATTGGAAGCTGCATGAATGACGTGAATGCGTGGACGACGCGCACGCGTGGTACGAGAAACGCTGAGTGACGCGAATGCGTGGACGACGCGGCCGCGTGACGTGCGCGATCTGCAGAATTTCAGAAGTTGCTGGAAGAGTTTCTGGGCCGGATTTCAACCCAGTTTTTGGCCCAGAAAAACAGATTAGAGCTAGGGAACATGCAGAGACAGGGAACAACATTCACTCCGCATAATTTTTAGTTTTTAGATCTGAATTTACTCCTCCCCTATGTTTACTCACTTGAACATTCATAATTAGGATTTTGAAGGTTTTGGCTTTAGCTTTTGAGAAGAGTCTACCTCCGGTACCAGTTACTATAGTCTGTTATTTACTTTTCATTTATTCGTCCATATTCTTAATTCCCTCAGAGTTGACATTGGATTATTTTCACAAGTTATTAATATAGACTATTTTTATTTTCAATTAATCCCTTTCATTATTATTTATTATGTCTTCTTTTATTTTCCCCATTGATTCTGTGAAGTTTATAATTATGATGAGTGAGTAGTTCCATAACGTGATTGGGAGATGATTGAAAGGAAACCTTGAGTTGAATTACTCAAGAGAGAAATTATAATTGGGTTTATTGTTGGATCACCCTCTAATTATTTACACTAGTCCTTCTCAAGGGAGAGGATTAGGACTTATGACTAGAAACAGCTTTCCAACTTACTTGACTTTCCTTTACCTAGTAAGGGATAAAGCAAAGACCAAAGGGTTTAGATGCACGTTTCCTCACTCAAGAAGCCGCGGCATGGGCCCAAATCCTAGCTCACTATGTGCTACCGAGCACCCATGGGTCATCCATTATCGCCGAGCTCGCCTTATTGGTATGGTGCATCCTAACCGAGAAACCGGTTGACATTCCGCATGCCATTCGCCAATCCATGGGGCGCATTCATGTTAAGGGAAACTTACCCTTCCCCACTATGGTGACCGAATTAATAGCGGCAGCCGGTGTCCACCGAGAGGCTAAGGATAGGAAGACCTCAATCTCGGTCGAGGGCGATGTCATTCCGACCAAGTGGTGCCTCAAGCCGCCAGAAGTCACCAAGGACCTTGGACCGTTCACCCCGACTCGCAACACCACTACTTCATCCGCACCACAAAAATCAGCCACCCAACGCCTTGAAGACCTTCACAAGAAATTGGACCGTTATGAGAGGCGTAACCAACGCCGATATGCTCATGTGAAGAAGCTTCTAAGCATTGCCACCCCGCCTATGGAGGAACCGGATATCTCCACATCTACCGCTACTTCAAGCGGACATAGTGATGACAACGGAGATGAAGGACACTCGGGACTCGGCCACCCATTGCGCATCACCTATAGCACGGAGGACCGTGCTACGTTTTAAGTGTGGGGAGGTCGGCCGACCGATCTCCGTAGGTAACACCCGAATAAATTTTTGAACTCCGTTATAGTTAGGATAGGTTGCATGATTAGGTTTTCTTCGACACCATTTGCATGATAAATTTGCTTGGTTGGAACAATGAACTTTCTCCTAGGAAATTAATACTTTAGGGCAAGATCAAGATTTTGGGGCAACCTTGACATTGCCAATTTTGAATAGTTTGGTGCTAAACTTGCTTGAAGATTGTACTTTGGAACATGAATTCTGAGTCAAGAACACAAGCTAGTAAGCTTTGAGCCTTGTTTTGTGGCTACATCTTATAGTCACTTATTCTCCTTCTTGTGTGTAATTGTTCTCTCTCTATAAGTGTGATCCTTGCTTTGTTTGAGACTATATGTCCATTATTCCTTGCATTCATGAATTTATATGATTGAGGCCATCATTTCATCTAACTCACTTACCCCAAATAGTCGTACCTTTTATCTCCCCTTGTTAGCTGATACGTAAAAATTTGTATTTACGTACAACCGGCAAGTATACCGGGTCGTATCAAGTAGTAAGACTCACTAAGAGTGAGGTCGATCCCACGAGGATTGGTAGATTAAGCAACTTTAGTTAAATGGTAAGTTTAGTCAAGCGAACATGATTTTGATTTTATGAGCAATGTGACTTTTAATCATAATTACAGGAATTACAATAGCAATTAAGAATAAGAATATAGAAATAAAATGGAAGTAAATAACTGAAACTTAAATTGCAAGAAACTTAAACAACCTCAAAGATAAATGCAAGGAATTAAATGTTGCAGAAATTTAAAGAACATAAGAGTAAATGGCCAGAAGTAAATGAACAGAATGTAAATAACAAGAAAAATAAAGTGACCGAATGTGAAAGGGAATTGGGTTGTGGGAAATTAAACAACTAGAAGCAATAGAAAAAAAATTGATGGAAGAGAGGATCATTAGGGATCAGAGATGCTAATTTTCATGAATTGATGTTAGTCAAAATCCTCCTCAATCATGGGTTTAGATCCATGGCAATTGGGTAATTGAATCCCAATCTCTTGGTGATTCAATTTCTCTCCACATAACCAAATGCCACTCTCGTGATCTATTTGTTCATGAGAAGAGATGAAGCTCAAACTTAATCCAGCCACACAATTCCCATAATCTCAACCAAGGAAAGTTACATCTCACATACTAACCAAGGTATATTGATTGAGGGAATCATGAAAGGATGAACTCTAAACTGAATCATGTGGCTCATTCCTCAGAATCACCACATAATTCTCATAGATTAACCCCTCTCTCGATGGTGGTTGAATCTTTGAAGAACAAGAGTCTCCTCCTTGGACCAACCACATGAATTGTGGAGGAAGAGAGGTGTTCATCAATCCATTGTAACAAGCAGAGCTCTTCCCCCTAATGAATGGGGTTTAGTGAATCATAGCTCCCATCTCAACAACAATTGACATAAAGGAAAAATTAAACTAAATTGCAAAGAAAGATGAAGAAGAATAATGCTTAAAGCTTAAGGAAAAATGGAAAAGAGAAGTTCCAAGATGAACTAAAAATTAGCTCCCTGGGTCTCCTCTCGGAAGTACCAAAAGAGTTTCCAAATACAAGTGCTAAAAAGTGTAAAAAATGACTAAGTGTAAAAAGTAGAGTAAAAGTGTAAAAAAAAAGTCCCCTCAAAGTAAAAACTCAATCTCTATTTATACTAGTCCTAAAGATCTTCAAGTGGGTTAGCAAGATGGGCTTCCTCTTTGTTGAATTCTTGGCTCAATTGATGAAGTTTCTGGCCTTTGTGAGGAATAGGGGAAGTAGAGCAATTTGGCACCAATTCTGGCCCATTGAGGGCGTTATTGGCACTAACTCCAGGCCAAATGCACGTTGGCAACGTGCAGGACAATTTCCTGGGCATGAAGTATGAAACTTGGGCGTTGCTAGCCCAAGTTGTTGCCAACAACTTGCTTTTCCTCTTCTTGGCCTTACTTTCATGCTAAATGTAGCCCAGAATTTGAGTGTCAACCTTCAGCTTCAATATGGACTATTATACATCATTGGAAAGCTCTTGATGTCTATTTTCTAATGCCACTGAAATCACCTCAATTGGACTTTCCTAGCTCAAGTTATGGTTCCTCAAAGAA
>NC_029780.3:63177806-63178003 GCF_000817695.3 Arachis duranensis | reverse complement strand
TGAACTCTTTGTGAAATGTATCATGTCTAGCATCCAACCTATGGAGAAGCTCCCTTTGCTGAGCTTGCTCCATCCTTAGTTGAGCTTGTTCTTGTATCACTTTCTCCATGGCTTTCTCATGTTCCATAGCTGAATTGTTGATGGCTTCTTGCATCTTGGCATATTGTTCTTGTTGCAACTCCATCATGTGTGCTTGG
>NC_029780.3:63174521-63177706 GCF_000817695.3 Arachis duranensis | reverse complement strand
CAGAAGTGGTTGTCAGGCACTCGTTCATAAGTGAGAATGATGATGGGTGTCACATAATCATCACATTCATCATGTTCTTGGGTGCAAATGAATATCTTAGAACAAGAACAAGCCGAACTGAATAGAAGAACAATAGTAATTGCATTAATACTCGAGGTACAGCAGAGCTCCACACCTTAATCTATGGTGTGTAGAAACTCCACCGTTGAAAATACATAAGAACAAGGTCTAGGCATGGCCGAGAGGCCAGCCTCCCAATAATCTAAGAACTAGACGTCTAAAGATGATCTAGAGATCTAAAGTGATCAAAAGATGAAAATACAATAGTAAAATGTCCTATTTGTATAGAACTAGTAGCCTAGGGTTTACAAAAATGAGTAAATTACATAAAAATCCACTTCCGGGCCCACTTAGTGTGTGCTTGGGCTGAGCATTGAAGCATTTTCATGTAGAGACTTCTCTTGGAGTTAAACGCCAGCTTTTGTGCCAGTTTGGGCGTTTAACTCCCATTCTTGTGCCAGTTCCGGTGTTTAACGCCGGGCAGTTTTGAGCTGATTTGGAACGCCGGTTTGGGTCATCAAATCGCGGACAAAGTATGGACTATTATATATTGCTGGAAAGCCCAGAATGTCTAATTTTTAACGCCGTTGAGAGCGCGCCAATTGGGCTTCTGTAGCTCCAGAAAATTCACTTCGAGTGCAGGGAGGTCAGAATCCAACAGCATCTGTAGTCCTTTTGAGCCTCTGAATCAAATTTTTGCTCAGGTCCCTCAATTTCAGCCAGAAAACACCTGAATTCACAGAATAACACACAAACTCATAGTAAAGTCCAGAAAAGTGAATTTTAACTAAAAGCTAATAAAAATATACTAAAAACTAAGTAAAACATACTAAAAACATACTAAAAACAATGCCAAAAAGCGTATAAATTATCCGCTCATCACAACACCAAACTTAAATTGTTGCTTGTCCCCAAGCAACTAAAAATCAAATAAGATAAAGAGAAGAGAATATGCAATGAATTCCAAAAACATCTATGAAGATCAGTATTAATTTTATTAAGAGAAAATGAGTGAATTTAAGCTAAAACTAACTGAACTAACTAACTAATAAAGCAAATATGCACTTGCATCATTAGCCAATTTGAGCCTACGATTAACCCACTTGTTCTTAATTTTAGCACATTACAAGCCTAAAGCGGAAAACAATAAATGTCCTTAATTTGGATTTTTGATTAGCTTAGGCAAGTGTATGTGAGTATCATTCAAGTGTGGGAGTCTTGGGACATTGGGTGAATAAAAGGGTAGTTTTGTATTTTTATTGAAAATATTGGGAATTGGGTACATGCTCATGTATTGATCAAATGTATAGACCTTATGCATTGATGCTCTTGTATATAGAAAGAAAAAAAATGAGAAAAACAAAAGAAAAAAAAAAGAAGAAAAGAAAAAGAAAAATAATATGGAAAAGAAAAAGAAAAAAATAGAAAAAGAAAGAAATAAAAAAAGGGGACAAAATGCCCCAAATCAAAGTGTAGCTCAATAAAATCAATGCATGAGTGTTGTGAAATGAAAAGGGATAGATGAGTATGTGAAAGAGTGCAAAATGGGTAGTTAGGCTAGCTTTAAAATTGTATAGGATGTCATAAGTTAGGTGGGAAGCTTAAGCTTATCAAAGATTCAAATCCCAAGCTCACTTGACCAAACATGCATCCTACCTTGACCCTAGCCCCATTACAACCTAAAGACAAGACCTCATGATATTTGTACACATGCATGGAATGAATGTTGATTGTTAGATGGAAAACAAATCTTGGAAAGCATGATTAGGAGAAAATTGAGAGAGTCAACCCTAAACACTTGAGCGAATAGAGTGTAAACACTTCCGGTGAGGGTTCGAAGGCTCTAATTCTTGTTCCCGACTCTCACGAGCATTCTTCATGCAAAGTTGCGTATATTGCACTTGATGACTAAAAATTTGTAAGTCCCATGTATTGCCCACTAGCTTACCCTATATGCTTGAACGTATCTTAGGAAGGTTGATTTGTTCCTAACCAAGTAGATAGTAGCACTAGTCATAGTTGCATTCATGTAGGTAGGTTGCACCTCATGAGTCTTACACTTTTATGATCCTTTGGTCTTTTACATTTCTCTAAGCATGAGGACATGCTACAATCTAAGTGTGGGGAGGTTGATAAACCCCAATTTTAGGGTTTATCTTGTATCAATTTCAGGGGTTTTATCGACGATTATATACGCTTTTCATATGAAAATAGACGGTTTTGTGTTTCTCCCCTAGTTTTTGCCTTATGGATGAAAGCATGCCTATTTTGCACTAAACAAGATACAATTCTATTCTTCTATTGGTGCCATTCGATGCCGTGACCTGTGTGTTAAGTGGTTTCAGGATATAGGGCATGGATGACCCGGAGGAGAAAAGGAAAGTGGGTGCAAAAGAGGGGAGCATGAGAAATTGAGGCTTGGAAACTTCAGCAAGGGCGCGTGCGCGTACTTGGCGCGCCCGCGTGGATTGCGCCGCCAGAAGCCAAAGTCAGAAGCCAAGCTATGAGCCGGCACATGTAGCGGCTGAGCCATGACCACCATGGACGCGCACGCGTACGTCACGCGTCCGCTCGAATTGCGAGATGGCCCAGTGGCGCGCTGGTGCACAAAATTGTGATCATCAATGGTGCCATTAACATGGTACGCACAATTGTAATCTCAACTCTTTATCACAACTTCGCACAACTAACCAGCAAGTGTACTGGGTCGTCCAAGTAATAAACCTTACGCGAGTAAGGGTCGATCCCACGGAGATTGTTGGTATGAAACAAGCTATGGTCACCTTGTAAATCTTAGTCAGGCAAACTCAAATGGTTATGGATGATGTATGAATAAAACATAAAGATAAAGATAGAGATACTTATGTAATTCATTGGTGAGAATTTCAGATAAGCGTATGGAGATGCTTTGTCCCTTCCGTCTCTCTGCTTTCCTACTGTCTTCATCCAATCCTTCTTACTCCTTTCCATGGCAAGCTGTATGTAGGGTTTCACCGTTGTCAGTGGCTACCTCCCATCCTCTCAGTGAAAATGTTCAACGCACCCTGTCACGGCACGGCTAATCATCTATCGGTTCTCAATCAGGTTGGAATAGAATCCAGTGATTCTTTTGCGTCTGTCACTAA
>NC_029780.3:63171755-63172650 GCF_000817695.3 Arachis duranensis | reverse complement strand
ATTAAAGAATGGGTCCACCTTAGTGATGGCGGCTTGTTCTTCCTCTTGAAGATCTTATGGAGTGCTTGAGCTCCTCAATGTCTCTTCCTTGCCTTTGTTGCTCCTCTCTCATGATTCTTTGATCTTCTCTAATTTCATGGAGGATAATGGAATGTTCTTGGTGCTCCACCCTTAGTTGTCCCATGTTGGAACTCAATTCTCCTAGGGAGGTATTGATTTGCTCCCAATAGTTTTGAGGAGGAAAGTGCATCCCTTGAGGCTTCTCAGGGATTTCATGATGAGAGGGGTCTCTTGTTTGCTCCATCCTTTTCTTAGTGATGGGCTTGTCCTCATCAATGAGGGTGTCTCCCTCTATGTCAATTCCGACTGAATAACAGAGGTGACAAATGAGATGAGGGAAGGCTAACCTTGCCAAGGTAGAAGACTTGTCCGCCACCTTATAAAGTTCTTGGGATATAACCTCATGAACTTCTACTTCCTCTCCAATCAAGATGCTATGAATCATGATAGCCCAGTCTATAGTAACTTCGGACCGGTTGCTAGTGGGAATGATTGAGCGTTGGATAAACTCCAACCATCCTCTAGCCACGGGCTTGAGGTCATACCTTCTCAGTTGAACCGGCTTTCCTCTTGAATCTCTCTTCCATTGAGTGCCCTCTTCACAGATGTTTATGAGGACTTGGTCTAACCTTTGATCAAAGTTGACCCTTCTAGTGTAAGGGTGTTCATCTCCGTGCATCATGGGCAAGTTGAATGCCAACCTTACATTTTCTGGACTAAAATCCAAGTATTTCCCCCGAACCATAGAAAGATAATTCTTTGGATTCGGGTTCACACTTTGATCATGGTTCTTGGTGATCCATGCATTGGCATAGAACTCTTGAACCATTAAGAT
>NC_029780.3:63169647-63171710 GCF_000817695.3 Arachis duranensis | reverse complement strand
TCCATCTCCCATGACTCGGAGGTGGAAGCTTTTGCCTTCCCTTTCCTCTTTCTAGAGGTTTCTCCGGCCTTGGATGCCATAATTAGTTATGAAAAAACAAAAAGCAATGCTTTTACCACACCAAACTTAAAAGGTTTGCTCGTCCTCGAGCAAAAGAAGAAAGAAGAGAGTAGAAGAAGAAGAAATGAGGAGATGGAGATGGCTTTTGTGGTTCGGCCAAAGGGGGAGAAGTAGTGTTTAGGTTGTGTGAAAATGAAGGAGTGAAGAGGGGTTTATATAGGAGTGGAGAGAGGGGTAGGGGTCGGTCATGTATGGCTGGGTTTGGGAGGGAAAGTGGTTTGAATTTGAATGGTTAGGTAGGTGGGGTTTTATGAAGGATGGATGTGAGTGATGAAGAGAAAGATGGGATTTGATAGGTGAGGGGTTTTTGGGAAAGAGGTGTTGAGGTGATTAGTGAATGGGTGAAGAAGAGAGAGAGTGGTGGGGTAGGTGGGGATCCTGTGGGGTCCACAGATCCTGAGGTGTCAAGAAAAAGTCATCCCTGCACCAAGTGGCGAGCAAAATTGCTCCCTGTGCCAATTCTGGCATTAAACGCCGGGCTGGTGCCCATTTCTAGCGTTTAACGCCAGCTTCTTGCCCTTTCCTGGCGTTTAACGCCAGTTTGGTGCCCCTTTCTGGCGTTAAATGCCCAGAATAGTGCCAGACTGGGCGTTAAACGCCCATTTGCTAGCTTCACTGGCGTTTAAATGCCAGCAAGTTCTCCTCCAGGGTGTGCTATTTTTCTTTCTGTTTTTCGTTCTGTTTTTGCTTTTTCAATTGATTTTGTGACTTCTCATGATCATCAACCTACAAAAAACATAAAATAACAAAGGAAAATAGAAAAAACACAACATTGGGTTACCTCCCAACAAGCGCTTCTTTAGTGTCAATAGCTTGACAGTGGGCTCTCATGGAGCCTCACATATGCTCAGAGCAATGTTGGAACCTCCCAACACCAAACTTAGAGTTTGAATGTGGGGGTTCAACACCAAACTTAGAGGTTGGTTGTGACCTCCCAACACCAAACTTAGAGTTTGACTGTGAGGGCTCTGTTTGACTCTGTTTTGAGAGAAGCTCTTCATGCTTCCTCTCCACGGTTGTAGAGGGATATCCTTGAGCCTTAAACACAAAGGATTCTTCATTCACTTGAATGATCAATTCTCCTCTGTCCACATCAATCACAGCCTTTGCTGTGGCTAGGAAGGGTCTGCCAAGGATGATGGATTCATCCATGCACTTCCCAGTCTCTAGGACTATGAAATCAGCAGGGATGTAATGGTCTTCAACTTTTACCAGAACATCCTCTACAAGTTTATAAGCTTGTTTTCTTGAATTGTCTGCCATCTCTAGTGAGATTTTTGCAGCTTGCACCTCAAAGATTCCTAACTTCTCCATTACAGAGAGAGGCATGAGGTTTACACTTAACCCTAGGTCACACAAGGCCTTTTTGAAGGTCATGGTGCCTATGGCACAAGGTATTGAGAACTTCCCAAGATCTTGTCTCTTTTTAGGTAATTTCTGCCTAGACAAGTCATCCAGTTCTTTGGTGAGCAAAGGAGGTTTGTTCTCCCAAGTCTCATTACCAAATAACTTGTCATTTAGCTTCATGATTGCTCCAAGGTATTTAGCAACTTGCTCTTCAGTGACATACTCATCCTCTTCAGAGGAAGAATACTCATCAGAGCTCATGAATGGCAGAAGTAAATCCAATGGAATCTCTATGGTCTCAGTGGGAGCCTCAGATTCCCATGGTTCCTCATTAGGGAACTCATTGGAGGCCAGTGGACGTCCATTGAGGTCTTCCTCAGTGGCGTTCACTGCCTCTCCCTCCTCTCCGAATTCGGCCATGTTGATGGCCTTGCACTCTCCTTTTGAATTTTCTTCTGTATTGCTTGGAAGAGTACTAGGAGGGAGTTCAGTAATTTTCTTGCTCAGCTGCCCCACTTGTGCCTCCTTCTGTCTGAAGGTTTGGACTTCCACTCTAAGCTTACTCAATTTTTGAGGTGGAAAGAACTTTGCCAAGG
>NC_029780.3:63150321-63169377 GCF_000817695.3 Arachis duranensis | reverse complement strand
TTGAGGCTTAAGCTCAAAGTTGTTTGCTCCAATGGCAGGGATAGAGATGCTTCTCCTATAGAAGTCGAGAGTAGGTGCAGTGAAGTTACCCAGCACCTTCCTTGCATTGTTGGCATTGTTGTTGTTTTCAGCTACCATGTCTTCTTCTTCTTTGAAGATTTTTGTTAGGTCCTCTACAGAGAATTGTGCCTTAGCTTCTCTTAGCTTTCGCTTCAAGGTCCTTTCAGGTTCAGGGTCAGCCTCAACAAGAATGCTTTTGTCTTTGCTCCTGCTCATATGAAAGAGAAGAGAACAAGTAAATATGAAATCCTCTATGTCACAGTATAGAGATTCCTTGAGGTGTCAGAGGAAAAGAAAAATGGAAGGAAGAGGTAGAAAATTCGAACTTATCAAGAAAGATGGAGTTCGAATTGTGCATTAAGGAATAATGTTAGTCCATAAATTGAAGGATGTGAAAAGAGGGGAAGAAATTTTTGAAAATAAATTAAAAGGATTTTAAAAACATTTTGAGAAACACTAATTGATTTTCGAAAACCAAGGGTGGAAAAGAAATCAAGTGATTTTTGAAAAAGATTTTGAAATTAGAAATAAAAAGATATGATTGAAAACTATTTCAAAAAAGATGTTATTAAAAAGATATGATTGAAAAGTTATGGTTTTAAAAAGATGTGATTGAGAAGATATGATTTGAAAAACAATTTAAAAAGATTTGATTTTAAAAAAATTAATGACTTGGCTAACAAGGAAAGATATGATTCAAGCATTAAACTTTTCTCAACAGAAAATGCAACATACTTAAATTGTTGAATCAAATCATTGATTGATAGCAAGTATTTTTGAAAATGGAAAGAAATTGATTTTGAAAAAGATTTGATTGAAAAGATTTGATTTGAAAAAGATTTGATTTGAAAAAAATATTGAAAACTTGAAAAAAAAAATTTGAATTGAAAACATAATCTTCCCTCTTGTGCCATCCTGGCGTTAAACGCCCAGAATTGTGCACATTCTGGCGTTTAACGCCCAAAGCACTACCCTTTTGGGCGTTAAACGCCCAGCCAGGCACCCTGGCTGGCGTTTAAACGCCAGTTTGCCTTCCTCACTGGGCGTTTTGAACGCCCAGCTTTTTCTGTGTAATTCCTCTGCTGTATGTTCTGAATCTTCAATTCCCTGTATTATTGACTTGAAAAGACAAAAATATTTTTGGATTTTTAATGATGAAGAATAATCAATATGCAACTAAAATCAAATAACAATGCATGCAGGACACCAAACTTATAAATTTGTAAACTACTGACACTAACAAGTTGAGAATGCATATGACAAACAACAAAACACTCAAGACAAGAGAATTTAAAGATCAGAGCAAGTAAATCATCAAGAACAACTTGAAGATCACTGAAGACACATGAAAAATGCATGCAATTGACACCAAACTTAAAATGAGACTCTAGACTCAAACAAGAAACATAGAATATTTTTGGTTTTTATGATTTTGTAAATTTTTTTGGATATTTTTGGTTTTTATGACTTTGTAATTTTTTTGGATTTTTCGAAAATTATATGGTGAAGAAAATAAAGAGATTCAAAATTTTTAATAAGAATTCCAGGAATCATGCAATGTTAGTCTAAAGCTTCAGTCTAAAAGAATTAGACATGGCTAGCCAAGCTTCAGCAGAACATTGCATTCAAGAGCTAAATTGATGAAAATCAATCAGCTTTGGTGATGATAAGAACATCACTTTGAAACACTAGAATTCATTCTTAAGAACTCTGAAGAAAAATGCCTAATCTAAGCAACAAGATGAACCGTCAGTTGTCCAAACTCAACAATCCCCGGCCGGTGCCAAAAACTTGGTGCACGAAATTGTGATCATCAATGGTGCCATTAACATGGTACGCACAATTGTAATCTCAACTCTTTATCACAACTTCGCACAACTAACCAGCAAGTGCACTGGGTCGTCCAAGTAATAAACCTTTTTTCTACTGTCTTCATCCAATCCTTCTTACTCGTTTCCATGGCAAGCTGTATGTAGGGTTTCACCGTTGTCAGTGGCTACCTCCCATCCTCTCAGTGAAAATGTTCAACGCACCCTGTCACGGCACGGCCATTCAGCTGTCGGTTCTCGATCATGTCAGAATATAATCCAGTGATTCTTTTGCGTCTGTCACTAACGCCCCACAATTGCGAGTTTGAAGCTCGTCACAGTCATTCAATCATTGAATCCTACTCAGAATACCACATACAAGGTTTAGACCTTCCGGATTCTCTTGAATGCCGCATCAATTCTAGCTTATACCACGAAGATTCCGATTAAGGGATCCAAGAGATAAACATTCAAGCCTTGTTTGCTTATAGAACAGAAGTGGTTGTCAGGCACTCGTTCATAAGTGAGAATGATGATGAGTGTCACATAATCATCACATTCATCATGTTCTTGGATGCAAATGAATATCTTAGAACAAGAACAAGCCGAATTGAATAGAAGAACAATAGTAATTGCATTAATACTCGAGGTACATCAGAGCTCCACACCTTAATCTATGGTGTATAGAAACTCCACCGTTGAAAATACATAAGAACAAGGTCTAGGCATGGCCGAGAGGCCAGCCTCCCAATAATCTAAGAACTAGACGTCCAAAGATGATCTAGAGATCTAAAGTGATCAAAAGATGAAAATACAATAGTAAAAGGTCCTATTTGTAGAGAACTAGTAGCCTAGGGTTTACAGAAATGAGTAAATTACATAAAAATCCACTTCCAGGCCCACTTGGTGTGTGCTTGGGATGAGCATTGAAGCATTTTCGTGTAGAGACTTCTCTTGGAGTTAAACATCAGCTTTTGTGCCAGTTTGGGCGTTTAACTCCCATTCTTGTGCCAGTTCTGGCGTTTAACGCCGGGCAGTTTTGAGCTGATTTGGAACGCCGGTTTGGGCCATCAAATCTCGGGCAAAGTATGAACTATTATATATTTCTGGAAAGCCCAGGATGTCTACTTTCCAAAGCCGTTGAGAGCGCGCCAATTGAGTTTCTGTAGCTCCAGAAAATCCTCTTCGAGTGCAGGGAGGTCAAAATCCAACAGCATCTGCAGTCCTTTTCAATCTCTGAATCAGATTTTTGCTCAGGTCCCTCAATTTCAGCCAGAAAATACCTGAAATCACAGAAAAACACACAAACTCATAGTAAAGTCCAGAAAAGTGAATTTTAACTAAAAACTAATAAAAATATACTAAAAACTAACTAAAACATACTAAAAACATACTAAAAACAATGCCAAAAAGCGTATAAATTATCCGCTCATCACGCGCGCGCGTACTTTGCGCAAGCGCGCCGATGTTCGAATATGATTTTTTTTAAGGGGTCACGTGACCTGGGCGTGGAGACAGTTGGAGATCCCATATTGGGGAATTGCCTTGGCGGGAAAAGCTTAAAAGACCAAGGGTTAAAGGGTTAAGGGACTTTTTAGCTCATTTTTACATGTTTCTAGATTTTTCTCCTTGTGGTAGTTATTCTCTTGGGTAGAGAGAGAGATCTCAAGCTCTCATTAGGATTCATCTTCTTCAATTTCTGAATACTCAATCACTCTTTGGTGAGATCATATTGCAATTCTCAATTTACTTTGTTCCTATTATAGATCTTCTTCTCTAATCTCAATTAGTGCTTGTAATTGATCAATTCTCATAGATCCTAGATTCAACTTTGTGGTTTTGGATTCTATCAATTTCTTGAGAAGTTCATTTCTATTGTTGTTCTTTGTTATTTCTTGTTAATTTCTTGCGTTGAAGTGCTTTTAATTCTAATTTCTTCTCATTCTTACTATGTCTTTCATCCTTGCTCATCAAGTGTTTGATAAAATGCCAATACTAGTTATAGAGTAAAAGTTTCTTACTTGTCATAGGGGTTTGGACCATTAGAGAACGTTGAATAGTTTATGTCAATTGTTGATTGGGAATTAGGAATTGCTAATTGACTTGGAGTGCACTAAAGCTAGATTTCTCTAGGGTAAAACTAGGACTTGTGACTCAAGTTAGTTAATCTCATTTGACTTTCCTCTATACCTAGGGGTTAACTAAATGAAGCAAAGCCTAATTGTTATCATCATTGAAGAAACTATAATGATAGAATTTCTAATGCCAACCCTAGGCCAAGTCTTCTAATATTGATAGTTTACCACCTATTCTCGCTAAATATCTAGAAGAACTATAACAAAGTTTCCTAATCAATAATATGCATTCTCTAGCAATTCCAAGGGAAGACGACTCGGGAGACTAGTACTCTCGGTTATAGATTGTAGGGTTGTTTGATGCGAAGTTTTGAATGTCGATTAGACTATACTCACGATCATATCTATTATTGAATTCTAAATCGGCATGCTAAATTTCGTTTATCAGGATGTTGCAAGAAAATGCAAGCAAAACAGAGTTTGCTCCAACACCAAACTTAGGACTTGATTGTCCCAATCAAGAAAAGGGAAGAGAAGTAGGGGGAAGAGAAGTAATGGAAGGCGAAAAGAGACACTACAAGAAAAATACCCATTCATCCACACTTTTTTTAAGCTACATTTGAAAAGCGTAGCCTATTCTATGAATAGGGTACGCTTTTCTCCGTGTTGCCTTTTTATATGAAAAAGGATACACAATTGTGGTATCATTTAAAAACTGTAGCCTTAGGTATTTTAAAAATCACTTATAAAGCGTAGCCGTATGTTGATATCTATAGGTTCACTTTTTGTATCAAAGGGGACGCTTTTAGAGAGTAGCCTATTTATTCAGTTTTGGGTGCGTTTTAAAAGTGATGCCTAATGTGTCTACAGCAAAAAATTTGACACTTAGTAAATTTTTTCCCTCTTTTCCCTGAAAGCAAAGTCACATACACTTAGTAAAATTTTTGTCATTCTCTCCAAAGAACGCACCTTCATTCATCCTCGCAACCCTGCCTCCCTGCACCTACTTCGTAAACCTTCACAACCCTGCCAATTAATTGTTCGAAACCCTAACTCCCCTTCCAATTAATTGTTCAAATGCACGCAACCTTTCCTTTCACACACAGATCCGAGAGAATGAGTGAACCAGAGGGAGGAGAGGAGGAAGACAGGATGAGAGCACGAGCGAGAGAACAGAGAGTGAGAAGGGGTCACCACCGCAACGCCGCTACAGCCGCCGCCATCGCCGTTGTGGAGGAGGGAGTCCAGAGGAGAGAGAGAAAGACGATTCACAGATGAGATGGAGAGAGAGGACGAAGACGCGATGCGAGAGAGAAGGAGGCTGTTCTACCATGAACTGTCGTCGCTCCTAGGGTCAATTAAAGCCGCCACCACTGCTAGGGCTTTCCATGCTCCTGTCCTTACTTTCAGCTTCTATGATTACTTCCTGTTCATACTCCCAACCTCTCTATCTCTCCAACTTTCATTTCATTCTCATTTCAATTTCAATTTCGATGTCTCTGCAGGCGTTTCATCGATGCCGTTTTCGATTCCAAGGGTGCGGATGCAATTCTCTCCTTTGAAAAGTTCTGCTGCAATCTCCCCCAGATCTCTTCTTCAGGTTTCGGTTTCTATTTGGATTAGTTTTCTCAATTCGATTTTGATCCATCTACTAATTAATTGGGTTGATTAATACCAGATCATATATCTCGCCATAATCAGTTCAACATATTATTTCATTGTAAATTCGTGTTTAACAGATCATATATGATTAATGTGAATGAAGAACACTAGGTTGAGTTGAATTGAATTGAATCATGGATAAGAGCATGTTAGCTGGTTTGGAATCACTTCCAGAAGCTTATCAGCAAAGAATGGCATCCATGATGGAACAAGTTCAAATCCGTGACAGGTACCTCCTCTTCACTCTATCTGTTAACTAATTCCATGTGTTTTGAGTTGAGCTTCATGTTCCTAAATATTCCTATAATTGAATTCATCATTTCAAAGTTTGGTCTTTCTCTGAGACTGTGCCAACTGGAGTTAAAATTTGAGTGAAGCAAAAGGAACGTATTTTTAAGTGCTTATTCATCTCCTTCAAGTCAATTTCTCAGAATTTTCATGTATTACATTGATCTAATGATCTGCATTTGCTTTTGCTAACTTTGCCAATCCACTATGCTTTCTTTACTATCTTGATTTATTTTTCTTTTGTTGGGTGTTTTTGATTAATTTTTGCAAGATCTGTTCATCCAATTTTGCTTGTCTCTTTAGATTTGACTAGATTGTAAACAAGTGTTCAATTTTTTTTGATACCTTTCAATAATCACAGCATGAAGGAGATTTTTATTGCATTGTTTCAAGTTCATAAATCTGGGTGAGTTTATGATTTATTTAATTCAGCTAGTTCTTTGGCCACTGAATGGTTCTGTGAAAAATCATAATTCAAGATGAATAATATGAACTTAGCTATTCTTCAATTAGGACAAGGTTTGAAGGCTTATGCTTATATCTTGAGTGCTATCCATTTCTATAAACATAGCCTGCAGATTCTCATAGATTTCTGATTTGCTGGCTTACTGCTTTATGCTTTCTTTGGCACTTTTAACCATCTTTCTTCTTATCAACTACAATTAAAAATTATAATATCAAATCTCAGATTCATTCATAAGAATTGTTGCTACCGATTCCAAATTCCAATGCTCATTTACCTACCTGTTTCTTGAGAACAGCCAGGCTCTTGGTGTGCAAGAGTGAAGAAAATTCCTCAATGAACTAATAAAGCCACTAAATCAAACTTTGAGGCCTTTTTAATTAGTAATACTAGGAGTATTTTTCACGCAGTTAATGAGATCGGTTTGAAATTATAAACCACCATGAGAAGCATGAGTTTCTTGCCAAACTTAAACCCTTCATAATTTAATTTTGAAGATGATAAATCCATATACGGCAATAAGTATAACAGAGTCAGCAACCATCTTTCTTTTTATCAACTACAATTAAAAATTATAATATCAAATCTCAGATTCATTCATAAGACTTGTTGCTACCGATTCCAAATTCCAATGCTCATTTACCTCCGATTCATTTACACTTTTAACCATCTTTCTTTGTGCACTATTTCATGATTTTAATATGCGGAGTTAGTTTTCTTGTGTTCCTCTCTCATTGTTCTGTTAAACTTAACCAACTTGTCACTTTTTCCCCCAGTATCCAAAATGTTTGCCAAGAAGAATGCTATTGGAAAAGAACAGGTGGCAAAATTAGTGGACGACATGTATAGGTAAGTCTTGGCAACAAGTTTGATGGTATTCTGTTTGATATAAAATACTTAGATAGTCATATGCGGTGCATATATTTGTGTCTGTTTTATGTTGGTTCTTTGTTCACCTTTTTTTCTTGGCCCAGAAAAATGCAGATATCTGGTGCCACTGACCTTGCATCAAAGGGACAGGGAGCCTCAGATAGCAGTAATGTGAAAATTAAAGGTGAAAAAGATGATTCCTTTCAATCAAATAGCAGTAATGTGCATTTGCAGATGTTCTTTTAAATTGCACGTACTTTCAATAGGACCTCTTGTTTCCTATATTCGACATTTCATTATGGAATTTATTTTTTTCTCATCTTATTGTAGTGTGATGATCCACGATGCCATGTGTGGAAGCACATAAATTGTGTTATTGTTCCAGAAAAACCTATGGAAGGTGTCCTGCCAGTACCTGATAAATTTTATTGTGAACTCTGCAGACTCAGCCGTGCAGACCCGTATGTTTACATTTCCTTCATGTTTATATATATAATATGCAATGGACAAAATAAAGTTGATTTTTTTTCATAATGTGTTTATGCCTTCAAGGGATTGTGCTGGTTGACATTTGCCTATAATGTGATCTTGAATTTCCTGACGTTGATTTCACCGTTGTTATGATGAAGTGGTTTTAGTAGTAATCTTTTATTTATCTCTATCCTACATGGATACTTATTGAGTTTGCCACTAAACTTGTTGCTTCAAAATTATATACTATCTTTCCCATTAAGGATTTGAATATTTTTTTCTTTTGTTTGCCTGGCATATTGAATGGTTCTTCCCTTACTTTATCTGCTGTATTCTCGTAGTTGACCAAAATTTTCTACTCATTATTTAGCATTTCATTTTCTTGCTGTTACATATCTATTTATTTCTGTTTATTCTGTTACAGGTTTTGGGTTTCAATGGGACACCCCTTGTTTCCCGTGAAGTTGAGCATAACAAGTCACAACTCGTGTTGGCCATTGTCTCTGAGGGAAGCAAGTCACACCACCCGTTTTTTTCAATGAAAAAGAACTAACACTAGTAATTTATTTATTTTACTTTCTCATGATCTATCATATGTGGATTGAGCACTAATAATAAAAAGTTAGGAATGACTTTAACATTTTGAATTTTTATTAGAAGATATTTATGTAGGATATAATATTTTAATTTAGTTTTCCAAAGAGTATTAGTAGTAAATTCTAAGTGATTCCATGCTTATTTTGATAAAGCCATGCTTAATTTAGTGTGAGATGTATGAATATTCAAAATTAACTTCTATTCTAGTATTTTTGGATCATTGTAAATATATATTGTTTACAGATAATTTGTTATTTAGAGAAATTATTCACTATAATTATATATTTATTTTTATTTTGTAATAATCAACTCATTTAAATAAAAATACAGAATTATTATACATTTAATCATATTAACTATTATGTTGTATTAATAATTATTAGATAATTAAATATATATATACAGAAAAAAAATAAGACCTAAGGCTACACTTATATACAGTAGTTATAGTACACAAAAAAACGAGACCTAAGGCTACACTTATATACAGTAGCTATAGTATACAAAAAAAAGAGGGACCTAAGGCTACGTTTATAAAAAGTAGCTATGGTATACAATGTGGTTACGTTTTACAAGTGATGCAGTAGCGTTGAAAAGCGTAGCCTATTCTGGAAAAATGAAAGCTGAAAAGCGTAGCCTTTGGTCCTGGACAGCATCACTTGAAAAGCGTAGCCTATTTTCAAATGCCAAAAGCGTAGCCCTTGGTGCAGAAAAGCGTAGCCTTTGAGAATAGGCAACGGCCGAATAGGAATCACCCCAAAAAGCGTAGCCGTAGCCGAAAAAGCGTAGCCATAGCCTAAGACATCATTTTTTTTTACTTTTGGCTACACTTTTCAAGTGTACCTGAATGGGTGTTTTTCTTGTAGTGAGAAAAGAAGAAGAAGAAGAATGTTCAGACTCTTTTTCGTGTGTGATTAGGGGTTTGAAGTGGGAGAAGAGTTGGGAGAGTGAGGCTTTTATAAGGGGTGAAGAGTGTGGTTTGAATGGTGGGAAATAAAAAGAATTCAATATTTTCCCACTTGGGGAGTGGCGCCTAGCGTGGGAAAGGGCGCCAACCCTTATCTCACTGTGCCTCCTGCATGTGTTGAGTTCCAAAGTGTAAGTATACTTTGACTTCTTTGCTTTATGAGTTATTCACCACATGTGGGTCCCGTCTTTTTTCCTGAAAATGAAACTGAAGCCCCGTTAGTAATGACAAAAGAATCCTTCACATTCCTTCTTATCATGGGTAAGTGGGATTGCAACTGATGGGTGTCCATTGGGACACCAAACTTAATCCTATTGCATCTTTAATAAATTGGTTTCATCATTGTGTACTTAATGTGTTCATAAAGATGAAATAATTCCAATCTTTTCATTTTCTTCTTTTTCTAACCTCTTCTGAACACATTAAACTACATTCATGCTCTTACCAAAATATCAAGTGCTTTTAGATTGAGTAGAATTGGGCTTGCTATGTGATTCTTGTATGGTGGTAGTCACACCAAACTTAATCTCTGGGCTTACTCTTCAAAATCAAGTTATCAAAATGGTTGTAAGCCTAGATTAAGTGGGTGAGTGGCCACACCAAATTTAGCCTTTTAGCTAGTTCTCAGCCCACTTACTCATCATTAGTAAATGTATTCATCAAGTTGCAATTCCGGAATAAAAGAGACAGAAGGATGTCAGGGTATCCTAACTACCAAAATTGATATTTAAACTTCCTAACCTACCACTTGCAATCTAATTCTGAATGGTAATGCAATACAAGTGTGTGAAACTGAAACTTAAACTATCCTAAGTCATAAATTTTAAACTACTTCTAAGAAAAACAATAAATCAAAAGGATAAAGCGTTGGGATGCCTCCCAACTAGCCCTTCTTTATTGTCACTAGCTTGACATTCCTCCATCTTTAGTTGAGCTTGTAGCTCACTCTCTGCTCCTCCAAGGAGTCTTTCAAGTAATGTTTGAGTCTATGGCCATTGACAGTGAAAGTTCTCTGAGTCTTGTCCTCTATGAGCTCTACATGACCATAGGGAAACACCTTGAGTATGGTGAAGGGTCCTGACCATCGAGACCTGAGTTTTCCAGGGAAAAATTTGAGTCTTGAGTTGTACAGAAGCACCTTTTGTCCTTCAGTGAATTCTCTTCTTGCTATCCTCTGATCATGCCACCTTTTTGTGTTCTCTTTGTAGATTTTGCATTCTTATATGCTTGATTTCTAAATTCCTCCAACTCATTGAGTTGCATTAATCTTCTTTCTCCAGTAGCTTGCTCATCATAGTTCAGCATTTTTAGAGCTCAAAATGCTCTATGCTCAAGCTCAACTAGTAAGGGGCAAGCCTTGCCATATACCAGTTGGTATAGGGACATCTCAATGGGTGTCTTGTAGACTGTCCTGTAGGCCCATAAGGCATCGTCCAACTTCTTGGACCAGTCCTTTCTTGAGCTTCCAACAGTTTTCTCAAAAATTCTTTTTAGTTCCCTGTTTAAAATCTCGGCTTGCCCGTTGGTCTGTGGGTGGTATAGAGTTGCCACCTTGTGCTTGACTCCATATCTAAGAAGGAGTGTCTCAAGTTGTTTGTTGCAGAAGTGTGTCCCTCCATCACTAATAAGGATTCTAGGAACTCCAAATCTGCTGAAGATATTCCTTCTCAAGAAGCTTATTACAACCTTGTTGTCGTTTGTTGCAGTGGCCATGGCTTCTACCCATCTTGAGACATAATCCACAGCCACTAATATGTAACTATTCGAGTAGGAGGTTGGGAAGGGTCCCATAAAGTCAATTCTCCATACATCAAATAGTTTAAGCTCTAATATGAATTACTGTGGCATCTCATTTCTAGATAAGTGGGAGATATTTTAGAAGGTAACTACTTATTCGGATATGTAACGCTAAACCACTTTCGTTGCGTGCGACCTCTTTAAGGTTTGGTAGGAGTAGTAGAGGCTATTTTTATGGGGTGGGCTTTTATTTTTTTGCACTTGATTTTATTTTAGTCTAAAGTATGAACAATATTTATATGAAATTACACAATTTAAATCTCTAAACTAATAAATTAATAACTAAAATGATTCAAATTTGATTTTTAAAACCATGACTTTTACGGGTGAGTGTTAGAAGTTTTGGCTATTATTCCTAATTTTCTGCTGTGTGTCTGAGGAATAAATTAGTGACTTTAGGATAAGCGAAGAGACTTCTACTCAAAGATTAATTAAAGATATTACATTTAAAATATATTAAATTGATAAAAATTAAATATTATTCTTTTAATTAAATTACATTACTAATTTATCTTTTTTCTTTCATACATTTAGGAATCAGACAAAAACTAGTAACGTTACATTAATTTGCTAAGTAAATATTAACTTTTAAAGTATACACTTATTTAAAAAAAAAACAAAATTACAGACAAAAATATTCTCCTATTTGTACGCTATATCAGAATGCATTGTATTTCTAGACTTTAAATATAAAAGTTTGCATATAGGTAGTAATAATTTGTTTTATATTTAAAATTTAATTGAAAAGAGTTCTATAGTATTAAATATAATAAGTTTATATTAAAAGAAATATTTTTTAAAATATTAATTATATTAAAAATACATAAAAACTTTAAAAAATCAGAAACGAATTTAGAAATTTTATTTGGAAGGGTGAAGTTTAGACAAAATTTTAATTATTATTTTATATTTATTTACTACAAAAAACAATCTAAAATTTTTTAATTATTATTTTATATATATTTACTATACAAAAACAATTTACACATGATATATAGCTATTAAGTTAAAGAAAAAAAGATTTATCATTGATGGTAATGTTAGAACTTAAGAAAAAACGTTGAATCAAGTTAGTTTCAAAAGCTAAGTTCTTTTAGTTGTTTTGGCAGAAGTTGAGTTTACAAGAGATTATTTTTTTGTCACTAAAACGAGAACAAAACAGAACAGAAAAGGAGAGAATCACACAAGCATATATCCTGATTCAGTTTCTGTTCTGAGAATTATCTGAAATGAATGGATTTGGACTTGAATGTGAGGTTCTTGCTTTTTTTTAGTGAGATGTTGCTTTGTCTCCTCAACAAGCAGTTGCAGTAAACTCCAGATAATTAGTAAATAATTAACTAATAAATTAATTATCAATCAACGAAATTAAGAAATTAAATTTTATAGTTTAATGAAGTGGAAATAATTAAAATATGAATTTTGACACTAATTTTAAAGATTTTGGCACAAAATCAAACCGAGTCAAACCGATTGAACCAGACCCAAAGCCCACCCTATAAACTAAGAAACGAGCCTTCTTTCTTCATTTGACTCCCAGGACGCTAAAGAAGAGAGAATCATGTTGCAAATCCTAACCCTCCCTTCTAATTTTCGATCGTCTGTAACATTCAATCCGGAGTTCCGATTGACGAGCCGTCAGTGGCCACACGTTCATCTCGAAATTCTCTACAAAATCCATTGAACAATTTGAAAATAAAATCACATTTTCTCATATTTTGTTGCGTTAGTTTTAGGAATTGTGTTAATTAATGTTGTTGATGGGGGTTGATGAACGTGAGTATTGATGATGAAAGATTAATGATTGATTGAGTAATGTGTATATATGTGTGTGTTTGTTGAATAATGAATGAATTAAGAGTTGGAAATGATTTTGATATTGGAATTGGTTTAGCTTATTGGATATGATTTGAAAAGAGTTTGAAAGGTGGTTTGGTTGGGACCCGAGAAGAGTAGCAAAGTCCAAATTTTAAAAGAGATGCTGCCAAAATTTTTATAAAAAATTGGAGATTTGGTTTGAAGTATTATTTAAACAAGTATCAATAAAAGAATTATATTATTTGACTTCGATTTAAAAGAAAAGAAATGAATTATGTTTTGGAACTCAATTTATTAAGAAAAGTATTATGTTGGAGTTTCAATTTATTAAGAAAAGTATTATGTTTTGTATTTTATTTAGTTAAGAAAAGAGTTATACTGTTTTGAATTCGATTTATCAAGGAAAAGTTTGTGTTTTGAGTTTGATTTCTTTGAGAAGACAATTATGTTTTGAGTGTGAATTATTGATGAACGGAATGGGAGGTGCGATGATGATAATTGTTGAGTGAATTGAATGATGATAAGGATGAATTTGATATGGAAATGTTTTGTGAGGATCGTGGTTATTTACCACCCACCAGTTTTTAAATGAATATGTTTTATGGAGATCATGGTTATTTACCGCCTACATGTGTGCTATTTTCCAATTAAAAGCTTCTGTAGGGATTGAGGTGGTTTACCATCTGCAGATGGTAGGGATCGAGGTGGTTTACCGTTCACTTGGTAAGGATCGTGGTACTGTACCGCTCACAAGTTTTCAAGAGGACAATGTCCGTATTAGCTACCAGACATGTCGGGTTGGCTTTATAACCGATAGATGAGACTCATCAACCATAGTGCAGGCATACATCATATGCATATGTGGGTTTTGTTTGATTGTGCATTCATTGGGCTTGCCTATGTGATTATTATGCTTACCTGTTATATTTGCTACTTGTTGTATCTGTATCCTACTTGTGTTTACTTTGTTTGTATTGCTTTTCTGTGCACTGGGGTTTTGAAGGAATGAAGGAAGGCGAGAAGCGGAGGGAATAAGTAGAATTGAGTTAGACTTAGGAACCTTAGATAGCTCACCTTGTATTATGGTTTTAAACTTTAATTCTAAGCTTTATATCTAAGTGTCAAAGTTCTAGGATTGCCTCTGGCTTTCCTGGGACTTTATATCTTATGTATGTGGGCACCTTTACTATACTGAGAACCCTCCAATTCTCATTCTATACATATATTGTGGTTTTCAGATACAGGACGCGAGACACCTCGTTGAGTGTCCGAAGACCCTCATTACAAGCGAAGAACTATCTTAGGACTTGGTGTTTGTACTTGGTTTATGTTTATATATGTGTATAGATTCTCCATCTTGTATATATTATGTTTTGTCCCTTTTAGTGGTTCACTTGGAGAAACAGGATTTATATTTACCCGTTGGTTTATTTTTGAGGTGTTGTATATATATATTCTAGCCGACCTTTGCTTCGTAGGTCGAGTCTAGATCTTGATTATATAACTATTATTTGGAACTCTACTTTTATATATTTGTCTTTTTGTTTTTTGTCTAAGCTTTCTATCTTTCTATTTCTCGTGAGCGTTGTACCTTCGATTTTATTTTCGTCGTACCCCTTTTCTTTCAAGGCTCCCAGATATATTATGCTATATATATATATATATATACTACATGAAAACACCCATTCAAGTACACTTGAAAAGTATAGCCAAAAGTGAAAAAAAATGATGCCTTAGGCTACGGCTACGCTTTCTGGGCTACGGCTACGCTTTTTGGGGTGATTCCTATTCGACCATTGTCTATTCTCAAAGGCTACGCTTTTCTGCATCAAGGGCTACGCTTTTGTCATTTGGGAATAGGGTATGCTTTTCAAGTGATGCTGTCCAAGACCAAAGGCTACGCTTTTCAGCTTCCATTTTTTCCAGAATAGGCTACGCTTTTCAACGCTACTGCATTACCTTTGAAGCATAGCCATATTGTATACCATGGCTACTTTTTATAAGTGTAGCCTTAGGTCCCTCGTTTTTTTTGTATACTATAGCTACTGTATACTATAGTTAATAATATGATTACACGTATAATAATTCTGCATTTTTATTTAAATGAGTTGAATATTATAAAATAAAAATAAATATATAATTATACTAAATAATTTCTTTAAATAATAAAAATTATCTCTAACCAAAATATATTTATAATAATAATCCAAAAGTACTAGAATGAAACAAATAAAAAAGCTATTAGAAAGCAAGCCGACTTTGACACTGACATTGTATCAAACACCTTGAAGGTGAGCAAAACTTGAAATGCACCAAACCCTCAATTACTAAGTTCCTTATATATATACATCTACTACTAAAAATTAGATTCTACATCTACTACTAAAAATTAGATATTGTATACAAAATTAGATTCTACATCTACTACTAAACCACAACCAGCAGAATACTCATGGAATTTTTGATACCTCTGCAACCAACTACAACAGCACCTGTAGCATGTGAGCTTTGTTAGCATTAGCTTCCTCTTTCAATTTTTCAATCTCCTCTTTTGCTGCTTGTAGTTCACCAGCAACCTGTGTTAGTTGGGTGGGCGGAATGTTTTGCACAAATACAACACAATTGATAATTACTTGAATTGAAAGGAAATATTTAGTGCTCAACATGATGTTGGATCTAACAGTCAGTAGACAAAATAATGTTTACTTCCCCTTATTCACAGATTAAATAGCATACAGACTTTGCACACCCCCCCAAACACACACTCTAAGATGGACACAGGATAATAAGTCAGATGTTATTTTTGTTTTAAAATATAGTTTTGTTTTATAATATAAATAAACTAATATCTTTTTAAGAATAAAAAGGATAAAATGTCAGGTCCAATTTTATTATACATATTGGAGTCACTCACTTCATATAATACATAAATACAAACTTAGCAACAGAAGCCAAATTAAGTTATTTTTTTTCTACACTCACCACATCACTTGAGCTAAATAGAAATCCACTTACACCAACCTTTTCAAAAACCTACAATCAGTTATCAGTAATAAAATAAATTATAGTAAACATAAAAATAGCTATTGTGCAAAAATAATATATATATATACACAGTTTACCATGAAAAAGAATAAAACAACCATAAAAATGTACGACAAACCTCCACTAACACAATTTTCGTTTGCAAAAATTCAGCTCTTATATAACAGCATATCATATCCCTTTCTAATCAACGTTTAACAATATACCATACCAAAGTAATGGCAGGTACATGCTACACATAATCCAGTATAGTGTATTTCCTTCGATGGAAAACCATAGACATGCAGGTGGACTCGCAAGCTTCTCTACATTCATGGCTCTTGTCTAACTACAAGCAAGATCATTGAAAAATTAAAGAAAACTATAGAAGAAACTAAACCTTATCGTCAACGGAACCCATTTTCCTTTGAAGGCCAGAGAGTTTTGCCTGTGTATATAAAATAAAGCATATAAAAGTGTAAATCTAAAACATGCACCTCAGCCACAGCAGCCCTAAATTCAGCAAATGCAACTGCAGACAATGCATTAGCTAACTCTTTGCTCAAATCTTCAACCTGCCACACAGTGTTCTTTATGGTTTGATCACGATCTTGCATGAGTCTCCACATATTTTCCCGCTCTTCTTGTAAGTCCCTTGGTGCACGAATTTGTGATATCCAATAATGGCATTCAACTTGGTATGCGCATCTACTAACTTAGCACTTTCTTCACAACTCCGCACAACTAACCAGCAAGTGCACTGGGTTGTCCAATTAATACCTTACGTGAGTAAGGGTTGATCCCACGGAGATTGTTGGTATGAAGCAAGCTATGGTCATCTTGTAAATCTCAGTTAGGCGGATTCAAATGGTTTATAATAGTTTCGAAAATAATAATAAATAAAGCATAAGATAGAGATAGAAATACTTATGTAACTTCTTGGTAGAAATTTCAGATAAATGTATGAAGATGCTGTGTTCCTTTTGAATATCTGCTTTCCTACTGTTTTCATCCAATCCTTCTTACTCCTTTTCATGGCAAGCTATATGTAGGGCATAACCGTAGTCAATGGCTACTTTCCATCCTCTCAGTGAAAATGGTCCAAATGCTCTGT
This sequence comes from Arachis duranensis, assembly GCF_000817695.3. Classification (NCBI taxonomy): domain Eukaryota; kingdom Viridiplantae; phylum Streptophyta; class Magnoliopsida; order Fabales; family Fabaceae; genus Arachis; species Arachis duranensis. The sequence goes on along the minus strand of NC_029780.3, from coordinate 63,152,363 downwards.
CACAGCACGGCTAATCATCTGTAGGTTCTCGATCATGTCAGAATAGAATCCATTGATTCTTTTGCGTCTGTCACCATGCCCAAAAATCGCGAGTTTGAAGCTCTTCACAGTCATTCAATCCCTGAATCCTACTTAGAATACCATAGAAAAGGTTTAAACCTTTCGGATTCTCAAGAATGGCCGCCAATAATTCTAGCTTATACCACGAAGACTCTGATCAAGAAATCTAAGAGATATGTGCTCGGTCTAAGGTAAAACAGAAGTGGTTGTCAGTCACGCGTTCATAGGTGAGAATGATGATGAGTGTCATGGATCATAATCTTCATGTTGAAGTGCAACGAATATCTTAGAATAAGAATAAGCTGAATTGAATAGAAAATAGTAGTAATTGCATTAAAACTCGAGGTACAGCAGAGCTCCACACCCTTAATCTATGGTGTGTAGAAACTCCACCATTGAAAATACATAAGTGGTGGTCCAGGCATGGCCGAGAGGCCAGCCTCCAAAGTCTAAGAACTAAACATCCAAAGATTCTTGTACAATAGTAAAAAGTTCTGTTTATACTAAACTAGCTACTAGGGTTTACAGAAATAAGTGATTGATGCAAAAATCCACTTCCGGGGCCCACTTGGTGTGTGCTTGGGCTGAGCTTGAGCTTTACACGTGCAGAGGCTTCTCTTGGAGTTAAACAACAAGTTGTAACATATTTTTGGCATTTAACTCTGGTTCATGACGTGTTTCTGGCGTTTGACTTCAGAATGCAGCATGGAACTGGCGTTGGACGCCAGTTTGCGTTGTCTAAGCTTGAACAAAGTATGGACCATTATATATTGCTGGAAAGCCCTGGATGTATACTTTTCAAAGCCGTTGAGAGCGCGCCATTTGGAGTTCTGTAGCTCCAGAAAATCCATTTCGAGTGCAGGGAGGTCAGAATCGAACAACATCAGCAGTCCTTTGTCAGCCTCCTATCAGAGTTTTGCTCAAGTTCCTCAATTTCAGCCAAAAAATACCTGAAATTACAGAAAAATACACAAACTCATAGTAAAGTCCAGAAATGTGAATTTTGCATAAAAACTAATGAAAACATCCCTAAAAGTAGCTAGATCGTACTAAAAACTACCTAAAAATAATGCCAAAAAGCGTATAAATTATCCGCTCATCACAATACCAAACTTAAATTGTTGCTTGTCCCCAAGCAACTGAAAATCAAATAGGATAAAAAGAAGAGAATATACTATAAATCCCAAAATATCAATGAATATTAGTTCTAATTAGATGAGCGGGACTTTTAGCTTTTTGCTTCTGAACAGTTTTGGCATCTCACTTTTTCCTTTGAAGTTTAGAATGATTGGCATCTATAGGAACTTAGAGTTTCAGATAGTGTTATTGATTCTCCTAGTTAAGTATGTTGATTCTTGAACACAGTTACTTCTATGAGTCTTGGCCGTGGCCCTAAGCACTTTGTTTTCCAGTATTACCACCGGATACATAAATTCCACAGACACATAATTGGGTGAACCTTTTCATATCGTGACTCAGCTTTGCTAAAGTCCCCTGTTAGAGGTGTCCAGCGCTCTTAAGCACACTCTTTTTGCTTTGGATCACGACTTTAACCACTCAGTCTCGAGCTTTTCACTTGGACCTGCATGCCACAAGCATATGGTTAGGGACAGTGATGAGCGGATAATTTGTACGCTTTTTGGCACTGTTTTTAGTATGTTTTTAGTATGATCTAGTTGGTTTTTAGTATATTTTTGTTAGTTTTTAGTTAAAATTCACTTTTCTGGACTTTGCTATGAGTTTGTGTGTTTTTCTGTGATTTCAGGTATTTTCTGGCTGAAATTGAGGGACCTGAGCAAAAATCTGATTCAGAGACTGAAAAGGACTGCAGATGCTGTTGGATTTTGACCTCCCTGCACTCGAAGTGGATTTTCTGGAGCTACAGAAGCCCAATTGACGCACTCTCAACGTCGTTGGAAAGTAGACATCTTGGGCTTTCCAGCAATATATGATAGTCCATACTTTGCCCAAGATTTGATGGC
>NC_029780.3:63149601-63150067 GCF_000817695.3 Arachis duranensis | reverse complement strand
CTAGGTTACTAGTTCACTATTAATAGGATCTTTTGACATTGTATCTGTACCGGATGACACTTTACACGTTTCTTTGTGTACCTTCCACAGCATGAGTCTCTAAACCCCATGGTTGGGGGTAAGGAGCTCTGCTGTGTCTTGATGGATTAATGCAATTACTACTGTTTTTCATTCAATCATGCTTGCTTCCATTCTAAGATATTACTTGCTCTTAAACCGGATGAATGTGATGACCCGTGACACTCATCATCATTCTCAACTATGAACGTGTGCTTGACAACCACCTTCGTTCTACCTTAGATTAAGTAGATATCTCTTGGATTCTTTAATCAGAATCTTCGTGGTATAAGCTAGAACTGATGGCGGCATTCAAGAGAATCCGGAAGGTTTAAACCTTGTCTGTGGTATTCTGAGTAGGATTCAATGATTGAATGACTGTGACGAGCTTCAAACTCCTGAAGGCGGG
>NC_029780.3:63145168-63145538 GCF_000817695.3 Arachis duranensis | reverse complement strand
AAAGGATTTTTCAAAAATTGCCAAACCTCTGAGTAATCTGCTAGCTGCTGACACACCATTTGTGTTTGACACACAGTGTCTACAGGCATTTGAGACCCTGAAAGCCAAGCTAGTCACAGCACCAGTCATCTCTGCACCAGACTGGACATTGCCATTCGAACTAATGTGTGATGCCAGTGACCATGCCATTGGTGCAGTGTTGGGACAGAGGCATAATAAGCTTCTGCACATCATTTATTATGGCAGCCATATTCTAAATGATGCACAGAAGAACTACACAACCACAGAAAAGGAGTTACTTGCAGTGGTTTATGCCATTGACAAGTTCAGATCTTATTTAGTAGGATCAAAAGTGATTGTGTACACTGAT
>NC_029780.3:63143979-63145012 GCF_000817695.3 Arachis duranensis | reverse complement strand
GCTGATCACCTGTCCCGGATAGAACCAGTAGCAGGAGCATCCCTCCATCCTACTGAGATCTCTGAAACCTTTCCGGATGAGCAATTGTTTGCTATTCAGGAAGTTCTGTGGCTTGCAGAAAGTGCAAACTATAAGACTCAAGGTTCTCCTTCTGTAACCATGGAGAGGAAGCATGAAGAGCTTCTCTCAAAACAGAGTCAAACAGAGCCCCCACAGTCAAACTATAAGTTTGGTGTTGGGAGGCCACCACCAACTTCTAAGTTTGGTGTTGAACCCCCACATTCAAACTCTAAGTTTGGTTTTGGGAGGTTCCAACATTGCTCTGAACATCTGTGAGGCTCCATGAGAGCCCACTGTCAAGCTACTGACATTAAAGAAGCGCTTGTTGGGAGGCAACCCAATGTTATATTTATTATTTTTCCTTTGTTATTTTATGTTTTCTATAGGTTGATGATCATGGAAAGTCACAAAATCAATTGAAAAGGCAGAAACAGAATGAAAAACAGAAAGAAAAATAGCACACCCTGGAGGAAAACTTGCTGGCGTTTAAACGCCAGTAAGGGCAGCAAATGGGCGTTTAACGCCCAGTCTGGCACCATTCTGGGCGTTTAACGCCAGAAAAGGGCACCAGACTGGCGTTAAACGCCATGAATGGGCACCAAGCTGGCGTTCAACGCCAGAAATGGGCACCAGCCCGGCGTTTAACGCCAGGATTGGCAGGAGGAGCATTTTTGCTTGCCACTTGGTGCAGGGATGAATTATCCTTGACACCTCAGGATCTGTGGACCCCACAGGATCCCCACCTACCCCACCACTCTCTCTTCTTTCTTCTTTTGCTCAAGGATGAGCAAACCTTCTAAGTTTGGTGTGGTAAAAGCGTTGCTTTTTGTTTCTCCATAACCATTTATGGCACCTAAGGCCGAAGAAACCTCTAGAAGGAGGAAGGGGAAGGCAAAAGCTTCCACCTCCGAGCCATGGGAGATGGAGAGATTCATCTCAAGGGATGCACTTTCCTCCACAAAACTATTGGGAG
>NC_029780.3:63143211-63143813 GCF_000817695.3 Arachis duranensis | reverse complement strand
AAATTGTTGGCTCTTGAAAGAATGAGGAAAAAGAGAACTGTTATTGAGGATCTGAAAAATCATCAAAGTGATTCTTGAAGCAAGAAAAAGCAGTGAATACAAAAAAATGAAAAAAAAGGAGAAGAAATAGAAGAAAAAGAAGGAAATAAAGTTGTGATCCAAGGCAAAAAGAGTGTGCTTAAGAACCCTGGACACCTCTAATTGGGGACTCTAGCAAAGCTGGGTCATAATCTGAAAAGGTTCACCCAAGTATGTGTCTGTGGCATGTATGTATCCGGTGGTAATACTGGATGACAGAGTACTTTGGGCCACAGCCAAGACTCATGACATAGCTATGTTCAAGAATCATTATACTTAACTAGGAGAATCAATAACACTATCTGAGTTTTGAGTTCCTATAGATGCCAATCATTCTGAACTTCAAAGGATAGAGTGAGGAGACAAAACTGTTCGGAAGCAAAAAGCTACTAGTCCCGCTCATCTAATTGGAGCTGAGTTTCCTTGATATTTTGGAGTCTATAGTATATTCTCTTCTTTTTATCCTAATTGATTTTCAGTTGCTTGGGGACAAGCAACAATTTAAGTTTGGTGTTGTGATGAGC
>NC_029780.3:63142740-63143055 GCF_000817695.3 Arachis duranensis | reverse complement strand
CTTGACTATGAGTTTGTGTGTTTTTCTGTGATTTCAGGTATTTTCTGGCTGAAATTGAGGGACCTGAGCAAAAATCTGATTCAGAGACTGAAAGGGACTGCAGATGCTGTTGGATTCTGACCTCCCTGCACTCAATGTAGATTTTCTGGAGCTACAGAAGCCCAATTGACGCACACTTAACGGCGTTGGAAAGTAGACATCCTGGGCTTTCCAGCAAGATATGATAGTCCATACTTTTCTCAAGATTTGATGGCCCAAACCGGTGTTCAAAGTCACCCTCAGAATTTCCAGCGTTAAACGCCGGAACTGGCATAA
>NC_029780.3:63094446-63142658 GCF_000817695.3 Arachis duranensis | reverse complement strand
CTAGGTTACTAGTTCACTATTAATAGGATCTTTTGACATTGTATCTGTACCGGATGACACTTTACACGTTTCTTTGTGTACCTTCCACAGCATGAGTCTCTAAACCCCATGGTTGGGGGTAAGGAACTCTGCTGTGTCTTGATGGATTAATGCAATTACTACTGTTTTTCATTCAATCATGCTTGCTTCCATTCTAAGATATTACTTGCTCTTAAACCGGATGAATGTGATGACCCGTGACACTCATCATCATTCTCAACTATGATCGTGTGCTTGACAACCACCTCCGTTCTACCTTAGATTAAGTAGATATCTCTTGGATTCTTTAATCAGAATCTTCGTGGTATAAGCTAGAACTGATGGCGGCATTCAAGAGAATCCGGAAGGTTTAAACCTTGTCTGTGGTATTCTGAGTAGGATTCAATGATTGAATGACTGTGATGAGCTTCAAACTCCTGAAGGCGGGGCATTAGTGACAGACGCAAAAGAATCACTGGATTCTATTCCGGCCTGATTGAGAACCGACAGATGGATAGCCGTGCTGTGACAGGGTGCGTTGAACATTTCCACTGAGAGGATGGGAGGTAGCCACTGACAACGGTAAAACCCTTGCATACAGCTTGCCATGGAAGGAGCCTTGCGTGCTTGAAGAGGAAGACAGTAGGAAAGCAGAGATTCAGAAGATGGAGCATCTCCAAAACCTCAACCTATTCTCTATCACTGCAAAACAAGTACTCATTTCATGTTCTTTTACTTTTCACAATCAATCGTGATAATTTCTTATATCCTGACTAAGATTTACAAGATAACCATAGCTTGCTTCAAGCCGACAATCTCCGTGGGATCGACCCTTACTCACGTAAGGTATTACTTGGACGACCCAGTGCACTTGCTGGTTAGTTGTGCGGAATTGCAAAAGTGTGATTGCAATTTCGTACACCAGACAGCTTGATTTAGCTGCTTAGGCCTGGATTTTATTTTCTTGGGCCCTCCTATCCATTGATGCTCAAAGCCTTGGATCCTTTTTTTACCCTTGCCTTTTGGTTTTAAGGGCTATTGGCTTTTTTTGCTTGCTTTTTCTTTTTCTTTCTATTATTTTTGTCACTTTTTTTCGCAAGCTTTTGCTAGTCACTGCTTTTTCTTGCTTCAAGAATCAAATTTATGATTTTTCAGATTATCAGTAACATTTCTCTTTGTTCATCATTCTTTCAAGAGCCAACACTTTTAACATTCATAAACAACAAGATAAAAAATATGCATTGTTCAAGCATTCATTCAGAAAACAAAAAGTGTTGTCACCACATCAATATAATTAAACTAAATTCAAGGATGAATTTAAAACTCATGTACTTCTTGTTCTTTTGTATTAAAAGCATTTTTCATTTAAGAGAGGTGAAGGATTCATGGAATTTATTCATAGCCTTAAGACATAGTTACTAAATACTAATGATCATGTAGTAAAGACACAAAACATAGACAAACATATAGCATAAAAACCGAAAAATAGAGAAATAAGAACAAGGAATGAGTCCACCTTAGTGATGGTGGCGTCTTCTTCTTGAAGGACCAATGATGTCCTTGAGCTCCTCTATGTCTCTTCCTTGCCTTTGTTGCTCCTCCCTCATTGCTCTTTGATCTTCTCTAATCTCATGGAGAATGATGGAGTGCTCTTGATGTTCCACCCTTAGTTGGTCCATGTTATAACTCAAGTCTTCTAGAGAAGTATTGAGTTGTTCCCAATAGTTATTGGGAGGAAAATGCATCCCTTGAGGCATCTCAGGGATTTCTTGATGATGAGCTTCCTCATGTGTCTCTTGAGATCCATGAATGGGCTCTCTTATTTGCTCCATCCTCTTCTTAGTGATGGGCTTGTTCTCTTCAATGGGGATGTCTCCTTCTATGACAACTCCAGCTGAGTAGCATAGATGGCAAATGAGATGAGGAAAAGCTATCCTTGCCAATGTGGAGGGCTTTTCGGCTATTATGTAGAATTCAAGAGAGATGACTTCATGAACTTCTACTTCCTCTCCAATCATGATGCTATGGATCATGATGGCCCGATCCACAGTCACTTTGGATCGGTTGCTAATGGGGATGATGGAGCGTTGGATGAACTCCAACCATCCTCTAGCCACAGGTTTTAGGTCCAGTCTTCTTAATTGAATCGGCTTGCCTTTAGAGTCTCTTTTCCATTGAGCTCCTTCAACACATATGTCCATAAGGACTTGGTCCAACCTTTGATCAAATTTGACCCTTCTAGTGTAAGGGCGTGCATTTTCTTGCATTATAGGCAAGTTGAACGCCAACCTTATATTTTTCGGATTGAAATCTAAGTATTTCCCCCGAACCATTGTAAGATAATTCTTTGGATTCGGGTTCATACTTTGATCATGGTTCCTAGTGATCCATGCAATGGCATAGAACTCTTGAATCATTAAGATTCCGACTTGTTGAATGGGGTTGGTCAGAACTTCCCAACCTCTTCTTTGGATCTCATGTCGGATCTCCGGATACTCATTTTTCTTGAGCTTGAAAGGGACCTCAGGGATCACCTTCTTCTTGGCCACAACTTCATAGAACTGGTCTTGATGGGCTTTTGAGATGAATCTCTCCATCTCCTATGACTCGGAGGTGGAAGCTTTTGTCTTCCCTTTCCCTTTTCTTGAGGTTTCTCCGGCCTTAGGTGCCATAAGTGGTTGTGAAAAAACAAAGAAGCTATGCTTTTATCACACTAAACTTAGAATATTGCACGCCTTCAGCAAAAGAAGAAAGAAGAGAAGAAGAAGAAGAAGAAAAATGGAGGAGAGGGAGAGTGTGGTATGTTTCGGCCAAGGGGGAGAAGAGAGGGTTGTGTTGTGTGAAAATGAAGAAGGATGGAGGGGTTTATATAGTGGAGGGAGAGGGGTTTGGTTTGGCCATTTAAGGTGGGTTTGAGTGGGAAAGATATTTTGAATTTGAAGGTAGGTGGGGTTTATGGGGAAGAGTGGATGGATGTGAGTGGTGAATAGGTGATGGGGAAGAGAGATTGAGGTGATTGGTGAAGGGTGTTTGGGGAAGAGTGTTATTGGATTGTGTGAAAGAAGAGAGAAGGTGAGTTGAGGTAGGTGGGGATCCTGTGGAGTCCATAGATCCTGAGGTGATCCTGTGGGGTCCACAGATCCTGAGGTGTCAAGGATTTAACATCCCTGCACCAATTAGGCATGTAAAACGCCCTTTGCATGCAATTCTAGCATTTAACTCCAGATTGATGCTTGTTTCTGGCGTTAAACACCAGCTCTATGCTTGTTTTGGGCGTTCAATGCCAGTCTGCAGCATGTTTCTGGCGTTGAACGCCAGTTCCATGCTTGTTTTTAGCGTTTAACGCCAGCTTTCCTCAGGGTGCAATCCTGGCATTTAAACGCCAGATTGCTACATGTTTCTGGCGTTCAACGCCAGATTCATGCTCTGTTCTGGCATTGAATGCCAGCCATATGCTCGTTACTGGCGTTTAAATGCCATTAAGCTCTTCCTCCAGGGTGTGCTTTTTCTTCTGCTGTTTTTGATTCTGTTTTTAATTTTAGTGATTGTTTTGTGGCTTCACATGATCATGAACCTAATAAAACATAAAAGAACAATAAAATAAAAATAAAATTAGATAAATAAAAATTGGGTTGCCTCCCAATAAGCGCTTCTTTAATGTGAATAGCTTGACAGTGGGCTCTCATGGAGCCTCACAGGTGATCAAGTCAATGTTGTGGACTCCCAACACCAAACTTAGAGTTTGGTTATGGTCTCTCAACACCAAACTTAGAGTTTGATTGTGGGGGCTTTGTTTGACTCTGTATTGAGAGAAACTTTTCATGCTTCCTCTCCATTGTTGCAGAAGAAGATCATTGAGCTTTAAACACAATGTAATCCCTATTTAATTGAAGGACTAACTCTCCTCTGTCAACATCAATCACAACTCCTGCTGTGGCTAGGAAGGGACTTCCAAGGATGATGCATTCATCCTCCTCCTTCCTAGTGTCTAAGATTATAAAATCAGCAGGGATTTAAAGGCCTTCAACCTTCACTAACACATCCTCCACCAATCCATAAGCTTATCTTACTGACTTGTCTGCCATCTGTAATGAGAATGTGGCAGCCTGTACCTCAAAGATTCCCAGTTTCTCCATTACAGAGAGTGGCATAAGATTTATACCTGACCCTAGGTCACTTAGGGCCTTCTCAAAGGTCATGGTGCCCATGGTACAGGGTATTAAGAATTTACCAGGATCTTATTTCTTTTGAGGTAAAGTTTGTTGAACCCATGTATCTAGTTCACTAATGAGCAAGGGAGGTGCATCTTCCCAAGTCTCATTACCAAACAACTTGGCATTCAGCTTCATGATAGCTCCTAGATATTGAGCAACTTGCTCTCCAGTTACTTCTTCATCCTCTTCAGATGAAGAATAGTTTTTAGAGCTCATGAATGGATGAAAGAGGTTTAATGGAATCTCTATGGTCTCTATATGAGCCTTAGATTCCTTTAGGTCCTCAAAAAGGAACTTTTTCTTGTCTGGGAGACGTCCCATGAGGTCTTCCTCCTTGGGATTCACGTCCTCCCCTTCCGCCTTGGATTCGGCCATATTGACAATATCAATGGCCTTGCACTCTCTTTTTGGATTCTCTTTAGTATTGCTTGGGAGAGTACTAGGAGGAGTTTCAATGACTTTCTCACTCAGCTGTCCCACTTGTGCCTCCAAATTTCTAATGGAGGACCTTGTTTCACTCATGAAACTTAAAGTGGCCTTAGACAGATCAAAGACTATGTTTGCTAAGCTAGAGGTACTCTGCTCAGAATTCTCTATCTGTTGCTGAGAAGATGATGGAAAAGGCTTGCTATTGCTGAGCCTGTTTCGTCCACCATTATTAAAGCCTTGTTGGGGCTTTTGTTGATCCTTCCACGAGAAATTTGGATGATTTCTCCATGAGGAATTATAGGTGTTTCCATAAGGTTCACCCATGTAATTTACCTCTGCTATTGCAGGGTTCTCAAGATCATAAGCTTCTTCTTCAGAAGATGCCTCTTTAGTACTGTTGGATGCATTTTGCCATCCATTCAGACTTTGAGAAATCATGTTGACTTGCTGAGTCAACATTTTGTTCTAAGCCAATATAGCATTCAGAGCATCAATTTCAAGAACTCCATTCTTCTGAGGCATCCCATTATTCACAGAATTTCTCTCAGAAGTGTACATAAATTGGTTATTTGTAACCATGTCAATAAGTTCTTGAGCTTCTGCAGGCATTTTCGTTAGGTGAATGGATCCACCTGCCGAATGGTCTAGTGATATCTTGGAGAACTCAAATAGACCATAATAGAATATATCCAGAATGGTCCACTCTGAAAGCATGTCAGAAGGACACTTTTTGGTCATTTGCTTGTATCTTTCCCAAGCTTCATAGAGGGATTCACCATCTTTTTGTTTGAAGGTCTGAACATCCACTCTAAGCTTGCTCAGCTTTTGAGGAGGCAAGAACTTAGCCAAGAAGGCCGTGACCAGCTTATCACAAGAGTCTAGGATATCTTTAGGTTGTGAGTCCAACCATGTTCTAGCTCTGTCTCTTACAGCAAAAGGGAAAAGCATGAGCCTGTAGACTTCAGGATCTACTCCATTAGTCTTAACAGTCTCACAGATCTCCAAGAACTCAGTTAAAAACTGATAGGGATCTTCTGATGGAAGTCCATGGAACTTGCAGTTCTGTTGCATTAGAGCAACTAGTTGAGGTTTCAGCTCAAAATTATTTGCTCCAATGGCAGGGATTGAGATGCTTCTTCCATCAAACTTGGAAGTAGGTGTCGTATAGTCACCAAGCATCCTCCTTACATTATTGTTGTTGGGTTCGGCTGTCATATCCTTTTCTTGTTTGAAAATTTTAGTGAGGGGTCTCTGGATTGTTGTATTTTAGCTTCTCTTAGTTTCCTCTTCAGAGTCCTTTTAGGTTTAGGGTCATCTTCAACAAGAATGCCTTTTTCCTTGTTCCTGCTCATATGAAAAAGAAGAGAATAGAAAATGAAGAGGAATCCTCTATGTCACAGTATAGAGATTCCTTTATGTTAGTAGAAGAAGGAAGGAATAAAAGAAGGAAAAGGTAAGAATCCAAACACAAAAGGGAGGATATGTTTGAATTCTTGAGTAGAGGAGAAGTGTTAGTAGATAAATAAATAAATAGAAAAAGATGGGAGAGAAAGGTAGTTAATTAAAAAAAAAATTTTTTGAAAAAGAGGGAGGTGATTTTCGAAAATTTGAAAGAGAAAGGTAGTTAGATGATTTTAAAAAAGATAAGAAGAAAACAAAAAGTTAATTAGTTAGTTTAAAAAAAAGATTTGAAAATCAATTTTGAAAAGATAAGAAGATAGAAAAGATTTTTAAAATTGAATTTTTTTTTTGAAAAAGATATGATTGAAAAGATATGATTGAAATTTATTTTGAAAAAGATTTAATTTTTAGAATTAAAATTGATTACTTGACTAATAAGAAACTAAAAGATATGATTCTAGAATTTAAAGATTGAACCTTTCTTAACAAGAAAGTAACAAACTTCAAATTTTTGAATCAATCACATTAATTGTTAGCAAAGTTTCGAAAATTATGAGATAAAATTAAGAAAAAGATTTTGAAAAAATATTTTCAAATTTTCGAAAAACATAAAAAAATGAAAAATATTTGATTTTTGAAAAAGTTTTGAAAAGATAAGATTTTTAAAATTGAAAATTTGACTTGACTTATAAGAAATAGCTAATTTTTTTAAAACTTGTTGGCTAAGTCAATTCAAATTTTTGAAATTTATGAGAAAAAAAGGAAAAGATATTTTTTTTATTTTTGAATTTTTAATGAGGAGAGAGAAAAACACAAAAAATGACTCACAACATGAAAATTATGAATCAAAACACATGATGCATGCAAGAACACTATGAATGTCAAGATGAACACCAAGAACACTTTGAAGATCAAGATGAACATCAAGATTTATTTTTGAAAAATTTTCAAGAAAAGAAAAACATGTAAGACACCAAACTTAAAGATTTTTCATGTTTAAACACTATGAATGCAAAAATGCATATGAAAAACAAAAAAAGACACAAAACAAGAAAATATGAAGATCAAACAAGAAGACTTATCAAGAACAACTTGGAGATCATGAAGAACACATGCATGAATTTTCGAAAAATGCATAAATTTTAAAAACATGCAATTGACACCAAACTTAAAAATTGACACTAGACTCAAGCAAGAAACACAAAATATTTTTTATTTTTATGATTTTCTAAATTTTTTTTGTATTTTTATTAATTAAATTTTTTTCGAAAAATTATTTTTTTAGCAAATGAAAACAAATAAAAAATCTTTTGAAAGATTTTTGAAAAGAAAATTACCTAATCTGAGCAACAAGATGAACCGTCAATTGTCCAAACTCGAACAATCCCCGGCAACGGCGCCAAAAACTTGGTGCACGAAATTGTGATACTTTGTCACAACTCCGCACAACTAACCAACAAGTGCACTGGGTCGTCCAAGTAATACCTTACGTGAGTAAGGGTTGATCCCACGGAGATTGTTGGTATGAAGCAAGCTATGGTCATCTTGTAAATCTCAGTTAGGCAGATTCAAATGGTTTATAATAGTTTTGAAAATAATAATAAATAAAGCATAAAATAGAGATAGAAATACTTATGTAACTCCTTGGTAGAAATTTCAGATAAACGTATGGAGATGCTGTGTTCCTTTTGAATCTCTGCTTTCCTACTATTTTCATCCAATCCTTCTTACTCATTTCCATGGCAAGCTGTATGTAGGGCATCACCGTTGTCAATGGATACTTCCCATCCTCTCATTGAAAATGGTTCAAATGCTCTGTCTCGGCATGGCTAATCATCTGTCGGTTCTCGATCATGTCGGAATAGAATCCATTGATTCTTTTGCGTCTGTCACCACGCCCAACAATCGCGAGTTTGAAGCTCGTCACAGTCATGCAATCCCTGAATCCTACTTGGAATACCACAGACAAGGTTTAGACCTTCCAGATTCTCAAGAATGGCAGCCAATAATTCTAGCTTATACCACGAAGACTCTGATCAATGAATCTAAGAGATATGCGCTCGGTCTAAGGTAGAACAGAAGTGGTTGTCAGTCATGCGTTCATAGGTGAAAATGATGATAAGTGTCATGGATCACCATATTCATCATGTTGAAGTGCAACGAATATCTTAGAATAAGAATAAGCTGAATTGAATAGAAAATAGTAGTAATTGCATTAAAACTCGAGGTACAGCAGAGCTCCACACCCTTAATCTATGGTGTGTAGAAACTCCACCGTTGAAAATACATAAGTGGTGGTCCAGGCATGGCCGAGAGGCCATCCTCCAAATTCTAAGAACTAAACGTCCAAAGATTCTTTTACAATAGTAAAAAATTCTATTTATACTAAACTAGCTACTAGGGTTTATAGAAATAAGTGATTGATGCAGAAATCCACTTCCGGGGCCCACTTGGTGTGTGCTTGGGCTGAGCTTGAGCTTTACACGTGTAGAGGCTTCTCTTGGAGTTAAACAACAAGTTGTAACGTGTTTTTGGCATTTAACTCTGGTTTGTGACGTGTTTCTGGCGTTTGACTCCAGAATGCAGCATGGAACTGGTGTTGGATTCTAGTTTGCGTCATCTAAGCTTGAACAAAGTATGAACCATTATATATTGTCGAAAAGCCCTGGATGTCTACTTTCCAACGCCGTTGAAGGCGTGCCATTTGGAGTTATTTAGCTCCAGAAAATCTATTTCGAGTGCAAGGAGGTCAGAATCCAACAACATCTGTAGTCCTTTGTCAACCTCCTATCAGATTTTTGCTCAGGTCCCTCAATTTCAACCAGAAAATACCTGAAATCACAGAAAAACACACAAACTCATTGTAAAGTCCAGAAATGTGAATTTTTCATAAAAACTAATGAAAACATCCCTAAAAGTAGCTAGATCCTACTAAAAACTACCTAAAAATAATGCCAAAAAGCGTATAAATTATCCGCTCATCAGAGAGCGTAGACACTTGGGATAAGGTGATCAACAGATTTCTGATCAAATTCTTTGCTCCTCAAAGGTTGACTAAGCTATGGACGGATGTTCAGACCTTCAGGCAGAGACAGGAAAAATCTCTCTATGAAGCCAGGAAAAGGTACAAGCTAATGCTCAAGAAGTGTCCTCCTAATATGTTCTTAAATTGGATTCAGTTTCAAATATTCTATAGTGGAGTTTCTGAGACTACCAGGATGTCTCTAGATGATTCTGCTGGAGGCTCACTTCATATGAAGACCCCTGATGAGTCTATGGAGTTGATTGATATGGTTGCTAATAACCAATATTTATACTCTTCTAAAAGGACCTCAATGAAGAAGGGAGTCATAGAGTCGGATACCTTGGATGCTATTCTTGTCTAGAACAAAGCTATGTCTCAGCAAATCAATGTTCTTACACAAAACTTGATTGGAATGCAAGCCTTAGCCGTTAATGCTCAAGATACTTCATATGATATGAATGGTGGCTTCCCTCAATGTGAGACTTATGACTATGGCCAATATGTTCCTGAATAGGTTAACCACATGGGATACTCCTCCGGACCCTTCAACAATGACCCCTATTCCAAGACTTTTAATCAAGGGTGGAAAAATCAACCAAACTTTGGATGGAGAGAACAACCTCAGAGGCAACCACCAAATTTTGTCCACAATTCTAAGGGTAATTTCAATTAGAATTATTTCAACAACCACCCATTCCAACATGGTCAACCTCAGAGTTCCCTGACTTGGCTTCTATTGTGGTAGAGCTCTCCAAGAATCAACAAAATTTTATACAGGAAACTAGAGCCTCACTTAGAAACTTGGAGGCCCAAATGGGTCAGTTAAGCAAGCAAGCACCAGAGAGGCCTACTGATACTCCTTGATGCATATGAATCATTGTTGGTTTTACTTATTATTTTTAGTAGCTTTTAGTTTGTTTTCATGAATTTTCCATATTAATAAACAAGCAATTGAATGATCTATTTTTTACATGCTTTGATGCATCAAGTACTAGTTGAATTATGGTCATTGCATGAAAATAATACAAGAAGATGATACTACTTTTAAATGAATGAATATCTTGTGATTATTCATGGAATGGCAAAAATTTGATGCAAGTTCTATGGCTAATGATAGGTGGAGCAGAGCCTTGGAGAAAAGTGAAGAGCAATGAAGGCGTTGGCAACTTGGTCCTGGGCGTTGACAACGCCTTCCTTATTTCAACTATGAAGGAGTTGGCAACTTGGTTTTGAAGTTAGGAACTCCTTCTTTATTTCAAAATTGAAGGCGTTGCCAACTTGGTTTTGAAGTTAGCAACTCCTTCCTTATTCCAACTATGAAGGAGTTGGTAACTTGGTTTTGATGTTAGCAACTCCTTCCTTATTTCAACTATGAAGGAGTTGGCAACTTGGATTCAAAGTTAGCAACGCCTTCCTTTTCTCTCAAGCACACAAATTGAAGATCAAGCTCTATAAAGGCATTGGAAACTCAACCCTGGGCATTAACAATGCCTTCACCATCTCAAAATCAAAAGAGTTGCCAACTTGGAACTCATGTTAGCAATGCCAACAACTTCAACTCGTGGAGGATTTTATGAAGGCGTTACCAACGCCAGAGTAGAAAGGTGTTATCACCACTAACGTCCGTGATATTGAATCAGGAAAATTTTGCAGGTCACGCAACTTTCTTACCACTTTGTTTAGATGATTTTGAATAGTTTGACGCGTTGGTTGCATGGTCGCAATTGGTGCAGCAATTAGAGCTCCAGATTGAGAGATATGGTGGATTTAATATCAAAGTGAAAAGGGTTTGTTAGGTTTTGTTTTTCCTTCTTCTTCCTTAGCGAGAAACTGAATTGGGAAGGGAAGAAGACTGAATGCTTCATTTATATGCAGGGCCTTGGACACGGTTTGGACCCAATCCTTCCGGTTTGGCCTGTTAGCTCGATTTGGGTCCAAAATCTTTAAAATAAGTGTTAAAGTTTGTATTTTAAATATTTTTACCTCCTCAAAGTATAAAATTTAATTTCTTAAGTTCTTTGAATAATAATTAATTTATTAGCTAATTATTTATTAATTACCTAGGGTTTATATTCTACCCACCTAATAAAAATCTTCGTCTTCAAAAATATCGATCACCACAAAACTAGGCGAGAGTAGTTCTCTTTTAACACAACGCATAGCTTCCCTAAACCTTTGCCAATCTTTGCAACACCTTGTCTCCCGCACTCCTCCTCATATCTTAGTAGTCCTAATGTCTTCACAATCAACATGCCTCCACTACTGCACTCTAATTCGTTGGTCGTTAAGAATTTGATTATTCGCCTCATGCCAACCGAAATCTCCTTAAACTCTACAAGCTCTAATGGCAATACCCTACTTGGCACAATTCAGCTTTGTTCTAAATTTAACACTAAGCTTGACAATTCAGTCATAATGTCGACTCGAAGTCCACCCTCACACTTGATACACCTCCACTCTTCATAGCCTTCTGGAGCTCCTTGGCAAATCCTCAAAATTCAATACAGCTCTTTAAACTTCTTGGTGTATTCAGCGACAATCATTGAGCCTTGCTTCAACTACATCAACTTCAACTCTTTAGCCACCTTAACCGACTTTTAAATATACTTTTTTCTAGAATTCGACTAGGAAAATATCACAAGTTATCACAGAATTGTCTGGGTGTAGTAGGCCACGAGTTCCCTACCACTAGAACTGAGCTTCCCCCATCAGCTGGTACATAGCAAATTCAACATACTGATCCTCAAGCACTTGTTGCGCTTGCAAGGCTTTTACCATAGCCTGAAACCAATTATCTGCATCCATGAGGTTTGTTGTCCCTCTAAAGATTAGTGGATTTACCTTCTGGAAGGTAGCTAAAGCTATCGGTCCATTATCACCATTTTCGCAATTACCATTCCCAGCTTGTTGGCCAAGTACCTGAGCGGTGGCCTACAAAGCAATAGCCATGTTCTCTAGTGCAGCCATGAAGGGCATGAGGTTATTTTCTATCGTTTAAGGTCCCTCACTACCACTCTGACCTCTTCCTTGGCCGTGTCCATGTCTTCGAGTCGCCATTTGGTTCCTATTCACACCAAACAAGTGATACCAAGGTGATTAGTCTCAATATCTCAAGCCTAGTGCTTCAAAGTCCCAAATGCATGCTCTTGAACAAATATGCCACATATATCAGTTAGGTATCCTAATTTTCATATATACATACATGTAGAGTATGCCCAGAAGTATAGTCAGTCTGTCCCTCAAGCTTTACAGTAACGAACTGCTCTAATAATGGTACACAAAATCGTAATATACAACTTCGTGCAGCTGACCAGCAAGTGCACTGGGCCGTCCAAGTAATACCTTACGTGAGTAAGGATCGATCCCATGGAGATTGCCGGCTTGAAGCAAGGTATGGTTATCTTGTAACTCTTAGTTAGGAGATTAAGGATAAAAATGATTTTTCGTTTATGAAGAATAAATAACATGAAATAAAAAGTACTTGTGATTCAGTAATAAGGAACAGGTTGAGGTTTTGAAGATGCTCTGTTTTCTGAATCCCTGCTTTGCTACTGTTGTTTTCTTCACGCACGCAAGGCTCCTTCCATGGCAAGCTGTATGTTGGTGGATCACTGTTGTCAATTGCTACCATCTGTTCTCTCAGTGAAAATGGTCTGACTACGGGTTACGTAGGGCTAATCATCTGTCAGTTCTCACTCGTGCTAGAATAGGATCCATTGATCCTTTTGCACATTGTCACTGCGCCCAACATTTGTGAGTTTGAAGCTCGTCACAGTCACCCCTTCCCAGATCCTACTCGGAATACCACAGACAAGGTTTAGACTTTCTGGATCTCAAGAGTGCTGCCAATAGATTCTAGCTTATACCACTAAGACTTTGGTTTCACGGATTTGAACACTCTGTTATCAGGAGAAGCAATCAAGCTCGTGAACCAGAAACCCAAGAGATACACACTCAATCTAAGGTAGAACGGAGGTGGTTGTCAGGCACGCGTTCATAAGTTGAGAATGGTGATGAGTGTCACGGATCATCATATTCATTATGTTGAATTTCGAATGAATATCTTAGAATAGAAACAAGCGTGATTGAATGGAAAAACAGAAATAATTGCATTAATCCATCGAGACATAGCAGAGCTCCTCACCCCCAACCATGGGGTTTAGAGACTCATGCCATAGAAGATACAAATTCAGATGTAAAATTTCATGAGGTACAAAATGAATCTCTAAAAGTAGTTTTTATACTCAACTAGTAACCTAGGTTTACAAAAAATGAGCAAACTAAGATAAATAGTGCAGAAATCCACTTTCGGGGCCTACTTGGTGTGTGTTTGGGCTGAGCATTGAAGCTTTCACGTGCATAGGCTATTCCTGGAGTTAAACGCCAGCTTTGGTGCCAGTTTGGGCATTTAACTACAACTTTTATGCCAGTTCTAACGTTTAACGCCATAAAAGGGTAAGAAGCTGGCGTTTAAACGCCAGTTTGCGCTATCAAATCTCGGGCGAAGTATGGACAATTACACAATTGCTGGAAAGCCCAAGATGTCTACTTTCCAACGCAATTGTGAGCGCGCCAATTGGGTTTCTGTAGCTCCAAAGAATCCATTTTGCGTGCAGGAGGGTCAGAATCCAACAGCATCTGTAGTCCTTTTTTAGCCTCTGAATCAGATTTTTGCTTAAGTCCCTCAATTTCAGCCAGAAAATACATGAAATCACAGACAAACACACAAACTCATAGTAAAGTCCAGAAATGTGATTTTTGCATAAAAACTAATAAAAATATACTAAAAATAACTAAAGCACACTAAAAACTACATGAAAATACCCCAAAAGTGTATAAAATATTTGCTCATCACAACACCAAACTTAAACTGTTGCTTGTCCCCAAGCAACTAGATAAATAAAATAGGATAGAAAGAAAATCAAGAGGTAATACATCTCAGAGTTTTAAGTGAAGCTCAGATTCTAATTAGATGAGCGGGGCTAGTAGATTTTTGCTCCTGAACAGTTTTGGCATCTTAATTTATTCTTTGAAGCTTAGAATGATTGGCATCTATAGGGACTCAGAATTCAGATAGTGTTATTGATTCTCCTAGTTTAATATGTTGATTCTTGAACACAGCTACTTTATGAGTCTTGGTGTGACCCCAAGCACTTTGTTTTCCCATTAATACTACAGGATACATAAATGCCACAGACACATAACTGGGTGAACCTTTCAGATTGTGACTCAGCTTTGCTAGAGTCCCTCGTTAGAGGTGCCCAAAGTTCTTAGGCATTCTCTTTTGCTTTGTATCACGACTTTAACCACTCAGTCTCAAGCGTTTCACTTAAACCTTCATGACACAAGCACATGGTTAGGGACAGCTTGATTTAGCCGCTTAGGCCAGGATTTTACTCTTTTGGGCCCTCCTATCCATTAATGCTCAAAGCCTTGGATCCTTTTTACCCTTGCCTTTTGGTTTAAAGGGCTATTGGATTTTTCTTTATTTTTTTTGTTTTTTTAATAGCTTTGTATTTTTACTGCTTTTTCTTACTTCAAGAATCAATTTTATGATTTTTCAGATTATCAATAACATTTCTCTTTCTTTTCATCATTCTTTCAAGAGCCACCAATTTTAACATTCATAAACTTCACTATCAAAAAATATGCACTGTTCAAGCATTCATTCAAAAGACAAAAAGTGTTGCCACCACATAAAAATAATTAGAATTTTTCTTATTGAAAACTTGAAATAATTGCCTCCTTATTCTAAAGAAAATCTACTTTGTTATTCATGTTTAGTGATGATAAGAGGAATAAATTATAGCTTACTTCGAGATAATAAAAATAAAAATAAAAATAAAGATCCTAATTACTAATACTCATGTAATTCTTAAAATAGGTTTCTAATAATAAAAGTTATCACAGGTTTAAGATTAGGACTCAACAACCTTTATCTTGGGAGATGGATGCTCCTTCAATCTGTGGGATGTCTGGTCCCTCAAGGGAGAGCTTTTGGCGCTTCAGCTCCTGTAGCTCACGCCCTTGCTTTTCTTGTTCCTTAAGCAGCTTGCAGAGCATGCTATTTTGATTTTGCTGTTCTTCCTTAACTTGATCCATAGCTTCTTGCAGCTTGGTGACAGATGCTTCTAGGCGGGTCCAGTAGTCAATTTAAGGGATTTCTGGGAGGAACTTCTGTGCCCTCCTCTTGATGGAGTTATCGTGTACTTGTTGTCCCTCCATTGACTTTTTAGTGATTGGATGCTCGACTGAGATGAACTCATCCAGTCCCGTCTTTACCCCAGCATCTTTACATAGCAGAGATATTAAGCTTGGGTAAGCCAATTTGGCTTCAGTGGAGTTCTTATTTGTAATTGTATAAATCTCACAAGAAATCAGATGATGAATCTCCACTTCGTTTCCCAGCATAATGCAATGAATCATCACTGCTCTTTTGATAGTGACCTCAGAGCGGTTGCTAGTGGGCAGTATAGAATGCCCAATGAAGTCCAACCAGCCCCTAGCGACTGGTTTGAGATCTCCTCTCTCGAGTTGGTTTGGGACACCTTTTGAGTTGGTTATCCACTTAGTTCCAGGGAGGCATATGTCCTCTAGAACTCGGTCCAAGCGCTTATCTACTCTCACCATTTACCTATTAAAGGATTCTGGATCATCTTGTAATTGAGGCAGCTTGAAGACCTCTCTTCTTTTGTCAAGGTGGAAGTAAATAGTCTTCCCTCTGACCATAGTTCGAAAGGTGTGGAAGGAAGTTCCCGTCATTCTCTGCTTATCTGTTAACCACAGATTTGAGTAAAATTCCTGGACCATATTTCTTTCCACCTTTGTCTCAGGATTAGCTAGGATTTCCCATCCTCTATTTTGAATATGTTCTTGGATCTCCGGATATTCGTCTTCTTTCAGATCGAACATAACTTCCAGGATCACTGACCTCATACCCATTATTTTGTGGTAACAGTCTGCATGTTCTTTGGTTAAGAACCTCTCTTGATTCCAAAGTGGTTTTGGATTATTCTCTTTCTTGCCTCTTAGAGTGGTTTGTTTTCCTTTAGGAGCCGTGATCTTGGTGAATTTTTGCTCAGTGATCACGGAAAAACACACCAAACATTGAAGTTTGCTTGTCCTCAAGCAAAAGAAAGGAAAGGAGAGGAATAGAGGGGAGACAGATTCGAATGGTGGATTGAGGGGGATGGCCGAACGTGTATTTAAAAGGGAGGGGTGGGTTTCAAAAATTTTGAAAAAGATATGATAGAAAGATATGATTTGGAAAAGATGAATCTTGATATAAAAAAGATGAGATTTTAAAATTCAAAAGATATGGAAAAGATATAAAGAAGTTAAATCTGAATTTTTATTGATGCATCTAAGAATTAAAAGATGATATGATGAGTTGGAAAAGATTTGGAAATAAATTGAAAAGATAAATGAGTTTTTGAAAAAGATTTGAAAGGGATTTTGAAAGAAAATTAAAAAAGAATCTAGAAGATTATTAAATTTTTAAAAATTGAATTTGAGAGATGAAAACTTGTGACATGTTTATGCAGAAAATTATGAATTAAAACATGAAAATTTGAAAAGAATTGAAGTGGAAATAAAATCACCTCTCTCTGTCCTTTCTAGCGTTAAACGCCTAGAATGTTATCCATTATGGCATTTAACACCCAATTGTTGGCCATTTTTGGCTTTTAACGCCCAATCAGGTACCCTGACTGGCGTTAAACGCCAGAAATCTTTTATCACTGGGTGTTTTTCTAAACGCCCAGGATGCTGCAATTATGGAGTTAAACGCCTAGAATGGTACCCATTCTGGTGTTTAACACCCATAAAGGTATCTTTTCTGGCGTTAAAACGCCCAAAATGATACCCATTCTGGCATTTAACACCCAAAATACCTCTTACCGGTGTTTTCAAGCCAGTGAGCTCTTTTTCTCTACTTTGTGCTCTAAATCCTTCTATAACTCTGTAAACTTCTGCATTTAGACAATCAACCTTGAAGATAATTTATATTAAACTCCTATAATTATAATTTAAATAACAAGAACCTTTGCTAATGACTGGGTTGCCTCCCAGCAAGCGCTTCTTTATTGTCTTTAGCTAGACTCTTACTGAGCTTTAGTCTAGTCGCAATTTTTAGCATTCTTGCTCAACATTGCTTTCAAGATAATGTTTTGACTCTCTGTCCATTAACAATGAACTTTTTGTCAGAGTCAACATCCTGAAGCTCTATATATCCATATGTTGACACACTTGTGATCACATATGGTCCCCTCCACCGAAATTTTAATTTCCCGGGCAACAATCTGAGCCTAGAGTTAAACAGCAGAACCTTCTGCCCTGGCTCAAAGACTCTGGATGACAGTTTCTTGTCATACTACCATTTTGCTTTCTCTTTGTAAATTTTTGCATTTTTCGAAAGCATTGAGTCTAAATTCCTATAGCTCATTCAATTGGAGCAATTTCTTCTCTCTAGCTAACTTGGTATCAAGGTTTAAGAATCTGGTTGCCTAGTAGGCCTTGTGCTCCAATTCCACTGGCAGGTGACTATCTTTTTCATACACAAGCTGGTATGGAGAGGTCCCTATAGGAGTTTTGAATGCAGTTCTGTATGCCCATAGAGCATCATCTAGACTCCTTGCCCAATCCTTTCTACGGGTGCTTACCGTCCGTTCCAGGATTCGTTTTAGTTCTCTATTTGAGACTTCAGCCTGCCCATTTGTCTGTGGATGATATGGAGTTGCCACTTTGTGGTTAATTCCATATCGAATCAGAGCAGAGTCAAGCTATTTATTGCAGAAATGAGTTCCTCCATCACTGATTAGTATTCTTGGGACACCAGATCTGCTGAAGATATGCTTCTGTAGGAACTTCAGCACTGTCTTAGTATCATTAATGGGTGTGGCAATTGCCTCTACGCATTTAGATACATAATCTACTGCCACTAGTATGTAAGTGTTTGAGTATGATGGTGGGAAAGACCCCATGAAGTCAATACCCCATACATCAAACAACCCAATCTCTAAGATCCCTTGCTGAGGCATGGCATAACCGTGAGGCAGATTACTAGCTCTTTGGCACTGTCACAGCTACGTACAAACTCTCGGGAGTCTCTATAGAGAGTGGGCCAGTAGAAACCACATTGGAGGACTCTTGTGGCTATCCGCTCACTTCCGAAATGTCCTCCATATTGTGATCCATGGCAACGCCATAGGATCTTTTGTGCCTCTTCTCTGGGCACACACCTACGGATCATTCCGTCTGCACATCTCTTAAAGAGATATGGTTCATCCCACAGGTAGTACTTAGCACTAGTAACTAATTTTTTTGTTTGCTACCTGCTGTACTCTTTGGGTATGAATCTTACTACTTTATAGTTTGCAATGTCTGCGAACCACGGTACTTCCTGAATGGCAAAGAGTTGCTCATCCGGGAAGGTTTCAGAGATCTCAGTAGAGGGGTGGGACGTCCCTTCTATTGGTTCTATTTGGGACAGGTGATCTGCTACTTGGTTCTCTGTCCCTTTTCTGTCTCTTATTTCTATATCAAACTCTTGCAGAAGCAACACCCATCTTATGAGCCTGGGTTTTGAATCCTGCTTTTTGAGTAGATATTTAAGAGCAGTATGGTCAGTATACACAATCACTTTTGAACCTACTAAATAGGATCTAAACTTGTTAATGGCATAAACCACTGCAAGCAGCTCTTTTTCTGTGGTTGTGTAATTCTTCTGTGCATCATTCAGAACACGGCTAGCATAGTAAATGACGTGCAGAAGCTTGTTATGCCATTGTCCTAATACTGCACCAATAGCATGGTCACTGGCATCACACATTAATTCGAATGGTAATGTTCAGTCTGGTGCAGAAATGACAGGTGCTGTGACCAACTTAGCCTTCAGAATCGCAAAGGCCTGCAAACACTCTGTGTCAAAGACAAATGGTGTATCAGTAGCTAGCAGATTAGTCAGAGGTTTTGCTATTTTTGAAAAATCCTTTATAAACCTCCTGTAAAATCCTGCATGCCCTAGAAAGCTTCTGTTTGCCTTAACATTGGCATGTGGTGGTAATTTTTCAATTACCTCCACTTTAGCCTGATCCACTTCTATCCCCTTGTTTGAAATTTTGTGCCCAACGACAATTCCTTCAGTTACCATGAAGTGACATTTCTCCCAATTTAAAACCAGGTTAGTCTCTTGGCACCTTTTCAGAACAAGTGCTAGATGGTCAAGGCAGGAGCTGAATGAGACTCCAAATACTGAGAAGTCATCCATAAAGACTTCCAGAAATTTCTCTACCATATTAGAGAAGATAGAGAGAATACACCTCTGAAAGGTTGCAGGTGCATTGCACAGACCAAAAGGCATCTTTCTGTAGGCAAATACTCCAGCTAGACATGTGAATGCTATTTTCTCTTGGTCATGTGGATCTACTGCAATTTGGTTGTAACCTGAATAGCCATCCAAAAAGCAATAGTAATCATGACCATCTAGTCTTTCTAGCATTTGGTTTATAAATGGTAAAGGAAAATGATCCTTTCTGGTGGCTGTATTGAGCCTTCTATAGTCAATACACATGCGCCACCCTGTAACTGTTCTTGTAGGAACCAGTTCATTTTTTTCATTATGAGCCACTATCATGCCTCCCTTCTTGGGGACAATTTGGAGAGGGCTCACCCAGGGGCTATCAGAAATAGGATAAATGATCCCAGCCTCTAGTAATTTAGTGACCTATTTCTGCACCACCTCCTTCATGGATGGATTCAGCCGCCGCTGTGGTTGAACCACTGGCTTGGCATCATCTTCCAATATGATCTTGTGCATGCATCCAGCTGGACTAATGCCCTTAAGATCACTTATGGACCACCCAAGAGTTGTCTTGTGTGTCCTTAGCACCTGAATCAGTGCTTCCTCTTCCTGTGGATCTAAAGCAGAGCTTATGATCACTGGAAAAGTGTCATCTTCTCCCAGAAATGCATATTTCAGGGATGGTGGTAGTGGTTTGAGCTCAGGTTTAGGGGGTTTCTCCTTCTTATGAGGAGTTATCAGAGGTTCTTCTGTTTTCTTTGATTCTTCCAGATTGAGCTGAACATCTTTAAAGATGTCCTCTAGCTCTTTTTCGAGACTCTCAGTCATATTGACTTCTTCCACCAGGGAGTCAATAATATCAACCCTCATGCAGTCTTTTGATGTGTCTGGATGCTGTATAGCTCTAACAACATTCAACTTAAACTCATCCTCATTGACTCTCAGGGTCACCTCCCCTTTTTGGACATCAATGAGGGTTCGTCCAGTTGCTAGGAAAAGTCTTTCTAGAATCAGAGCTGCACTCTTGTGCTCCTCCATTTCCAGCACTGCAAAGTCAGTGGGAAAGGCAAATGGCCCAACCTTGACAATCATGTCCTCAATCACGTCTGATGGCATTTTAATAGAGCCATCAGCAAGTTGGAGACATATCCGGAGTCAAACCAAGCTTTCTGATAGTGGATGCAGGTATCAGGTTGATACTTGCCCCTAGAACACATAGAGCTGTCTTGGTACAAGCACCCTCTAATGTGCATGGTATCATAAAGCTTCCGGGGTCTTTAAGCTTTTCTGGTAAGCTTTTCAGAATGACTGCACTGCATTCTTTAGTGAGGAGAACTTTTTCAGTTTCTCTCCAATCCTTCTTATGACTTAAGATCTCTTTCATGAACTTAGCATAAGAGGGTATTTGCTCAAGTGCCTCTGCAAATGGGATCTTTATTTCAAGAGTCCTAAGATAGTCTGCAAAGCGGAAAAATTGTTTATCCTATTCTGCTTGGCGAAGTTCTTGAGGATAAGGCATCTTGGCTTTGTATTCTTCAACCTTAGTTTTGTTTCAGGTTTATTTCCTACAGAAGTGGTTGGAGAAGCCTTTTTAGGGGGGTTACTATCAGCACTTGCAGGTGTCTGATCCCTCATTGGCGTTTGAACGCCATGATTAGGGGTTGGATGGGCGTTTAACGCCAATTTTCCACCTTTTTCTAGCATTTGAACGCCAGAACTGGTCATGGATTGGGCGTTCAATGCTAGTTTTTCACCCTTTTCTGGCATTTGAATGCCAGGAATGGGCATCCATTGGGCGTTTAATGCCAATTTTTCACCCTTTTCTGGCTTTTGAACGCCAGAATTATTCCTCTCAGGGCTCTTACTATCCTTAGAGGGATTTTTGGCAGTGGTTTTCTCATCTTCTGTTGGTTGTTCATTCCTTGACTTTCTGTTGCCTTGAATTGAGACATTTAATGTCTTCCCACTCTTTAATTGAACAGCATGGCATTCTTCTGTTATTTGTCTGGATAACTACTATTTTTGTTTGATTCAATTGTTTCTCCAAACTTTGGTTAGTATCCTTGGTTTCTTGTAGCATTGCCTTAAATTCTACTAGCTGTTCTGTTGGATAACATAATTGCTGATTGAATTCAGCAACTCCGTCCTCCACGCGTTTGCCTTCCTTCCATTTTTGTGCCTTCCTTCCAGTTTTGTATGTCTCCTTTTTGTCCTTTAAGTCATTCTTGCCCTATGAAACCTGAAAATACTTAACACACAAATCACGACATCGAATGGCAATAAAGGATAATTAAATTTAATATTTTTAAAGCATAGGAAACATGTTTTCACATATATCATAAAATGAGGAAGGAATAGTAAAATCATGCAATTTACATGAATAAGTGGGTGAAGATTTGATAAAAACACTCAATTTAAGCACAAGATGACTCATAAAATTGGGTTTTATAAATGCTCAACAAGGTGTCTCTCGACTTGCATCTGAAAAATAGCAGAATATATATGGAATGAGAATCGGGGGTTCTCAGGATGGTAAAGGTGCCCCCAAAGGCATTCCAAGAACTCTGATAACTCAAATAAAATGTAAACTTTATACTACCAAACCAAAAATCTCGGTACTCAATCTAAAAGATTCTTATCTAAGCTAACTATTCACTTCCTATCTCCTTCAAACCTCCCAACCACCATGCATAGAACAACCCTCATCACACCTTCACCACATGAGCGGTCTCTCAGAATACGAACACATACAAAATAGATAAGGACAGCATAGGTATAGATAGTAGTTATAGTAAACAGATCAGATAGCAGCTAACCACAGATAAGCAACTAGACAAGCCAAAACAAAGGCAAATTTATACAAAACATACAAATGCATACTATGAATGCCTAATGCTACTGGCTGTGAGATTACGTGTTGGTTAAACTGCCAAAACCCAACACACCCAGTAGCTAACCCGAATATGCTCTCTAGGTTGCACATCCACAAGAGAATCACAAACAAAAGAAAGTGTCTTTCCAACTTCTCATGGAGGTATCACAAAGGAGTGTGCCTTTTCACATCGAAGGACTGTGCATTTCCACCTTGCAACTAGAGAAAAAATGTGGGGAAAAATAATACGAAGTAGTGTGCCTTTCCAACTTCCCCACATTCATCATTCTTACCAAGCAATTAATAAACTTTCTATTCACGGTCATAAATCAAACCTCATCATTCTCCATCATGTCTTATTAATCACTTTTAATATCTCCTCAAGCTAATCATTCACTGCTCAAATCTCCTTTAATATCAATTCTACCTTCCATAATATACTTACCCTTACTCTGTAGCCTAAGACCTAGTTATTGCACCTTAAACGGGGATTTCAGAGGTTAGGAAAAGCTAGAGGAATGGTTTGAAACTTATAAATTCACCTTTAAAAAAATAGGAATTCCGCGTACGCACGTCTATGTCCGCATACGTGGAAGTGTGAAATTGGACCATCTCACGAACCTGCCCCTTATCCACATACACGAGCCCTTGGGCACGGAACCATCCCCATATCACATAACATTGCTCACTTATGCGAGCTTGTCATTTGGCCCATTCCACGTACATGCGACATCTGGGCAGAGCCCAGGGTCCACATCACATGCATGTTTGCGTACGCAAGCTCAACAGAAGTTGTAAAAAGCTGCTAAGTCAGAAAAATTGGTTTTTCACACCCAAATTTAAACACGCATAACTTTTTCGTTAAAAATAATTTTTATTCCATTTATTGAATATTATAAACTTCACGGATCTAATTTTTATTTAAAATAAGTTTTACAAGATTTATGGTTTCGGAAGCCAAGTTATGCCAGCCAAATTTGGTCAAAAATAAGTTTTTACCCAAAAATACCCAACCTCAATTTTTCCAAAATCGTCAATCCGAAAATCAATTCAACTACTACCAAATCAATACGAATTGTCCCTTCATCACTTTTTTCTCAATCAAACCACACTAATTTTTCAATTCAATTCACAATCAATCATTCACAATTCTTACCAATATCTCCATAAATCCTCATTAACATCAACAATCATTATTATTCTATAATCATCAAAATCATACTTCAACACATACAAACTCACTCAATCTTCATTCACAATTCATATACCACTCACACAATTTATTTAACATCTCAATCAGTTCAATCCTATCTTAAGGTCTACTAGCCTAAGTTTTCACATAACATTATATATTAACTACAAGAAATCAAAACCATACTTTGGTCGATTCCTCCCTAAGCTCAGAACACCTCAAAATCCTCTCTTCCACAAGTTCCAAGCCTCCAACTCTTTACCAATTGAATTCTCTCAGCTTCCAAGGCTCAAATTAAGCATCCAACAACCACCAATTTGATTCTAATTCATATAATTTAATCTAATACTACACAAGGGTTTGTTAGGTTTTGTTTTTCCTTCTTCTTCCTCAGCGTGAAACTGAATTGGGAAGGGAAGAAGGCTGAATAGTTCATTTATATGCTGAGACTTGGGCCCGGTTTGGGCCCGGTCTAATCGGTTTGGCCCATTGACCTAGTTTTGGTCCAAAATCTTTAAAATTAGTGTTAAAATTATTATTTTAAATATTTTTAACTCCTTAAAATATAAGATTTACTTTCTTAATTTCTTTGAATAATAATTTATTAGATAATTCTTTATTATTTACCCGAAGTTTTCACCTCACCCTACACTCACACACGCATGAAAGAAAAAGGAAGAAAAGAGAGAAAGAGAGCTGCGGAGAATGGGAACCACTGCTAGGGGAGGAGGACGACGCTGGTAGAGCGATGCCACCATCACTGTCGTTGTTTGTTGTGCATGGAGGATCACCGTCGACGGGTCAACAAGAAGAGAGGAGAGAGAAGGTGCTCGCAAGAGAGGGGGAGCCGATGTTGTTTTTGAGCATCGCCAAGGGGCAAAGGAGCGCGAGCTGAAGGAGCTGTCACCAACGTTCCTTGCTCTCGTGTCTCACCGAGCCGTCTCCATTGTGCTTCATCATCATCTACTGGTCATCATCGCCGTTGAGATTTTCAGCGTCGCTATCAGTAGAAATCCACGGAGAGAGGGATGACGCGCATGAAGGAGCCATCACGGGGCCTCTATTAGTGCTGCCGTTTGTTGAATCCGATTCCATCGCCGCTGTTTGGGTCACTGTGCTTTAAGTCGTCGCTGTTGGAGCTCACCAGAGTCGGCCCCTAGAGTTGAGGTTGCTCTGTTCTTGGTTTCTTTTTAGTACAGTAAGTCTCTCTACTCTAAAAACTCTTTTAGTTGTTGTTTCATTTTAAGTTGTTGAGTTTTTTGCATTGTTATTGCCATAGGGTTGAGTTTTGGTTCTTGCATGCGCATTTGGAGTTGTTCTTGTTGTTGAGGAAGCATTTTGGATCACTGGTTGTGGTTGACGCTATTGCAAACCAGGAGAAAAAGTATTTTATGGCTTTTGGGTTTTGACTATTCGAGGTAGGATTTTTTAGAGAACTTGTTTTATATTACCAAATTGTTATAAATTGATATTGATGCAAAAAAATATATTTTTGTGATTATGTGAGTCTTATGAATTGAACTAAGTTTCTCTAGATGATGGCAAATATTTCCCTGGTTGATTTATTGACTATTTGAGAGGGTTGGATATCCTGGTTTGTTGGCTGACTTTGTTGAATTAGTTCTCTTGATATTAGAAATGATTTAATATTGAAAATGATTGGATACTGGAAATAATTTTATATTGGAAATGATTTAAGGTTGAAAATGATTCAAGAATTGAAAATGATTTTAATATTAGAATTTGTTTGATTTATCAGAAATGATTTGAGATTTGGAAATAATTTTGATATTGGAATTGGTTTGATTTATTGGAAATAATTTGGGAAGAGCTTGAGAAATAGTTTGGTTGGGACACGAGAAGAGTGGCAAAGTTCGACTTTTATAGGATATGCTATGGAAATTTTTATGAGAATTTGAATGTTTTATCTTGGTTAATTTTATTGAATAATCATTTTATTTGATTTTGATTTAACTAAAGAAAAGAGTATGATTGGGGTGTTTTAGCAAACTTTATGGTGATTATTAAAAAATAAATGGCTATGTTGTTTCTATTAAGATTTTGATTTGCAAACAGGATGATTTTTGAGTCTTTTTGAGGAGGTTTAAACTTGGAAATGTTTTTAAGTTAGCTTAGAACTTTTGGTTGAGTAAAGAAGAGGATTTAACTTACTTTTCAACAAGAAGATCTTGGAAATGGTCTATTTTTAATGTGTTAAGTTTTTTATTAAAAAGAGATTTTGGTTACTTGAAAATGAGTTTTTAAAAGAGAAATGGTTTTGAAGTTAATTTGGGACTTTTGATTTGGTGAAAATAAGTTTTTTGAGAGGGATTTGATATGATAACTCCTTGGGTAGATGCAAGGGTTGTGGTTTGCCCCACTTGCTCCAGGTTGAGATTGGAACTCCTTGGGTAGATGCAAGGGTTATAGTTCGCCTCACTTGCTCCGGGTTGAGATTGAAACTCCCTGGGTAGATACAAGGGTGTGGTTCACCTCACTTGCTCTAGATTGAGAATTGGAACTCCCTAGGTAGATGCAGTGGTTCGCCTCAGTTGCTCTGGGTTGAGATTTGAGACTTTGTTGACCCTCCATCGCAAGATGTGGCCGGACACATAGACCTTTCTGGATAACTCCTCCAACAGAAGTGAATATCTCTTGGGGATACACGCATCAATGGACTATCCAGGGTTCACTACCAGACATGCCGATTTTGGCTATATAATTGACAGATGAGCTCATTGGTCATAGGGCAGGCATGCATCATTTGCATCTATGTGACTTTGTTTGGGTGTGCATATTGTATTTGGTTTCTTTATGTGAATATTTCTATTTAATTGCTAATTGTCATACTTAGTGTAATTGATCTTGATTGTGTTTGAACTTCATTACTTGTGAGTGTGACTCGTTGGTTCGGATTACAGTGGTTAAGTGTTGATTGATTTTGTTTAGACTAGAGGCTATGATTGTTGGGCCGGTAGCCGTGATAATTGGGCCGGGGGCTATGATTTGGGTACTTTATATGTCTTGGTGAGTTTGACAGGAATGATGCTCTGGTAAATTGTGGAATATTAAGGTATATTATGTTTGGTTTAGAGTTTTTTTAAATAAAATATGAATTTGGATTTTTGGATAATTAATCGTTGGTTTTCAAAAAAATTCATAAGACAAGCGATGATCACTGCAGCTGAAAACATTTTTCTTTTAAATATCTTCATATGACAATTCTGAAACTCCTAAGGTGAGACTGTGTGGTTAAGTTTTCACCCCCTACATTCAACATTTTTAGGAAATGGAAGAGGAAGGATCTATCAATTCTACTGAGCATTTGAATGTTTATTTTCTATATTTTTAGTTATTGCATTCCCTTGCCCTTATTATTGTTATTACATTCTTGTAAGAGGGACATGAGTCGAGTTTGCAATGATATGTATGTATAAAATATTTGTAAATTTCTTGTATATGAAGTTTTGTATATATATGCATATGCATGTTTGTAAAAAAGTGAAAACAAACTTTTGATTTTCAAAGAAAACAACGATACACTTTTGAGTCAAAGCTCCTATTTTATTATTAAGTATATTGAAGTCATCGTAATATTCTCTCTATCAGAGTTGTGCAGCCGGAAGCATGACATTCTGATAGTAAGGATGTTACATACCTACAAGGGACTTTGATGCTTAAGTTAGCACTGGTTT
The DNA here is from genome assembly GCF_000817695.3 of Arachis duranensis. Taxonomy (NCBI): domain Eukaryota; kingdom Viridiplantae; phylum Streptophyta; class Magnoliopsida; order Fabales; family Fabaceae; genus Arachis; species Arachis duranensis. The sequence continues at coordinate 63,115,512 of NC_029780.3, read as the reverse complement.
TAGGAAGTTTTTAGTAGATTTTAGTTCGAAGAATATACCTAAGGACGTCAGGCTATTTATAGTTGTAGATGGTGGGCTAAAAACACTTTATAAAGTGGTTCCACTTTTGATGGTGGATAATTGTTTCCTTTTATTGAGGAGGTTATTGAGATCTCCCTTCGAGATTAATAGGAGATATTGTAGGTATTAGTTACTTATTTAAATAAGTAGGGATAGATTCATGTCGTCATGTCACCTTAAAATAAGGTTAGGTAAGTCATAACGTGAGTCCAAATATTAGTGTTGTAATGTAGATTAGGCTTTAGTCATTTTGGGCGTAGCTCTTATAGTGGGCCAGGATATAAAAACTCCTTACTTGTGGTTGAGTTTCTACAAGTCAAACTCAAGCAGTTAATCAAGTCTGTTGTAGAATTTGTTCGAGAAGTTTATTCATGTTGCCTTTTCTATTTTATCAAGTCGGTTAAATCGACATGGTTGGATTTGTGGAGGTCAAGTACTCGATGTGATTCGTGGGGAGCTGTAATAACCGTTCCAGCATGTTTTTCGAAACATGTGCGCTATCATTTAAAGTTGGGTGGCTTTTACTTTTCGGTCTCTATCACTATATAAATGCATCCTCTTCTTTTCTTCCTCTTTTTTGTTTCTTCTTCTTCTGGAAAGACTCTCTACATTCTAAAAACTTTTCATTTTCTTTCTTGTGATATTTTCTTTATCCTTTCCTTTCTTTACCATTGTGTTTTGGTCGTGATTCTCAGCTCAAAATTGGTTCTTGCCTTTTCCAATGCGTGTTTCCAGTAGAGTTACTGCTCATGCTATCTTAGTACTCATCTTCCATCAAGGTTGGTTTTTCTTTTCTTGTTTCATGCTTTTCATTTTTTCTGGTATTGTTGTGGAAGTAGATTCTTGAAAATTTTGAACTTTTATGTGATTCTCGTGAGTTTTGGTAGGCATAGCTCCTGATTGTACTTGTAAGGTTTTCGTTTGTAATAATGATTATTTTTTAGTTGAATTTTGATATCTTTATTTGCAGAAACGCCTTTTTGTTAAATGTGTTTCTTTGTTTCTTTGTTAATCCAAGGTATACTGTAGTGTATGTTGCCCCCAGATGATGCCATTGTTGGTGCTAATGATGGTACCATTTGAGATCTATATGCATCATGTCCATGCATTCTGTTTTATAGCATTACTTTATGATAATAAGATATGTAGAGTTACATTGTTGTATTGTCTGAGATCTTTAAAGGCATGCCCAATTCGTGTCTAAATAGTCTTGCTTTTCATCCTTGATGTTATAAATAACATAGGCGACTTATTTGTTTGTCGGATTTATAGTATGATAAGGAGAGAATTATGCCAATTTGGATTTAGACAAAATAACTTCTGTTGCAAGTATAGTCCAAACCGGCAATGAATTCTCTCAATCAAATTTTTAATAATTTTAATTCAAATTATCCGAGAGTAATTAAATCTCAGGTCGTCTTCCCTAGGAGTTGCAATGAAATGATTATTTATTGGCTACGAAGAAATGGAGGTTTGATGGCATGAGACAAAGAATATAAATGGCAAGAAATGAAACAAACATGCAAGGAATTAAAGGAAAGCAAGTAAAAGCAATGAAAATAGAAATTAAATACTAAAAAGAGCTCTTGGTTAGGATTGGGGAATTAAGGATTCCTATCCTAGTTGTGGACCACAAGCATGGTAATTGTGTACAATTAATCCCAATTAGTCAATCCTAATATCGAGAATTAGTCAAAAGGGAATGATCCCAATCCACAAATTCTAGCCAACTCTATTAATGGAAGGCTTAGAGTTAGTGGAAGCCAAACCAATTAATAATCGTCACACAATGTGGAATTGACATCCACCACTCAAGTTCACCAAATTACCCAATTTTCCAACCAAGAGTGTGAAAAACTAAGCTAAAACTAACCCAAATATTTTATCAAATACTTGGTGTGCATGAAAATAAAATCAAATCAAATTGCATTAAAAATAAAGTATATCACCAAAGGCAAGAAAATAATAACAATAACTCAAACAAGCATTAAATGAACATAAAACATAAATTTGCATTAATTAAAATTAAAATTAACAAAAGTGCAAATACATAAAATTAGCAAAAATTGAGAAAATGACAAGATAAACTAAGGAAATTAAGATAATAGAGCAAAGAAAGGTAGAAGAAACTAGATAAAAATAAGAATTAAAAAGAGAAATTACAAAGAAAATAAACTAAAAATCCTAGGTTCTAGAGAGGAGGGAAAGCTTCTCTCTCTAGAAAGTGACCTACATGATGCTAAATTAACCCTAATTGCTCCCCCCTTTTACATGGAATGAGGGCCCCTTTGATATAGCACTCAATCAGCTTCAGGAAGTCCAAAACTGGGCTCTGGAGGCCCAAAAATCGCACCCAGCGATTTGCAATAAATGAGTCACGCGCTGGGACTTGTGCGTACGCACATATGCTAATTTTCCTCCTGTGCGTGTGCACACACTGATTCTGACCCTTGTGCATGGGCACAGGCTGAAATGCTTCTCTCCTTTGATTTTTTCATGTTTTCTCCCAATTCCATGCTTTCCTTCCACTCTTATCAAGCCATTCTAACCTATTACACCTGAAATAACTCATCAAACACATCAAGACATCGAATGGGATAAAAGTGGAATAAAATTGATTAAATTAAGAACAAAATAGCATGTTTTCACAATTGGACACAATTTAGAGAGAAAACACAAAAGTATGCTATTTGGATGAATAAATGTGGGTTTATATGATGAAATCCACTCAAATCAAACCAAAATTCATCATCAAATATGGATTCATCATAGTAACAGTTGCGTTTTCTTTTGTAGGTATACTTTGTGTCTCGATTTGTAGTCCAAATCATGCCTTCTAATGTAACAACCCAGATTCTCAGCGAGTGACTTTTCGAGCCTCAAAGGTTAAGAATTCGCAAATCTGATGATACAATTAGATTCTGTTTAGTGAGCCAATTTTGAATATACAGAAAAATAAATACTAATATTTTATTATAATAATATTTAAAGATAATAATACTTTTTATATTAATATTTTATTATAGTAATATTTTATTATAATGATATTTTATGATAAAAATATAATAATCGGACCTAAAATCTACCTGCACGGATTAATGCCAGCAATCTCCGATGAATTTAACTATGCTAATGTATCATTATAGATATTTTATTTTCAAGATAATAACGTTACTAGTATCATTTATACTAGTAGCCCATATATTTACTCTAGGAGTATAATTATTTGTAATCTAATACATCTAGTTTTAGTAATTATGTTTTCCACGACCAGCCTATGATCAGCCACCTCCTACTTGCTTTCTTTTCTTTGTACGTTGACATCAATAGAGAAGAACAAGATAGAAAAAGTTAGAAATGCCATAACCTCCCAGTTTTTAAAGTTCAGTTCTTTGGTTCTAAAACTCCAGCAAAGATTCTAAACCAATTAAAGTGTCAATCTCTTCTTCGTCTTCTTAACCGTATTAGATTTGCCCAGGTAAGTTGGAATATTTTTGTTGTAATATCTTTTTGATGGTTTGGTAATGCTAAAACCATGGAAAAACTTGATATCTTCAATATTCTTGCTTAGGGACTATTCTCAAAAGTCTCAAAAAGTAAGAATCTATCAATTTCAGTGTAAGAAATTTGAGGAATTCTTCCTGGAGTTGTGATGAAGATTCGGTTATCATCTATATCATAGTTTATAAGTTATTTTTTATCGAAAATTAGGAAGGACACGAGCTAGATATTGAGATATATACACATATCTCGGATGCTATACCAAGAATTTGCTTATGAGTGTATCTCGGGTACATAGTACCCAATTTGTGTGCTTTAAACGTTTGTGTCATATCTAGGGTACAATATAACAAACATGTGTGTTTAACGTGATTTTAGGCACTACACCCAAAATATGACATGCTGTGCACATCGATAAATATTCTATCGTTTACATATTTTCGTAAATATTATATTTAAATAATTTAAATAAAAAATTGTACATTTTTAATTTTCTAAGTAAATATTAATTTTAAAGTACACACTTAATTTGAAAAAAATGTATACAAAAATATTCTCCTATTTGTACACTAGATCATAATGCATTGTATGTCTAGACTTTTTTTTTTGTGACAAGAGATCAAAAGAAAGAAAGAAAATCAGAAAAAGAAAGGTCAACTCCTAAAAGTTATGGACATAGTCTCGTTGCAACAGCACGAGCAAACTTTTCCAAGGCTTCTACCACTCCAACTGATGGATGTTATTAGATGGTGCAAATTTCGCTAAAGCATCAACAACTTGGTTGACATCTCTAGACTTTATATATAAGGTTTGCGTAAAGGTAGTAATAAATTTTTTATATTTAAGATTTAATTAGAAATAGTTCTATAGCATTAAATATAATAAGCTTATATTAAACAAAAATATTTTTTAAATATTAATTACATAAAAAGTATGTAAAAACTTTTAAAAAATTCAGTAAAAATAAGAATGAATTTAAAAATTTTAATATGGAGGATTGAGCTTTAGACAAAATTTTAATTATTACTTTTTTTATATTTATTCACTATATAAAACAATTTACACATGATATATAGCTATTAAATTAAAAAAAAAGTTTATCATTGATGGTAATACTAGAACTTGAGTAGGGGATTGAATGAAGTTATTTTCAAAATCTAAGTTCTTTTAGTTGTTTTCACAGAAGTTGAGTTTGCAGGAGATTATTTACGTTTTGTCTCTAAAACCATAATAGAACAGAACAGGGAAGGAGAGAATCATACAAGCATATATCTTGGTTCGGTTTCTCTATATCAGTCTCTGTCACAATTATTGTGAACTTTCAACTATAATCAAACTGATTACATGCACCAATACTAATAAATTACAACCTCATTCATCTAGTATCAACCGTTAAGCTTTTAACCCAAGTTAGTAACCACCAAGTGCTATCTCAACTTGACAAAAAAAAACCAAACTTCGTTCAACAACCACCAAGTGCTATCCTAACTTAGCTAAAAAAATCCCAACTGGTTCAACAGCCACCAAGTATTGTCTCAGCTTGGCAAAGAGGAACTAATCCTAGTTCAACAAAAACTAAATACAACGAAGAAAATTACTTTAGCTTTTTCAATTTATCTCTTTTTTTCTTTACACTCGTGGCTTTTTCATATTTCTCACTTCTCCACAAATACCCTTTTTTTCAATTACAGAAAGATAGACATCAGATAGCTATAACAAAGAAATCTTAAATGAAGTGTAAAGAAGAAAAATATTCCAAACTCATATTTAAAGAGATGATGCTCAAGTGTCACTGTATTTTCTTTCCTTCAAATGTTGTTATGAGGCTAGTTATATAGTGTGAAGCTTGCTATTTAAATTGCTTCATTGCATCTTTATTTTTCTTGCTGATTCTGCTCATTGCTGTTGCTCTTTTTGACATGCATTATTTTTTTATTATGCCCACTACCTCTACTGTCCTTGTAGCCACTTTAACAATCTTTGTTGTTCTTGTGTTTTGTTTTACTCTATCAACCTCTACTGTTTAATCCTTCCTGTTTGATCCTCTATTGTCCTTGTATCCTTATTGTTTCTCATTCTTCATGATATTGCCAAATGTCTTATTTGCTTTTTCTTCCATGATCATACCATGAATTTTTAGACCCCTTTCTCTTAGCTTGGTGATATTGAATTTTACTCTCTATGACCATTGAGAAGAAGCTTTAATTTGAACATTGTGGGATGTTTGAGATACTCCAATATATCAATTCTAACTAAACAATCATCCTATTAAAAAATCTTAAAAATATTTTTCAATAGTATTATTTTTGACATAATAATTATATAAAAAATATAACAATATTAATAGCACATTATAAAATTATAAAATATTAGTATTTTTATAATCTATTTAGTTAAAAAACTATCACATAAAAGTCATTATTAATGCCTTGAAATCTTTAGTAATATTTACATCTTTTTTAGTAGTTTTCTTATATTTAAATTAAATTTTTTATTTTTAATTAAAATTTTCATAACTAATCTATATATTTGGAGTTGCTTTAGAGTTATTGTGTATTTAGGATTCTTCTTTTAAGAAAGTTAGGTGAAGAGAAGCAATAAAAAAGGTACCGTGTAAAATCTGGTTAATTAATGCCTAATTAACCCATATTTGAGAATTCATTCTAGAAAGTTAAAAATGTGATTTTTATGGCTTAATATGATAGAGGAGATTGAGACGAGAATTTCGGTACCAATATTGTAGAAATCAAACCAAGATTAGACCAAACGGGTAAAACCGGGCCAACCGGACCCAAAGTGGGCCCTTAGCCCAACTAAGCTAAATCTAATACACTCATTTCAACACTCTCTTTCCTCACTTATCACTCAAACACGCTGAACAGGGGCAAGAATCGGGGAAGAACACTCTCTCAAACTTTTATCCCTCACTTGATCTTCAAACCACTATAACTTTTGATCTAGAGCTCCGATTGTCGCACCGTTTGCGGCCACGCGTTCACCGCAGAGAGCTCTAAAAAAGCATTACAATCAATCTTCAGTTAAGCCATAGTTTTTTTCTTCGAAATTCCAGTCCTTATTTTCGAGTTTCATGGGTGAAATGTTGAGATTTTGGGCTCTTTGATGTTATAGGACCCAACTCTCTTGAAGGTGAAGATTAATCTTGTCTCCTTAAACCTTGGATAAGGTCAGATATCTGAAACCCTAGTGAGAATGTTGAATTTGTGGTTTTGGTTATTGAGCTCTTGTGTTTTGGTTTGATATTGAGGCTTAGGCATTTTATATATGTGTATTGGAGCTTGATTGGTGATTTTGGAAAGCTTGGAGGAGGATTTTGTATGAAAAAATCTGTTCTTGGAGGTGTTGACACCTTGAGAGCTTGAGAAAAAGTGGTTTGGAAGTGCTCTGATTGAGCTTGGAAAATCGGCTAAGGTATGGTCTCGGTTTCTCGTATCTAATATGTAATGTGGTGGGAAATACTTAGGCTAGAGGCCCTAAGATAGGAATTGAATTGTTGATGTTATTGAATGGTTGAGATATATGATGTGGTCATATATGCGATTATGATTATTGATGCCTTGGTGGTATGATGTATGAGACATATGCATGTTGTGATATATGCTTGATGATTGATTGAGATTGAATTGTGGGTGAAACCATGTTGATGGTGAGTATGATATTGGTTATGTGAAATGATGGTTAATTGGAAATAGTGTTGTTGAGAATTGGCATAAGGAAGAGTATATGATATGTAAATGTGTTTGAGTTTAAGCCACTTAGGTAAAGTGGGTTAAAATGATGGGATGGTGTTTTTGTGAATTGTGGTGAAGTGTTAATGTGTGAATTGAGGAGGCTTGATATTTATTCTGGTATACTTTGATTCATTTCAAAAAGGGATGAAATTGGCATGTTTTGGTTGATTTTGAAAAGAGGGTGGAAATGGCTTTTATTGAAAATGGCACTTGTGGTTTTGTATGAAAATGTGGTTTTTGGGCATACTTTGATGGGACATAACTTGGACTCTGGATCCACATTTTATGCCAAATTTCTTTAGAAATGAAATTGGATCCGGGATGTCCATGCTGTTCGAAGAACGAGAGAAAAACGATTTAAAATGAGAAAGTTATGTTCGTTGGAAGATTGGGGGTTGAATCTGTGAATTATGTAGCTTTTAACTTAGAAAACTTTTTATCAGAATGACCCCCACATGTAGGCGTGCCTGACGCGTGCGCGTCATTTTTCAAAGAGGCACCATCCACAGGTGTGCGTGGTGCACGCGTCCGCGTCGATGCGCTACACCCAATGCCAGCCATTCTTCCCGAGAGTTGTGTCAGAGTTGTGCCAATTTTTTGCGTGGGGCACAAATGCAGCCACGCGTACACGTGGCTGATGTGTATGCATCTATTGGATGTTTTTCAATCCACGCGTCGATGAACTGTTAGGCCATCCAAGCGTGCACGTGAAGGATGCGTGCGCGTGGCCCTGTTTTCATCCCAAGGTTGATTTTTGAGTTTTAAAAGCTAAATTTCATACTTCTAAGCCTCCGATCTCACCACTTGTGTCTTAAATCATTATGATATACCTAGAAATGAGAAAAGGAGCTAGGGGATTGGTGAACGGAATTGTGATTCACACTTTTCACAACTCTGGTACAACTAACTAGCAAGTGCACTGGGTCGTCCAAGTAATAAAACTTTACGCGAGTAAGGGTCGATCCCACGGAGATTGCCAGCTTGAGGTAAGCTATGGTCATCCTGTAAATCCCAGTCAGGCGGATTCAATTGGTTATGAGTTTTGATAATTGAAAGATAAATAAAACGTAAATTAAAATAAATTATGTAATTCATTGGTGGGAATTTCAGATAAGCGTTTGGAGATGCTTTGTTGCTTCTGAACCTCTGCTTTCCTATTGTCTTTATCCAATCATGTGTGCTCCCTTCCATGGCAAACTTTATATTGGTGGATCACCGTTGTCAATGACTACCATCCGTCCTCTCAATGAAAATGGTCCAGCTATGGTTTCTGTACGGCTAATCAACTGTTAGATTTCTCGTCTCGGATGAAAAATACCAGGCACAGCTACAGCACGGCTAATCATCTGTCGGTTCTCACTTGTGTTAGAATAGGATCTCTCTATCCTTTTGCACAATTTCACTATGCCCAATATTTGTGAGTTTGAAACTCGTCACTGTCATCCCGTCCCAGATCCTACTCGGAATACCACAGACAAGGTTTAGACTTTTTGGATCCCAAGAATACTGCCAATTGGTTCTAGCCTATACCACGAAGGTTCTAACCTCACAGACTCGGTCCGTGGATCAGAGACCCAAGAGACTATACTCCGGCTGTCGTCCAATGACTATGTTGAACATCTTGTGGACCGCTTGTGGTTGTCAGGCAGGCGGATCTTTGCTAAGCGAGTAACGAAGATAGTGGGTGATTGTCACAGATCACCCCTTCATTCTGACTTAACTAAATTAAGTATGACATTATATCTTGGAGAAGAAGTAAGCATGAATTGAAAGAGAAACAATAGTAGTTGCATTAATTCATGAAGAACAATAGAGCTATGCACCTTAATCTATGAGCTGTAGAAAATTCACCGTTAGAAAATACATAAGAGAAAATAGCCTAGGCATGGCCGTGAGGCCAGCCAAGCATAAATTTGATCAAAAGATCAAAAGATGATCCAAAGATAAAATACAATAGTAAGAAGTGCTATTTATACTAAACTAGTTACTAAGGATTACATAAAATAAGTAACTAAGTGCAGATAATGCAGAAATCCATTTCCGGGGCCCACTTGGTGTGTGCTTGGGCTGAGCATTGAGCTTTACATGTGCATAGGGCTTTTCTGGAGTTGAACACCAACTTGGATGCCAGCTTGGGCATTTAACTCTAGTTCTGGTGCCAGTTCCGACGTTTTATGCCAGAAAAGGGTCTCTAGTGGGCGTTTTAATGCCAATTTGGGTCATCAAATCACAGGCAAAGTATGAATTATTAAACATTGCTGGAAAGCCCATGAAGTTAGCTTTCCATCCCAATTGAGAGCGCGCCAATTGGACTCTTGTAGCTCCAGAAAAACGTGTTTGAGTGTTGGGAGGTTAGAATCCAATAGCATCTGCAGTCCTTTCTCAGCCTCTAAATCATATTTTTGCTCAGGTCCCTCAATTTCAGCCAGAAAATTCCTGAAATTACAGAAAAATACACAAACTCATAGTAAAGTCCAAAAATGTGATTTTTGCATAAAAACTAATAAAAATATAATAAAAAGTAACTAAAAACATACTAAAAACTACTTAAAAACAATGTCAAAAAGAGTATAAATTATCCGCTCATCAGGGATGTGGTAACTTACGAGTGAAGCAAGGGAAGAAATGAATGATCAATGAGGATAAAAAATGATTATATGAGATGCGAAGGATGGTGGCGGAAGTGCTTGTTATGCCATGGGCCGAAGGGCCGTAATTGTTAACGAATTGGCTAGTTATGGATTTAACCGTGAGCCGGATGGCTGGATTATTGCCGTGTTACAGTGAAGCCATGATTATGGCTAAGTATAAATGCATACATGCTGTCGAATGAATTGTGAATGTTGTACTTCCACTATCGGAGATACGAGTTTCCCTGGGAGAAAGCAGTGGCTAGCCACCATGTGCTCTGGGTGGAGACTCGAAGCTCTGTTGACCCTATATCGTCAGGGTTTCCAGGCACTGTGAAAGCCCCGGATGAGCTCGCCCCCGTGAATATTCACTAGTGATGGTGATGGATATGGATCATGATTATGATCACGATTATGTTGAGTGTAACTCGAGTTGGGGAGACACAATAGAGGGATAGTCCAATGGTTAGCTACCAGGACTTGTCGGGTTAGCTATATAACCAACAGATGATATCATTAGCCATTAGGGACACGTATTCATCATATGCATACTATGTGAATTGTTTAAGATTGCCTATTTTACTTCATATTACTTGCTAATTGTCTAAATGTCCTATCCGTTCTACTTGTATATCTCTTGTCTAAAATAAATGTGTTTGCAATTTTTATACTCCTGCTGATGGTTGGGAGGTCTGAAGGAATCGGAAAGGGAAGTATTAGTTAGACTGAAGAATCTTTAGTCAGTTTCCTTTTATGGTTTAGCTTGTTTATAAGCTTTGATTTTATCTGGAGGAAGTTCTAGGATTGCCTTCGGATTTCCGCTAATATTACATATTATATATATGGGAACTGTTACCATGCTGGGAACCTCTGGTTCTCACCCATGCGAATTTTGTGGTTTTCAGTTGCAAGACGTGAGGTTTCTCGCTGAGGCATGCTGGAAACTTCCGGATTAGCGAAGATCCTTTGTTCTTGGGCTCTATTTTGGTTTATATGTTTTGCTTAGATACTTTTATCTCCATTGAATAATACAAACTGTGATGACTCCTCTTATAGGAGATTTTGGAGAATAGGTTTTCTGTATTTGTATCCCTTTGGGTTTCCTTGTGGTTCCTTATTTTATTTATATGTATATATTGCTATGCTCGGATCGGTTATCTTCGCAACTAGATTTTGAGTTTTGATATTCCTGTTTTTGACACTCTTTTGTATATATATAATCTCGTTTTGGTTTATTCCTTTATTCTTTACGTTATCGATCAGAGTGTTGTGTTTTCGAGTTATGATTTTTGTTTACCCCTTTTCTTCAAAGGTTCCTAGTTATATTCATTTTTCACACTACTATACATACTAAATTTTTATTTTAGAGGTCGTTATACCTTGCCATCTTTGAATTATGACTTAAGCATAAGACTCTATATGGTTGGGTGTTACATTATGGTATCAGAGCCAGGTTTGTTCCTGTAGAGCTTGAGGGACGGACTGACTATGCTTTTGTGCATTCTCTGTATGTATGTTATGTGCTATTAGTATATCTACTTGATATAAATGGCATAAACATTCATGAGCATGCATTTGGGACTTTAAAGCACTAAACTTCCGATATTGAGACTGATCAACTTAATTTCAATTGTTTGGTGTGTATAGGGACCAGATGGCACCTCGTGGAAGCAGTAGAGGCCATGGGAGAGGTCGTACTAACCCTCCGGGACCGAGCGCCAACCCAAAGAACCTGGTAGGCTTTATGCCAGTATTGAAGAAAATGGTTGCGTATGCAGGCAACTGTAGAGGCTCTTGGACAACAGATGAACAACCATAAAAATGACAGAAATGGAGCTCAGGGACCAATGGAGATCAGAACTTTCGCTGTGTTAGTGAACAAGTGTAGGATTGCTGAAGAGTGTGTGAAGAAGGAAACTGCTGAGAAAGCGGGTCGCAAGGGATCATTCCCACAAAATCGAGGAAAGAGCTTTGCACCTAGAGGTCTGCCTTTCGAGCGGGGAGGCTCTTTCAGGAGGCCCAACAACAACACCACCCAAGGGAAAAGGTTTGGGAAGCAGCCACAGGATGAGCAAGCTTATGCTAGGTGTGGAAGTCACCATCCGAGAGCCCTGTGCATGGCCGAATGGGGTTTGTGCTATTTCTGTGGTAAGGTGGAGCATAAGGCCCCAAACTGTCTGAAGAAGCAGAAACAAGGTGCCAGGAAGGCACAGCAGACTGGTCGGGGGTTCACCCCCTTCGCTATGGGTGCTAAAGGATCTGAGACACTTATCCGAGGTAACTGTGAAATGCCTAGTCAAACTTTAAATGCTTTATTTGATTCAGGAGTAACTCATTAATTCATTGCATTCGAAAAAGCTAGTGAGCTAGGCTTGAAGATTATAGTTTTAGGTTATGACCTAAAGGTGTATAATGTTACACATGAAGCCATGGTAACTAGGCTAGGATGCCCGCATGTTTCGTTTAGATTCAAGCAGCGTAAATTTATCCATAACTTAATCTGCTTGCCGATGATCGGTCATGATCTTATTTTGGGATTGGACTGGTTATTTGAGAACTACGTCCTGCTCGACTGTTCTACAAAATAGTGTGCTTCATGCCGGAAGATACAAAAGGACCGGTTGTGCTGAATAGTTACTACTTGAATTCTATGATAATGAATTGCTCTGGGACCGAATGTCAGGGTATCATGTTGTTGACGACGGGTGTTTTGGGTGATGGTCAAAGATTGGAGCAAATTCTGGTTGTGTGTGAGTTTCCGAAAGTGTTTCTTGATGATATTGGTGAATTTTCACCTAATCGAGAGGTTGAGTTTGCTATTGAGTTGGTGCCTGGGGCTGGACCAATCTTGAGTGCTCCGTATAGGATGTCACCACTTGAAATGGCTGAGTTAAAGTCTCAGTTAGAGGATTTGTTGGGTAAGAATTTTATCTGATCAAGTGTTTCTCCGTGGGGTGTGCCAGTGCTACTAGTAAAGAAGAAAGATGGGAGTATGCGGCTCTGTGTGGATTATAGGTAGCTGAACAAGGTCACAATAAAGAATAAGTACCCATTTTCGAGGATTGATGATCTCATGGATCAGTTACAAGGAGCTGAGGTTTTCTCCAAGATCGACTTGCGATCCGATTATCACCAGATAAGGGTGAGGGATGAGGATATCCCTAAGACCACTTTCAAGACTCTTTATGGTCATTACGAGTACATTGTAATGTCTTTTGGGCTGACGAATGCTCCTACAATGTTTATGGATTACATGAATAGAGTTTTCCGTCTATTTTTGGATAAATTCGTTGTTGTCTTCATTGATGACATATTGATTTATTCCAAGACTGAGGAAGAACATGCAGAACACTTGAGGACCATGTTGCAGATACTTAAAGAAAAAAAGCTCTATGCAAAACTGTCTAAATGTGAATTTTGGAAGAAGGAGGTGAAGTTTTTGGGACATGTAGTGAGTAAACAGGGGATAGCAGTTGATTCATCTAAGGTGGAGGCAGTGATGGAATAGAAGCAACCAACCACAGTAACTGAAATAAGGAGTTTTCTGAGATTAGCTGGCTATTACCAAAGAATCATCAAAGGCTTTTCGCAATTAGCTTTGCCATTGACAAAGTTAACCCGAAAGGACACACCTTTTGTCTGAATTCCTGAGTGTGAGGAGAACTTTCAAGCATTGAAGGAAAAGTTGACCACTGCACCTGTGTTGGTGTTACCTGAGCTGAACGAACCATTCGAGGTGTACTGTGATACCTCACTAAAGGGTCTAGGGTGCGTGCTGATGCATCATCGTAATGTGGTGGCGTCTGCCTCACGGCAGTTGAGACCTCATGAAGTTAATTATCCTACGCACAACTTGGATCTCGTTGCGGTTGTGTTTGTGCTAAAGGTATGGAGGCATTATCTCTATGGGGTTAAGTTTTAAGTCTTCTCCGACCACAAGAGCTTGAAGTATCTCTTTGATCAGAAAGAGCTTAATATGAGACAGAGGAAGTGGATGGAATTATTGAAGGACTACGACTTTGAGTTGAATTACCATCCGGGGAAGGTGAATGTGGTGGCAGATGCGTTAAGTTGGAAGTTGTTGTATGCGGCTTGGATGATGCTTGAAGAAGAGAAGTTGCTCAAGGGGTTCGAAAGTCTGAAATTGGTGCTCGAGAAGTATCTGGAACTCTGTGTTTGAGCCAATTAGAAATCTCAAGTGACTTCAAGTCTGAACTCCTAAAGGCCCATGAAAATGAAGAAGCATTATGGAAGGTGTTACCAGCTATTGGGCAAGGGAAACAGTGGAGGGTGTCGGAAGATAAAGATGGGCTATGGAGATTCAAGGGTAGAATCATTGTGCCGGATGTTGGCACTTTGAGGCAAGATATCTTAAAGGAAGCACACAAAAGCGGATTCTCTATTCACTCGGGAAGTACTAAGATGTACCATGATTTAAAGGCGATGTTTTGGTGGCCGAGTATGAAGAATGATGTGGCAGAATATGTTTTAAAGTGCTTAACTTGTCAAAAGGTGAAGATTGAACATCAAAGACCTTCCGGGATGTTGCAACCTTTAGAGGTTCCACAATGGAAGTAGGAAAGTATTGCAATAGATTTTGTGTTGGAATTGCCAAGGACTAGGGCTGGTTTTGATGCTATCTGGATGATTGTGGACCGACTGACGAAGTCAGCTTACTTTTTACCCATTCGGATGACTTACAACCTTGAGGAGCTAGCACGGTTATACATAAAGGAGATTGTGAGACTTCATGGGGTACCTGGTACTATAATCTCTGATAGAGATCCTCATTTCACTTCAAGGTTTTGGGGTGCATTTCAGAAAGCTTTCGAAACCCGATTAAGCTTGAGTACAGCTTACCATCTGATGTGTGGAAAACGATCCAACACAAAAAACTCACCGGCAAGTGTACCGGGTCGCATCAAGTAATAATAACTCACATGAGTGAGGTCGATCCCATAGGGATTGAAGGATTGAGCAATTTTAGTTTAGTGGTTGATTTAGTCAAGCAAACAAGAGTTGATTTGAGTGATTTGTGATTGACAGAAGCTAAATTCAATGAATTGTAAAGGGAGAGGGAAAAATTGCAGAAAATTAAGGAGCTAAAGAAATTATAGTGCTGAATCTTAAAGAACAAGTAAAGTAAATGACAGTAACTTAAAGTGCAAGAAAAGTAAATTGTAGAAACTTAGAGTGTAAGAAATGTAAATTGCTTGAATGTAAAAGGGAATTCGGAGCTGGGATTGCAGAATCTAAACACAGAAGAGTAAATTGCAACAAGTAAAAGAGTAGAAGATGATTTGAATTGAAAGAGATATCAAACAGACAAGTAAATTTGCTTGAAGAAGCATTCAGCAGATAAACTAAATAGAAATGCAAGATCTCAGGGGTTAAGAGACTAGAAAACCAAGTCTAGATCTCACTACCTTCCTTGATCCAATTCAGAAGACAATTCAAAGCAAAAGGAAAGATGAAAATCAGTAAGGAAACTTGAATTATGTAGAAAAAGAAACAAAGAGATCTTAAGGTGAGATTGAGACAGAATTTCCTCAATTCTTCACACCCAAGACTCAAGCAAGCCTTGAAGAGAAGGAAACGAGAATGCCCAAAGGAGGATAACTCAATTCTCCTTCCAATTCAAGCAGAAGTTTCCAAAAGAGCAAGCAAAAATCAAAATAGAAAGTAAAATGGTCCAATTCTCCAATTACAATTTCCAAAAAAAATGTCAGAAGAAGCCCCCTCTACATCTAACTAACACCTATTTATACACTTCCTAATTTGGATCTAAGAATTTGGGTGGGCTCTAAAATTTGGTGAAGAAATGAATTAATTTGGATTTTTGGGTGAATTTTGGCCCATGGTACACCTCCCAGGGGAAAGCTCGAAAAAGCTCTTGGGCAAAGCTCTTGGCAAGAGCTTTGCATGTGAGCTTGCCTTGCTTCCTTCTTCCATATGCTTATGACAAAGCTCTTGGCAAGAGCTTGGCTCTTGATTATTTGAAGGAAAGCTCTCCACAAGAGCTTTAAGCTCTTGGCAAGAGCTTTAAGCTCTTGGCAAGAGCTTTATACCCTTCTTCCTTGAATACATCCACGCTTTTCCTTCTTTAAGCCACGCTTCTCTTCCTTGTGCCACGCTTTCTTTCTTTGCTTAGATCATGCTCCTTAGGCTACGCTTTTCCTATTTTTTTCTTTTCTTCACCTACAAGTAATCAAAACAACCAATCAAAGTATCACAAAATTCACAAAGCTTAAAATACATTTAAAAACCAATTAATTCAAGCTTAAACTTCATGATTTTGTGTCAATTAAAGGGTGGTTGATTGATTCAAAGAAACCATGCACTTCCACTCCAAATTGCTTACTTGTAATGCAAGAAAGTGCATAAAAACCAATGAAACAAGTGAAATTAGCTTGAAAAACAAGCATATGATGACTTCTCATCACAACACCAAACTTAAATCTTGCTTGTCCCCAAGCAAGCATCAAAAACAAAAGGGAATGTAATGAAACAGAGAAGTATGTATATCCTTATTAAGCACATAGTTGAACTTGGTTCATGGGGTTTTTACGCAGACAATGATAACTCAATTATTGCTTGCTGTTACATAAGAGGCATTCCCTCAAAGGCTTACTAAACTTGCTGCTATCTGGCTTTATTTTTGCTTGTTTCCTTGCTAACTTTTCTTCCTTTGTTTTGCTTAAAAAGCTTATTATTCATTGAAGGCTTGGTGACAAATGTTGCAGCAGCCTTTGGCTTTATTTTTTTTCTTTTGCTCAACATTTCTTCACCAAAGGCACATGGCTCACCCTTTTCCTCCTAGGATCATTGATGCCCAGCATCTCTTTGGATAACTAAGTGCTTTGTAACTAAGTTGCTCTTTATTGTGGACTTTCAGTTGGCAATCCCAAATCAGTTGATCTAAGTGGCCAAGTTTTGAAACACTCCTTAGAACTTACTTGTACAAGCATATCTTAGCATAAAAACACCACAGGCATGTGTCCTAGGGTCCAAGCTATTGGTGCCTAGCCTTGTTCTTTGTTTTTTTCTTGCCACTTTTGGCTTTTTCTTCTTCCCTTTTTTGTTTGTTTTATTTTGTTATCAAGGAATTCTTACCGATATGAGCCTTTATGACAGCAAGCTGGTTCACACTTCAATGAAAATGACATTATGCAGCATTTATTTCATGAGTTATGCATTTAATCAAACACATACCACCACTAACTTTCATCCTAACTTATGCAACATTGGATATTTACTTTCTAATTCAAACATTTCTCTTTTATTCAAGCATATGGGGAACAAAACAAAATTCAAGGCTAAGTGATGGATAACAAGCATTATGCTGATAAGTTTTCTTGACAAACAATTCCACTTGCAACCAAATAAATGCTTTAGCAAGATATACAAGAGTTCCCAAACTAAAATGCTTCTTCAAAATCAAGGATTAAGTGTAAATACAACCTTTTGGGTTGCAGTTTTCATTCCTTCTCCTATTGTATCTCCTTTGAGTCATAATGCAGTTTATCTTCCAATATTAGCTAATTTCTTGCATAATCTTCAAAAGTTTCTTGCTTTTCAAGCCCTTAAGTGAATGGTTAGTATGCATGAATTGAGTGTGTCTTTTGGATTTATTTTGGTGTGGGAACACCAAACTTAATTCCTTGCTACTGCCTCTGATGCAACAAGTTAACCATATGTGAAACCTTATGTCCTTGCTAAAGGTAATGGAGTTAAAACTAGAAAGCAGTTAAATGGTTGAATAATTTATCTGATTGCTTGGAGCTAGCATTGTGCAAGAGGTGAGAATATGCTTTTAAATGAGATTTTGGTGGAACACCAAACTTAGAATCCTTCATTCTCCCTTAAATTATTTTGGTGTGCAACACCAAACTTAGTTCCTTGCAATACATACTAATTATTCAACATTTTTATTGAAAAAGCTATGAAAAGAAAACTACCTCAGGTTGGGTTGCCTCCCAACAAGCGCTTCTTTGTTGTCATTAGCTTGACATCCTTAATTTTTGCTTCATGAAGGCTGTAGGTTCTGAACCTCTTTTTCCTTATCCCATTGTCCTCCTAGGTACAGCTTTGCTCTGTGACCATTTGCTGTGAACTGACTCTTTGTTGGTTCATCTAGCAATTCAATACTTCCATAAGGAAAAACCTTGGTTACCAAATATGGACCAATCCACTTAGATTTAAGCTTGCCAGGGAAAATCTTGAGTCGTGAGTTGTACAAGAGTATTTGCTGTCCTTGTTTGAATTCTTTCTTTAAGATCTTCCTGTCATGCCACCTCTTGGCTTTTTCCTTGTATAGCTTAGCATTTTCATAGGCTTCCAGCCTAAATTCATCCAACTCATTTAGTTGCAATAACCTTTTCCCCGCTGCTGCTTCAGAGTCAAGATTTCGGAGTTTAGTTGCCCAAAAAGCCTTGTGTTCAAGCTCTATAGGGAGGTGACAAGATTTGCCATACAATAGCTAAAAGGGGGACTTCCCAATGGGAGTTTTGAAAGCTGTTCTGTATGCCCAGAGTGCATCTTCCAGCTTCCTAGCACAATCTTTTCTTGTGCTTCCTACTGTTTTCTCTAGGATCTTCTTCAACTCTCTGTTTGCTAATTCAGCCTGGCCATTATTCTGAGGGTGATATGGTGTGGCTACTTTATGAATGACTCCATATTTATGGAGAAGTTTCTCCATCTGTTTGTTGCAAAAATGACCACCACCATCACTAACAAGACCCTTGGGCACTCCATATCTAGTGAAAATGTGCTTCTTAAGGAATTGAAGGACAATTTGTGCATCACAGGTGGTTGTGGCTATGGCTTCCACCCACTTTGAGACATACTTCACTGCTACCAAGATATATCTGAAAGAATAGGAAGGGGGAAAGGGTCCCATGAAATCAATGCCCCAAAGATCAAATAATTCTACTTCCAGAATGAAATTCTGAGGCATCTCATTCCTTCTTGTCAATCCTCCTACTCTCTGGCATTCGTTACATTGGTGGACAAACTCTCTAGCATCTTTGAAGATAGTTGGCCAATAGAAACCACTCTGCAGTATCTTTGCAGCTGTTCTTTCTGGGCCAAAGTGTCCACCATAGGCTGAGCCATGGCAATGCCACAATATATCCCTTATTTCACTGTCAGGGACACACCTCCTGATCACTCCATTAGAGCATCTCTTGAACAGGAAAGGTTCATCCCACAAGAACTTCCTTGTTTCATTGACTAGCTTCTTCACTTATTGCTTAGAGAATTCTTGAGGTATCCTCCTCTCCACTTTGTAGTTCGCTATGTCAGCAAACCAAGGTGCTTGTTGGATTTGCAAAAGATGTTCATTTGGAAAGCTTTCATTCACAGGCTGGCAGGTTTCTTGAATTGTTTCTTGTGGTAGCCTTGATAAATAATCAGCAACTTGGTTTTCATTGCCCTTCCTGTCCTTTATTTCAATGTCAAACTCTTGTAGGAGCAATATCCACCTGATAAGTCTTGGTTTAGCATCCTGTTTTGGCATCAAATACTTAAGGGCAGCATGGTCAGTATAAACCACAATTTTGAATCCTATCAGGTATGATCTAAACTTATCAAATGCATAAACTACAGCTAATAACTCCTTCTCTATTGTGGTGTAATTTTTTTGAGCCTCATTCAACACCTTACTTGCATAATATATGACATGATGAAAGTTTCCCTTCTTTTGTCCAAGCATAGCACCAATTGCAATGTCACTTGCATCACACATGAGTTCAAAAGGTAGTTCCCAATCTGGGGGTGTGATGATTGGTGTTGTTGTGAGTCTATTTTTTAAAGTTTCAAAGGCATGCTGGCAATTTTCATCAAAAACAAAAGGATTATCAATCATCAATAGATTACTCAAAGGTTTGGCTATTTTAGAAAAATCCTTGATAAACCTTCTATAAAATCCTGCATGCCCCAAGAAACTTCTAAAGATTTCACATTAGTTGGTGGAGGGAGCTTCTCTATGATTTCCACCTTTGCCTTGTCAACCTCTATCCATTTTCTTGAAACTTTGTGACCAAGAACAATCCCTTCAGGCACCATGAAGTGGCACTTTTCCCAGTTCAAAACCAAATTGGTTTCTTGGCATCGTTTCAAGACAAGGGTCAGATGTTATAAGCAAGCATTGAAATTGTCACCAAAAACAGAAAAGTCGTCCATGAAGACCTCTAAAAACTTTTCAACCATATCTGAAAAAATGGAGAGCATACACCTCTGAAAGGTGGCCGGGGCATTGCATAGCCCAAATGGCATCCTTCTATAGGTGAAAACTCCAAATGGACATGTGAATGAAGTCTTTTCCTGGTCCTATGGATCTATCACTATCTGATTATACCCAGAATAGCCATCTAGGAAGCAGTAATAAGCATGGCCAGCCAATCTTTCAAGCATCTGGTCAATGAAGGGAAGAGGAAAGTGATCTTTGCGTGTAGCATCATTCAACCTCCTATAGTCAATACACATCCTCCATCTTGTCACAGTTCTTGTGGGAATGAGTTCATTCTTTTCATTAACAATGACTGTCATCCCACCCTTCTTTGGTACCACTTGAACTGGGCTTATCCATGAGCTATCGAAGATAGGATAGATTATTCCTGCATTCCACAACTTCATTACTTCTGTTCATACCCTGACCGAGCTCCTCCAACTCGGTGAAATCCATGAAAGGTCCGACCTCGTCCCAAGGCCCACACCTGAGGTCGGACCTCGGATAGCAAAAGCTAAAGAAGGCCCATCAAAAGGAACGCAGCCCAAAGCCTAAAGGCCGAAAAGGCCTAGGAAAGGCGGTTCCACAAAGATAGAGATAAAACTCCCAAAAGATAAGATAAGATAAGAATATCTTATCCAGGGAAGATCACGGCCAACTATTATAAATACACTGGAGCACCCAGGTATAACTCATACTCTAATTCTACTCAATATCTGCTTGGACCCATGCTAACTTAAGCATCGGAGTGTCATTGCAGGTACAACCACCAACCACTCCACATATCAAGCTCGGGTCCCTGACCCCCACCTCGGGCCTCACCAAGACGTCCGAGCTACTCGTTTCAGGTAACCCTCGGAACATTGGCGCCGTTGCCGGGGACCTGGAAGTCATCCCT
>NC_029780.3:63092368-63093756 GCF_000817695.3 Arachis duranensis | reverse complement strand
CAGCTAAGAGACTCTTCTAGGAAGGAATCAACCTACCCCCTCCGAGATCGAGATCGGGAGCAGAGGAAGAAAGAAGAAACCAACTCGGACAAGCCACGGAAGTACCATAGCTACACCCCCCTCCGAGTCTCCCTGGTAGACGTCTACAGAGAAGTATGCCACACCGAGAAGATCCCCCCGCCCCGACCGCTGAAGCACAAGAGAGCGGGGAGAGATCGGTCCGAATACTGTGAATATCACAAGCTCTATGGTCATTCTACTAACGACTGCCACGACCTAAAGAATGTTATAGAGAAGCTAGCCAGAGAAGGAAAACTCGACAGATACATAGCAGAGAAAGGAGAAGAGACCAGGAAGAGAAGGCGGGGAGATAACGAAGATCGGGCCGAACAAATCCTGCGAACCCCTGAAAGGCACGTTCACATGATAAATGGAGGTTTTGCAGGCGGAGGAACATCCAGATCCTCGTGAAAAAGACACCTCAAAGAAGTCTACCACGTCCGAGAAGACAATCCCCTGCCCGAACTACCTACTATCTCGTTTACCCGAGAAGATGCTCAAGGGATAATACCCGGGCACGACGATCCAATGGTAATCACCATTATCCTAGCAAACGCCAACTTACATCAGACCCTGATTGACCAGGGAAGCTCAGCAGATATCCTGTTCAAAACGGCCTACGACAAACTCGGACTCGAAGAAAAAGAACTAAAGGCCTATCCCACCGACCTATTCGGGCTAGGAGATGCCCCGATCCATCCCTTAGGATACATCTCACTACACACTACCTTCGGAAAAGGCGAGCAATCTAAAACATTGAGCATCGACTACATTATAGTCGACGTCACTTCAGCATACAATGCCCTCATTGGGCGACCAACCTTAAACAGACTGGCAGCTATAGTCTCGACCCCACACCTCTGTATGAAGTTTCCTACCGCAAAAGGAATCGCCACCCTAAAAGGCGACCAAAAACTGGCGCGGCGATGCTACAACGAAAGCCTGAGCTTAAAAGGAAAAGAGATCAACACAATAGAACTCGGGCGAGTTTAAGCCCGAGAAGATCTTCGGCCACAACCAGAGGGAGAAACCGAAAAAGTCCAGATCGGAAACACTTCTGAAAAAGTCACAAACATAGGAGCAAACCTCGAAGCAGGCATAAAAGAGGAACTCATAACCCTCTTAAAAGAAAATTCCGATCTCTTCGCCTGGAAAGCCTCGGACATGCCGGGCATAAGCCCCGACCTGATGTGCCATAGGCTATCAGTGTACCCGAGATCCCGACCTGTCCAACAAAGACGCAGGAAGCTCGGACCCGAACGCATGCAAGCAATAGAAGAACAAGTACAAGCACTACTAGATGCAGGGTTCATTAGGGAAGTAAAATA
>NC_029780.3:63089993-63091067 GCF_000817695.3 Arachis duranensis | reverse complement strand
ACGCCCTCTCAAAGCTCGCCAGCACCAAGCCCGGAGGCAACAACAGAAGTCTCCTCCAGGAAACCTTACAATCTCCCTCCGTGCTAAGAGAGGAAGAAACGCTAAATATATCCAACCAGCAGCAAGGATGGATGACCCCCATACTCAGCTACCTGAAGTCGGGAACTCTTCCCGCCGAAAGAAAGGAAGCTAAAAGACTCACGAAAGACGCCCAGAATTATACACTAATTCACGACGTATTATACAGAAGAGGATTCTCAAACCCCCTCCTTAGGTGCGTTCCGACCTCAGAAATGAAAAGCGTCCTCAAGGAAGTCCACGGAGGTATGTGTGGGAACCATCTCGGAGCTCGGGCATTATCCAAAAAAGTAGTCCGAGCCGGGTTCTATTGGCCGACCTTGTAGAAAGACGCAACGGAATTTGTGAAAATATGCCCCCCTGCCAAAAACACGCCAATTTTCACAAGGCACCACCCGAAGACCTTATCAGCATCACCGCACCATGGCCCTTCGCAAAATGGGGACTCGACCTACTCGGCCCGTTCCCACAAGGACCAGGGCAAGTCAAATATCTCATAGTAGGGGTCGACTACTTCACAAAGTGGATCGAAGCTGAACCCTTAGCCACCATTACGGCTCAGAAAAGCCACAAATTCCTATACAAAAACATTGTCACGAGGTTCGGAGTCCCCTACTCCATCACAACGGACAATGGAACACAGTTCACGGACACAAGCTTTCAGAACTTAGTAGCCGAACTAAAAGTCAAACAGCAATTCACCTCAGTCGAGCACCCACAAGCCAATGGACAAGCAGAAGCCGCAAATAAAGTCATATTGGCCGGGTTAAAACGAAGACTCCAAGAGGCCAAAGGGGCATGGGCCGAGGAACTCCCCCAGGTACTATGGGCATATCGGACAACCCCACACTCTACAACGGGAGAATCACCGTTCCGACTAGCTTACGGGATGGAGGCAATGATTCCTATCGAAATAGACGAAGGGTCACCCAGAGTCATCTTCTACAACGAAGAAGGCAACCCACAGGCACAAAAGGAAGAACTCGACCTCCTCCC
>NC_029780.3:63077616-63087750 GCF_000817695.3 Arachis duranensis | reverse complement strand
ACTTCATGGAATCCGCCTGAGAAGACATCTCTGCAAGAAATAAAGAAAAGGATTACCACAACAGAAATTCCACCAAAACAAGCAAAACCAAAATACAAAAAAGATGAATCTCGGAAGAGGTCGGGAACTACCTAACTCGGAACGGAGAAGGCTTGGATCTCCCAACATTTTCTTCGTGTCCAAGTGAGGTGCCCGACCCCATAAACTGCTCACCACACCCACAAAAGCCTGCTCCACCTCATCTAGACTCTCAAAGGTATACTTAGCAGACACTACATTCTCCTGCCAACAAAGAGGAAAAGAAGGCTCCCCACTCTCATCTAAAAAGAAGGGTCAGACATCTCCAGTAGCCCGGACTTTGAAATAGAAGTTCTTAAAATCGTGAAAGGACTCATCATACAGGGTACAAAACTTTCTTCCCTGGTTAGCCCTAAAAGAGACCCAAGATACCTTCCCTCCACCCGACCCCGGCTTCGTCAACACAAACAAATAGGAAAAAAGAGAAATAGAGGGAGCAACGCCCAAAAACTGACACAAAAGTTGAAACAGCTTTAAAAATGCCCAAGAATTTGGATGGAGCTGCGTAGGGGCAAGGTTACACGACCATAACACCTCGGACTCCAGGTCGGTAAAAGGAAGTCGGACACCCAGCTTAGAGAAAAAACAGTTATAAGCATAAAAGAAGAGCTTCTCGGAACTATCTAAAGGCGGGAAGCACACTCTCTCCTCGGAATCCGGGGCTACTAGTTCATAATCCCTCTCAGACTCTCTATCTTCACATATGCTACATTGCCTACGAAACCTAGCTAAATACTCAGAATCTACCACAGAAGGGACTCTTAGAGGAACAGGATCTACCCAACCAAGACCACTTGGAATCTTGGTCGACATCGCTTGAAGAACCTTTCGAGACATAAAATTCTTGCCTACAAAGAAGAATACAACAGCAAGCAAAAAATCACATAAAAAGCAGACAGCGAAAACCCATTCAGCAAAACAAGAAAACAACGATCTTTTAGAAGAAAATACAGCAACCCGGAGCAAAATACCAGAGAACAAAAAAGAGTCTCCCCCATACAAACAAACAAAGCAATGGCGGCGCCTCTTTTCGGGGCAACCCAGGCATAGAGAAAAAGAAACAGAAGCATATGTGCACAAGAAAAGAGATGGGAACAAACCTGGAAGAAGGAAACGAGGACGACGAGCTCCGAAGCAAGGAGAACAGAACGGCGGCGCAGAGGAAACCCCGGAAAAACGCACAGAAAGATTCGGGAAAGAAGAACAAAAGAGAAAAGAAGAAAGCGATGCTCGAAAAAGAGATGGCGAAAACTCAGAAAACAGGAAGGGAACAGAATAAACGAAGAAAAGGAGGAGAGGGGCAAATAAATAGTACCTTCACCAAAGCCCGAACGGAAATCGAGGAGAAACGGTAAAATGCAATAAATGCAGGAACGGCCACCTTTCGAAATTTGAAAAATTACTATGCCCGAGCTCGACCTCTCAAAAAGGACGAACTCGGGCAGGGGCACTGTTCATACCCTGACCGAGCTCCTCCAACTCGGTGAAATCCATGAAAGGTCCGACCTCGTCCCAAGGCCCACACCTGAGGTCGGACCTCGGATAGCAAAAGCTAAAGAAGGCCCATCAAAAGGAACGCAGCCCAAAGCCTAAAGGCCGAAAAGGCCTAGGAAAGGCGGTTCCACAAAGATAGAGATAAAACTCCCAAAAGATAAGATAAGATAAGAATATCTTATCCAGGGAAGATCACGGCCAACTATTATAAATACACTGGAGCACCCAGGTATAACTCATACTCTAATTCTACTCAATATCTGCTTGGACCCATGCTAACTTAAGCATCGGAGTGTCATTGCAGGTACAACCACCAACCACTCCACATATCAAGCTCGGGTCCCTGACCCCCACCTCGGGCCTCATCAAGACGTCCGAGCTACTTGTTTCAGGTAACCCTCGGAACAACTTCCTTCTAGACAACGTCCTTCATTGTGGAATTTAGCCTCCTCTGATGTTGAATCACTGGTTTAGAATTGTCCTCCAAGAGGATCTTATGCATACACACTGTTGGGCTGATGCCTTTTAGGTCGTCAATGGTCCATCCTAAAGCATCCTTGTGAGCCCTGAGTACATCGAGAAGCTCTCCTTCTTCCTTTTCTGTCAGGGACGAATTGATGATCACTGGGAAGCTCTCTGATGTGCCAAAGAATGCATATTTGAGATGGGTGGGTAATGGCTTCAGTTCTTGTTTTTGCACTTCTTCCTTCTTGTCTGGCTTCACCTCTTTGTCAATGGATATTTCGGCTGCTTGTTCCTCTGTTGTCTCTTGGTTACTTTCCTCTTTCTGCTCATGATGATTAGTATCTAACATTTCTTCCACCAAGCTCTCTATCATGTCCACTCTCAAGTAATCCTCTTGCTCAGGAGGGTGTTGCATTGACTTGAAAACATTTATGACCATTTGCTCATTGTGTACTTTGAAGATCATCTCTCCTTTTTCCACATCGATAATAGCTCTTGCAGTTGCTAGAAATGGCCTTCCCAAGATGATTGAATTATTTCCTTCCTCTTCACTGTCCAAGATTACAAAGTCCGCAGGGAAGATAGACCCCCCAATCTTTACTAGCAGATTTTCCACAATTCCATTAGGTGTTTTGATTGATCTATCAGCCATAACTAGTGACATCCTGGTGGGTTTGAGTTCTTCTATAGTATGCTTCCTTATCATGGATAGGGGCATTAAGTTGATACTAGCTCTAAGATCACAAAGAGCTTTGTCTAATGTCATTTTGCCTATGGTGCAAGAGACTACAAAGCTCCCTGGATCTTTAAGCTTTGGTGGGATTCCCTTTTGAAGCACAGCGCTACATTCTTCAGTGAGTAGCATAGTCTCCTTCTCCAGCCAACTTCTTTTCTTGTTGATAAGCTCTTTCAAGAACTTGGCATACAGAGACATTTGCTCCAATGCCTCATCCAAGGGAATGTTGATCTCTAGCTTCTTGAAAGTCTTAAGGAACTTATGGAAGTGTTGATTTTTTGCTTCTTTGTTGAATCTCTGAGGATATGGCAGTGGAGGTGTAAAGCTTTTCTCCACTTTCTGCAGTTCTGGAGCTGGTTCTTCCATGATCTGCTTCCCTTTCTTCAAATTTTGTGGTTGGTTATCCTTTTCTGTGAGCTTTTTTGGAACATTTTTGCTTGTCATGTCCTTATTGCTAGCTCCCTCTTTTTCTGTTGGTTCTTTGTCACTCTCCATAGGCTTCTTGGTTGCCTCCTTGTTGTTATCCACCAGTGTCTTTCCACTCCTTAATTGTATAGCCTTGCATTCTTCTTTTGGATTAGGAATGGTGTCACTTGGCAGTGAGCTTGATGGTCTCTCGATGGCAATTTGCTTGGAGAGTTGTCCAATTTGCCTCTTCAGGCTCTTCATGGAAGCTTCCTGGTTCTTTGTTGTCATTTCTTGGCTCTTCATCATCTTCTCTATTAGCATCTCCAGATTAGTGATCCTCTGAGAGTCTTGTGAGATTGGTTGGTTATGGGGTGTTGATGATTGATGGTAAGTGTTTTGGTTAGTGGGTTGATTATTGGATGGGTAATGGTTGGAGTTGGGGTAATTATTTTGGGGTTTTCTGTAAGGATTTTGGTTAGTCTGCGGCTGGTTGTGATTTTGGTTGTTTCTTGAGGTGTTTTGATTTGAGTTCCTTTGCCATGGTTGCTGGTTCTAGTTGTGATTGTCTCCCCACCTAAGGTTTGGGTGGTTCTTCCAAGATGGATTGTAGGTGTCACCATACGCCTCATTTGATCCATTTAGTCCAGAGCCTTGGTTGTGCATATACTGCACTTGCTCTTATTGCTGTTCTTCTTGGTTCTCTTCATTCTGCCCCCAAGGAGTTGTTGGTTGGTTTGTGGCACTCACTAATGCTACTTGTAGGCCATCAATTCTCTTGGCCATTTGCTCAAATTATTGCTGAATTTGCTGCTGCATCACTTTGTATTGGGCTAGGATTGTGTCTACTCCTTCCAATTCTAGCACTCCTTTCCTCTGTGATGGTTGGCGCTGCCTTTGGTGAGCAACGAAATATTGGTTGTTGGCCATCATATCAATAAGGTTTTGAGCCTCCTCTGTAGTTTTCATCAATTGCAATGATCCTCTAGCTGAGTGATCAAGTGCCTCTTGAGCCTTCAGAGCGAGTCCTTTATAGAAGTTCTGCAGCTTGTCCGACTCAGTGAACATCTCTGGTGGACATTTCCTCAGCAGAGCCTTATATCTCTCCCATGCCTCATATAGATTTCAGCATCCATTTGTGTGAATGTATGCACCTCTGTCTTCAATCTAATGATCCTTTGAGGGGGTAGAATTTGGCAAGAAACTTGCTTAGCAAATCATCCCAAGTGTTGATGCTCTCCTTTGGGAATGTTTCTAGCCATTGAGTGGCTTTGTCTCTGAGGGAGAATGGGAATAACAGCAGCTTGTAGATGTCAGGGTGCACTCCATTGCTTTTAACTGTGTCACAAATCCTCAAGAAGGTAGATAGATGTTGATTCGGATCCTCAAGTGGTCCTCCTCCAAAAGAACAGTTGTTTTGAACCAATGTGATGAGTTGTGGCTTCAGTTCAAAGTTATTTGCATTAACATTAGGGGTAAGAATGCTACTCCCACAATGTCTAGCGTTTGCAAATGTATAAGAGGCCAGTACTCTCCTTTGTTGTGGGTTATTATTGACCCCTCCTTCTGGATGATTGGGATTAGATGGATCTCCTTCCATCTCTTGGAATTCTTCTTCTGACTCCTCTTCTCCAACAACAGCCTTCCCTCTAGCTTTTCTTCTCAACCTTCGAAGACTTCTTTGGTCAGTTTCAGAGAAAATAGGGGTAGCTCTCCCTGTACCTGACATACAAACACAACACAAGAAAGACACAAAACCAGAAAACCAGTGAAACTTCAATCTATTGCTAGAATGAAGTTTTGGTTAGCTTAGGCAAATAGTCAAATAATTAATATGTTAGTTGAGAACAATAGAAAAAAAATGATTAATCTAGATCTCCACTTCACTTAATCATTGTCAATCTATTTCAATCCCCGGCAACGGCGCCAAAAACTTGATGTGTGGAAAATGATCCAACACAAAAAACTCACCGGCAAGTGTACCGGGTCGCATCAAGTAATAATAACTCACATGAGTGAGGTCGATCCCACAGGTATTGAAGGATTGAGCAATTTTAGTTTAGTGGTTGATTTAGTCAAGCAAACAAGAGTTGATTTGAGTGATTTGTGATTGACAGAAGCTAAATTGCATGAATTGTAAAGGAAGAGGGAAAAATTGTAGAAAATTAAGGAGCTAAATAAATTAAAGTGCTGGATCTTAAAGAACAAGTAAAGTAAATGACAGTAACTTAAAGTGCAAGAAATGTAAATTGCAGAAGCTTAGAGTGCAAGAAATGTAAATTGCTTGAATGTAAAAGGGAACTCGGAGCTGGGATTGCAGAATCTAAACACAGAAGAGTAAATTGCAACAAGTAAAATAGTAGAAGATGATTTGAATTGAAAGAGATCTCAAACAGACAAGTAAATTAGCTTGAAGAAGCATTCAGTAGATAATTTAAATGGAAATGCAAGATCTCAGGGGTCAAGAGACTAGAAAACCAAGTCTAGATCTCACTACCTTCCTTGATCCAATTCAGAAGACAATTCAAAGCAAAAGGAAAGATGAAAATCAGTAAGGAAACTTGAATTCTATAGAAAAAGAAACAAAGAGATCTTAAGGTGAGATTGAGACAGAATTTCCTTAATTCTTCACACCCAAGACTCAAGCAAGCCTTGCAGAGAGGGAAACGAGAATGCCCAAAGGAGGAGAACTCAATTCTCCTTCCAATTCAAGCAGAAGTTTCCAAAAGAGCAAGCAAAATTCGAAACAGAAAGTAAAATGATCCAATTCTCCAATTACAATTTCCAAAAAAAAGTCAGAAGAAGCCCCCTCTACATCTAACTAACACCTATTTCTACACTTCCTAATTTGGATCTAAGAATTTGGGTGGGCTCCAAAATTTGGTGAAGAAATGAATTAATTTGGATTTTTGGGTGAATTTTGGCCCATGGTGCACCTCCCAGGGGAAAGCTCGAAAAAGCTCTTGGGCAAAGCTCTTGGCAAGAGCTTTGCATGTGAGCTTGCCTTACTTCCTTCTTCCATATGCTTGTGAAAAAGCTCTTGGCAAGAGCTTGGCTCTTGATTATTTGAAGAAAAGCTCTCCACAAGAGCTTTAAGCTCTTGGCAAGAGCTTTATACCCTTCTTCCTTGAATACATCCACGCTTTTCCTTCTTTGAGCCACGCTTCTTTTCCTTGTGCTATGCTTTCTTTCTTTGCTTAGATCATGCTCCTTAGGCTACGCTTTTCCTATTTTTTTCTTTTCTTCACCTACAAGTAATCAAAACAACCAATCAAAGTATCACAAAATTCACAAAGCTTAAAATACATTTAAAAACCAATTAATTCAAGCTTAAACTTCATGATTTTGTGTCAATTAAAGGGTGGTTGATTGATTCAAAGAAACCATGCACTTCCACTCCAAATTGCTTACTTGTAATGCAAGAAAGTGCATAAAAACCAAAAGTGAAATTAGCTTGAAAAACAAGCATATGATGACTTGTCATCACCATCCTCAAACAGATGGTCAATTTGAGAGGACGATCCAAACCTTGGAAGATATGTTGAGACCTTGTGTTTTAGATCAGCCGGCGAGCTGGGATCGATATATTCTGTTAGTGGAGTTTGCATACAATAATAGTTACCATGCGAGCATTGGAATGGCTCCGTATGAGGCTTTGTAGGGGAGGAAATGTCAATCTCTGCTGTGTTGGTATGAGGCTGGAGAGAAAGGCTTGTTGGGACCGAAAATGATAGCTGAGACCACTGAATAAGTCAAGAAAATCTGAGACAGGCTGCTTACAGCGCAGAGCCGTCAGAAGAGTTACGCCAATCAGAGGCGAAAATCCTTGGAATTTGAGGAAGGAGACCATGTTTTCCTTAAGGTTACTCCAACTACAGGAGTAGGAAGGGCGATTAAGGCGAAGAAGTTGAATCCTCGATACATTGGTCTATTTCAGATCCTGGAGAGCATTGGACCGGTGGCGTATCGAATGGCTCTACCACCTCACCTTTCAAACCTGCACGACGTATTCTACATGTCGCAGTTTTGGAAGTATACTCCTGATGCTAGCCATGTGTTGGAACCTGAATCGGTTCAGTTAAGAGAGGATTTGACGCTTCCGGTGGCTCCGGTCAGAATTGATGATACTAATATCAAACAGTTGCGTGGAAAAGAGGTTTCGTTAGTCAAAGTGGCATGGAGTCGAGGCGGTGTTAAGGAATACACTTGGGCACTTGAGTCGGAGATGCGAACGGATTATCTGCACTTATTCTCAAGTAATTGAATTTGAATTTTGTGGGCAAAATTTCCAATTAGGTGGGTAGAATGTAAAACCCAGTTAATTAATGGCTAATTAACCCATAATTGAAAATTTATTCTAGAAAGCCAAAAATGTGATTTTTATGGCTTAATATGATAGACGAAATTGAGACGAGAATTTCGGAACCAATTTTGTAGAAATCAGACCAAGATTGGACCGAACGAGCCAAACTGGGCCAACCGGACCCAAAGTGAGCCCTTGGCCCAACTAAACTAAATCTAATACACTCATTTCAGCACTCTCTCTCCTCACTTATCACTCAAACACGCTGAAAGGGGGGGCAAGAATAGAGGAAGAACACTCTCTCAAACTTCTATCACTCACTTGATCTTCAAACCACCATAACTTTTGATCTAAAGCTCTGATTGCTGCACCGTTTGCAGTCATGCGCTCACCGTGGAGAGCTCTACCAAACCCATACAATCAATCTTGAGGTAAGCCACAGTTTGATCTTCGAAATTCCAGCCCTTATTTTCGAGTTTCATGGGTGAAATGTTGAGATTTTGAGCTCTTTGATGTTATAGGACCCAACTCTCTTGAAGGAGAAGATTAATCTTATCTCCTTGAACCTTGGATAAGGTAAGATATCTGAAACCCTAGTGAGAATGTTGACTTCGTGGTTTTGGGTATTGAGCTCTTGTGTTTTGGTATGATATTGTGGCTTAGGCATTTTATATATGTGTATTGGAGCTTGATTGGTGATTTTGGAACGCTTGGAAGAGGGTTTTGTATGAAAAAATCTGTTCTTGGAGGTGTTGAGACCTTGAGAGCTTGAGGAAAAGTGGTTTGGAAGTGCTCCGGTTGAGCTTGGTAAATCGACTAAGGTATGGTCTCGGTTTCTCATATCTAATATGTAACGTGGTGTGAAATACTTAGGCTAGAGGCCCTAATATAGGCATTGAATTGTTGATGTTATTGAATGCTTGAGATATATGATGTGGTCATATATGTGATTATGATTATTGATGCCTTGATGGTATGATGTCTAAGAAATATGCATGTTGTGATATATGTTTGATGATTGACTGAGGTTGAATTATGGGTGAAACCATGTTGATGGTGAGTATGATATTGGTTATGTGCAATGATGGTTAATTGGAAATGGTGTTGTTGAGAATTGGCATGAGGAAGAGTATATGATATGTAAATGTGTTTGTGTTTGAGCCACTTGGGTGAAGTGGGTTAAAATGATGGGATAGTATTTTTGTGAATTATGGTGAAGTGTTAATGTGTGAGTTGAGGAGGCTTGATGTTTATTTTATTATACTTTGATTGATTTCAAAAAGGGATGAAATTGGCATGTTTTAGTTGATTTTGAAAAGGGGTGGAAATGCCTTGTTTTTGAAAATTGCACTTGTAGTTTTGTATGAAAGTGTGGTTTTTGGGCATACTTTGATGGGACATAACCTGGACTTCGGATCCCTGTTTCGTGCCAAATTTGTTTAGAAATGAAATTGGATCTAAGATGTCCATGCCATATGAAGAACGGGCAAAAAATAATTTAAAATGAGAAAGTTATGTCTGTCGGAAGATTGGGGGTTGAATCTGTGAATTCTGCAGCTTTTAACTTAGAAAAATTTTTAGCAGAATGACCCCCTACGCGTAGGCGTGCTTGACGCGTGCACGTCATTTTTCAAAGAGGCACCATCCACGCGTGCACCCAATGCCTGATGAGCGGATAATTTATACGCTTTTTGGCATTGTTTTTAGATAGTTTTTAGCAAGTTTGAGCTACTTTTAGGGATGTTTTCATTAGTTTTTATGTTAAATTCACATTTCTGGACTTTACTATGAGTTTGTGTGTTTTTCTGTGATTTCAGGTAAATTCTGACTGAAATTGAGGGATTTGAGCAAAACTCTGAAGAAGGCTGACAAAAGGACTGCTGATGCTGTTGGAATCTGACCTCCCTGCACTCGAAATGGATTTTCTGGAGCTACCAAACTCCAATTGGCGCGCCCTCAACGGCGTTGGAAAGTAGACATCCAGGGCTATCCAGAAATATATAATAGTCCACACTTTATTTGAGTTTAGATGACGTAAACTGGAGTTCAACGCCAGTTCCATGCTGCATTCTGGAGTAAAACGCCAGAAACACGTCACAGTACATGCTGCTGTCTGGAGTTAAACGCCAGAAAAACGTCATGATCCGGAGTTGAACGCCCAAAACACGTCATAACTCGGAGTTCAACTCCAAGAAAAGCCTCAGCTCGTGGATTGATCAAGCTCAGCCCAATCATACACCAAGTGGGCCCCGGAAGTGGATTTATGCATCAATTACTTACTCATGTAAACCCTAGGAGCTAGTCTACTATATATAGGACATTTATCTATTGTATTAGACATCTTTAGTCTCAGTTTTGTATTATTCTTCATCTTAAGAGGCTATTGATCACGTTAGGGGGGCTGGCCATTCGGCCATGCCTGAACCTCTTTTACTTATGTATTTTCAACGGTGGAGTTTCTGCACACCATAGATTAAGGGTGTGGAGCTCTACTGTACCTCAAGTATTAATGCAATTCTATTATCTTTTATTCAAATCTCTCTTATTCTTATTCCAAGATATTCATTCGTACCCAAGAACATGATGAATGTGATGATAAGTAACCCTCATTATCATTCTCACTTATGAACGCGCGTGATTGACAACCACTTCC
>NC_029780.3:63076355-63077366 GCF_000817695.3 Arachis duranensis | reverse complement strand
GCCTGACTGAGATTTACAAGGTGACCATAGCTTGCTTCATACCAACAATCTCTGTGGGATCGACCCTTACTCACGTAAGGTTTATTACTTGGACGACCCAGTACACTTGCTGGTTAGTTGAACGGAGTTGTGAATACAACTGGTGCCACAATAATGATTTCATACAAATACAAAAGAATAGTGATCACAATTTCGTCCACCAAGTTTTTGGCGCCGCTGCCGGGGATTGTTCGAGTATGGACAACTGACGGTTCATCTTGTTGCTCAGATTAGGTAATTTTCTTTTCAAAAATCTTTTTCAAAATTTTTCTTTTATTTTTCGTTTTTCCAAAAATATTTTCGAAAAAAAAAATTAGAAAATCATAAAAATCAAAAATATTTTGTGTCTCTTGTTTAAGTCTTGAGTCAAATTTTAAGTTTGGTGTCAATTGCATGCTTTTAAAAATCTTTCTTGCATTTTTCGAAAATCCCATGCATTCATAGTGTTCTTCATGATCTTCAAGTTGTTCTTGATAAGTCTTCTTGTTTGATCTTGATGTTTTCTTATTTTATGTCTTTTCTTGTTTTTTTTTGTGCATCTTTGCATTCATATTTTCCAAGCATTAAAAAATTTCTAAGTTTGGTGTCTTGCATGTTTTCTTTGCATAAAAAATTTTTCAAAATTATGTTCTTGATGTTCATCATGTTCTTCAAAGTGTTCTTGGTGTTCATCTTGACATTCATAGCATTCTTGCATGCATTCATTGTTTTGATCTAAAAATTTCATGCATTGAGTATTTTTGTTGTTTTTTCTCTCTCATAATTAAAAATTCAAAAATCAAAAAAATATCTTTTCCTTATTTTTCTCCAAATTTTCGAAATTTTGGGTTGACTTGGTCAAAAATTTTTAAAATTAGTTGTTTCTTACAAGTCAAGTCAAAATTTCAATTTTAAAAAAATCTTATCTTTTCAAAATCTTTTTCAAAAATCATATCTTTTTCATTTTTTATATAATTTTCGAAAATTTCAAAA
>NC_029780.3:63073605-63074004 GCF_000817695.3 Arachis duranensis | reverse complement strand
GGAGCTATCATGAAGCTGAATGACAAGTTGTTTGGTAATGAGACTTGGGAAAGTGAACCTCCCTTGCTCATTAGTGAACTAGATACTTGGATTCAGAAAACTTTACCTCAAAAGAAACAAGATCCTGGCAAGTTCTTAATACCTTGTACCATTAGCACCATGAGCTTTGAAAAAGCTCTATGTGATCTGGGATCAGGGATAAATCTTATGCCACTCTCTGTAATGGAGAGGCTGGGGATCATTGAGGTACAACCTACCTTGTTCTCATTACAATTGGCAGACAAGTCCATGAGACAAGCTTATGGAATAGTAGAGGACGTGCTAGTAAAGGTTGAAGGCCTTTACACCCCTGCTGATTTCATAATCCTAGACACTAGGAAGGAAGATGATGAATGCATC
>NC_029780.3:63056852-63073505 GCF_000817695.3 Arachis duranensis | reverse complement strand
TATTAGTGATTAGGTTATGTAAAATCAACATTCAATATTGAAAAGTATTTGTTATCATCGTTATTTTAATATTCATTCTCTTTTGTAAAAAAATTTTATCTTTTTGAGTTATTTATCCAAACGTTACAACTTTAAAATAAGTATTTTTATAACTAAAAATTCAAACACAAAATAACTTATTTATAAGCTGTTATTAATAAAAGTCCTTATATTTTAAGCTCTTTTTTCAAAAAAATTTATTTAAATTATTTACCCAAACTGGACCTAAGTCTTTTATTATCGGATGGCAACGGTCCACGTTTCAATATTTCAATAGTGTTCTAAAGTATGGTACTACACCGCATAACTAAAATCAAAAGAAAAGAAAGTTGGCGTTTACCACGTGAAAGAAGTCAACACTTTAATAAGATTTAGCGAAAAACTAATCAATGTTAAACATTGTCATAAACACATGATGCATCCATTATTGGAGCCTTCGAATTTGACCATATAAGCTAAGACGGTGGAAATTACGATAACAATGTTACTTACTTGTTTGCCAAGCTTCTAATTAATATAATACAATATCGATCCGCAAACAAACAATAAAAGAATAATATGCTTAACCATGTAGAATCAAAATAAAATTAATACATGTATCTTTGTAAACTTAAAAAAAAAATATATTCGTATATATGTATATGTACAAATGAAATTGAATTTCATGAAACAATTGAAGAATGGAGAACCATAGCTGATGATTAATCAAGAACTAACTTGAATCGTGTCGTCTTTCTGGGAATCTTCACTAGCATTATTAATGGAGGTAGCTACTCCAAACTTGTTATTGGCAAGCATATCAGGGAAGGGGGGTGGTGGTGCAGCATAAGCCCCATGATTGACCTCGGCTGCGCAGCGGCCGCGGCGTCGGCCGGGGACAGTGGAGCATGGGTTTGGTTGGGAGCCTGTCACTGGGCCTCTTGGCAGCATCAATATCTGCAACTTGTTCTTCTGATTAAACAATAATTGCCCATGTCTTAACTTTAAGGGCCTTGATGCATTAATTTGATGCAAACCCAACATTAGAATTGCAACAAACACAAAAGCCTTTTTCATATTGTAGCAAACCATAGTGATTTGTTATTCAAAAGAAGATGAATATGATAGAACCTTAGTATATTTGAGAGCGGACGATGGAATATGGAATATTGAAAAATATGAAATATGACAGTGGCTGATAAAGATATGAATTTAAAGATATATATATAGTTCATATGATTTATAGCTATAAATTAAATGGGTAAGCGGAGATTAGTTCTGTATCATTTTGACTAAAATCTCCGCGGTTTGCAGTTTCCGAGTAACGACGCAAAAAAGAAAAAAGTCAAAATAAAAAAATATGTGCATGAGACAGAAATTTCTTTGGAAAATACGAATAGCATTCACATGAAGTTGTTTATACGTTATGACAGGTGGAATTGAATGAGTCTACTACTATGTTCTGACAAGGAATATTTTTCTTGCTCAATTACACATCCCCCCCAAAGCTTTGCGTATGTGTCGTGTTATTTCTTCTTGTGTGAGTAACACTATGCTTCATGCTTTTCCTTGCTTGAATTATTCAACGCCTCTATATCAACGACGACTTTGTCAAATTGTCAATGAACATGGCTAGCAGCCTAGCTCGGTTAGTAGAATTAAACATTGGGCTTGGGCCTAGTTTTGAACTCAAGATCGTTTGTGTCTAAAATAACTATATGAAAAAAAAAAGTGATTTAATAACTTTATTATTATTTATTTAATTTTCATAAAAAAAGAATTGTTTTAATAAAAGCATATTGTAAAAAAGAGTTCAAAATTTTGACTGTTTTATAAAGTAGAAATTTTAGGTGAACAACATTTTTCTTTTACATTATATTCATCTCATTTTCGAGCAAATATTAGCCTTTTTTTTTTCTCTCAAGCATACCTGAAATAAATTATTAAGGTAGCGTTTGGTAGAGAGACAAAGACTGAAAGACTGAGACTGAGAGACAAAGACTAAAAGACAGAGACCGAAATAAATTTCAGTATTCTGTTTGGTGCAAAGTGAGAGACAGAAATTGAAATAAGAATAAAACTCTAATTTAATTTGCAAAAAGGATAAAATTGGAATTAATTAATTGAAATGAGGGTATTTTAGGTATAAAATGTTATTAAAATTTCAGTCTTCGTCTCTAAAAATTTCAGTCCCTTGTGTCCCTACTTTTTGGAGGTACTGAAATACTGAAGTTTTAGAGATAGAGACAGAAATTTTAGTACTAGTCTCTGAGCCAACAAACATGATACTGTGTCTCAGTCTCCCAGTCTCTGTCCCAGTACCTCAAAACAAACGCTACCTAAGTGATTTGGATTTAGTAAAAGATGATGGGGGTGGCAATGAGGGTGTTGAAGAGACCCTCACGTTAGCTTTGAAATGATGGCAGCAAGAGTTTTAAGTAGATTTCAATAAATTGGAATTGAAAAATACCTAGTTTGATTGGGTATTTATAAAGGAGAATGATGATTTGTTATTCATCACTCGTGAATCTTACATGTATGAGTAGTGGGTGGTTTTTTCCCTTATTATTGAGGAAGTTATTTCAAGGTGGTTAATGATCTGTAACTAATACTTGGTGTAGTGGAGAGAATAGTGACTTGTTTTCTAAGTTGGGCCAGGCACGAGTTGTGGTACCCG
Source organism: Arachis duranensis (assembly GCF_000817695.3). Lineage (NCBI taxonomy): Eukaryota > Viridiplantae > Streptophyta > Magnoliopsida > Fabales > Fabaceae > Arachis > Arachis duranensis. Next base: position 63,070,810 of record NC_029780.3, on the reverse strand, counting down.
TGCTATGACCTCGACAAATCCTCCAACTCATGATGCTGCTCACTCACCCAATGCTTACTATCTTTCTCTTTTCTTTTGTTCTTTTTTTGTAAATTTGGATGCCAGAGTTGCGGCTTTGTTGGGTCTCTATTTTATTAAGTATACATGTTTTTTATTTGCTATGTTATCGATCACAAATTTTTCTAGGTTATTTACTTTGTTGATAATTTTTCTATTCTCTTTTATGAACTAATTAAGTTATTCTTACAATTTGAATTTCAGTTTGTATTGTTTATGTAACTCGAAAAGCTCTCTCTCTCCAATTGTCGCTTCATAGTATCACCCATTGAGATCGGTCACAATTTTTGCATTTTATCAAGCTTGAGTTAGAACGACAAGTCAAACAAGATAAATGAAATAAATAACTTGTTTTTTCTTGATGATAAGAAATTGCAAAATAAGTACTAGTTGCTACTAAGAGCTTTTACAAGTTGACTCCTAGTTCTTGCTTTGATATCATATTAAAACCCCTTTCAATAAAACTCAATGGAAAGAACCATGAAGTTAGAAATAAAAGTACACCAAAAAATAAGATTCACTATCTAACTATAATATCTCTTCAAATTGTAGGCGTGCCACGACCTAAGTAGCTATTTTTCAAACAAGTCAATCACTTTGTAGTATCCTTTTCCTAGGACGTAGATGAATTTGTAAAGGCACTTCTAATTCACAGCTAGCTTTCCTTTGCCTCGCTTAGGTGCCCTAATATCATTTCTAATTAGGACAATGTCATTGCTTATGAAACTCCTTTTATGACTTTTTTTGTATCTTATGACCATTCTTTGCTTCAAAGCTTTTTCTTAAAGTCAAAATTTTTTTCGTATCTCGAGTAGGAGGTCAATTTCTGCTTTGTGACTTTGGCCTAATTTACTTCTACATAAGTAAAAAAAGTGACTCTAATATTATAGATTGGAGAGTTTTTTTATATGCCCATAATATTTGTGGAAGTTTTTCTGCCCATGCACCTTTTACTTCGTCTAATCTTTTCTTTAGTTCAGATAGCATGACTTTATTTGCGGTCTCGACTTGTCCATTGGCATGTGAGTGTTCTACTGAAGTGAACTAGTGCTTGATCCTCAACCTGGGCACCAAACTCTTGAAAGCCAAGTCAGTAAATTAGGTTCCAATATCAGTAGTAATAAAAAAATAAACCCTAAACCAGGTTACTATATTCTTGTAGAGGAACTTTTATCTTCTCTAAGCTTTGATAGATGCTATAGATTCTACCTCAATCCATATACTAAAATAGTCGATTCTCACAATGAGGTATTTCACCTGTTTGAGGGCTTATGAAAATAGTCTAAGTAGGTCCAGTCTCCACTTTGAAAAAGGCTATGGTGAGGTGATACTAATAAGTTCTTCTGGTGGTTCAATGTGAAAATTCCTATGCAACTGACATAGTGAGCATCTCTTGACAAAGTCGGTAGCATCTATTTATAAGATCAACTAGTAGAATCCAGCTCAGAGCATCTTGCCCTTAGATAATTTGTATAGATGCTAGTGTGGATTTCATCTAATACTTCTTCTATTCTTGAGGTTGGAATGCTCCTAATTAGAGGGGTTGATACTTCTCTTTTGTACAAGACATTTCGGGTGAAGGTATAGTGTTATGCTTCCTTTACTAATCTCTTTGCTTCTTTTTCGTCTTGAGGTAGGATGTCAAATTTGGGATATTCGATTCCATCCAAGGTTTGTTCCTGACATAGGAAGTACTTATTTGCTATTAGACTTTTTTGCATGCTCACGTACGCGACTCCTCCTTTTTCTCAAAAAGCTGCTAAGTCATAAAACCAGTTTTTTACACCAAGCTTCCGACGTTCATAACTTCCTCTACAAAACTCCAATTTTCACAAACTTTACACCATTTTAAAGCTCTTGAAATTATCTTTAATTTGAAATAAATTTCATTCAAATCCAAAATCTGAGGCTCACGTTATAGACCACCGAAGTTCGTTAAAAATCTATTTTTACCAAAAGAGTTCAAAACCTCTATTTTCCAAACTCTCAATTTTAAAACCAAGGTTCAAACTCCAAAACAACACCAACTGCATCTAAACCACATTCCTACACTTTCCATCCCTTCCACAATATATAACATACCATTTTATAAATTTCATTCCAGATAGGCCAGGATCAGAACAACACAATCATTATTCTTCAATATATCATCATCATCATAACTCATAATCATCTTAAGTCATCACCATCATCAATAATCATCATATTTTCATAATAACTTAACACTTTTTCATTTTATACATACACCACATATACTCAATCACACCAACCAATTCATTTAACAATTTCCAACAAAATCACAAATCCTCAGGCATTCATATAATTCATCTTATCCTACGGTCAACTAGCATAAGTTTTTATGTGACATTAAATATTAATTACGAGAAACCAAAATCATACATTGGTCGATTCCTCGTTAAAGCCCAAGACACTTCAATTCAAGCCTCCAAGGTCCACTTAACAAGCTTCCAATGTTTCCAAATTAACTCAATCAATCCACAATCACCGCGACTTGGTTCCAATTCACCAATTTGTCTCCAACCAACATAATATTCATCCTAATTTCATGCAAGGTCATATGCGACCAGTAAATTCAATACCCAACATCATAAAATTGAAGAAACCAAAAGCGTTACAAGCTCCTTACTTTGCACATTAGAAAATTGGGGTGAAACCCACTTATAATCCATGCAAGAGTACCCCTAAACCATCAAAATAACAAAATCTCTCAATACCAAAACACAAATCATAAAATAGAAAAGGGGATGACTGGGCATGAAATATGAATTTTCTTACCAAATGGTTGGGTGGGTTTTGTAGAAAATTCTGAGACGAACGCATGGCCGCTGATAGCTCGTCAATCGGAGCTCTGAATTGAAAGTAACGGAGGATTAAAGATTGGAAGTGAGAAATGGTTAGGGTTTATGCTTCTCCCTCCATAACTCAGAGTGAAATTAAGTAATAAGGGCAAGGAGTGGCTGATTTCCCTTTATATATGTTGGGCCTTAGGCCTAATATAGGCCCGGTCCAACCGGTTCAGCCCGTTGGCCTAATTTTTTGCCAAATCCTTTAAAATTGGCGTCAAAATTCATATTTTAATTATTTCTATCTCATTAAACTATAAAATTTAAATTTCTAATTTCTTTAAATAATAATTAATTTATTGGTTAATTAGTTACTGATTATCCGGAGTTTACACAATGCAGTTAAGATTTTGTTACCAATTTCACATTTATCTCTGATCAGTGTGTTGGACCTAGCAGCACCATCCGCTGTCATGGTGAAAACTTGACATCGCTACTAAGATCTCCCAGCATCCTGGTTCTTCTTCTCTAGACAAGTCCATGACATATGCTTGCTGGTGCACGAATCCCCACACTTTTGTACAGCTATAGCAGCAAGTGCACTAGATCGTCCAAATAATACCTGAGTGAGTCAGGGTCGATCCAACAAGGATTGTGGTTTGAAGCAAGCTATGGTTATCTTGCAGATCTTAGTAAGACAAATCAAGAATTAGGGGAAACTATTCTTAATTTGTATTTGTGAATTAGAATGGAAACAGAAATAGGAATAAGGTTAAGGATTGGAGTTGCTTTGTCTTTTTGAATTAACTCTGGCATTACTGTCTTCTTTGCTTGTGAATGATCTTTTCAATGGTAGGTTGTATGTGATCAATGCCTTTATTGAGAGGTCATCAATACTCCTTTGGATCTGAACCCTAGGTTTAGTGTGGATCCCGTTTGCTTGAGGGCGAAGCTCGTACAGTCCATTCTCCTTAATGATCCTACTCAAGGCACCATAGACATGGTCAGATCTTCCGGATCAGAGAATGATGTATCTTTGGGTTATAGCCTCTAGTACAGAGACCCTAATCTTCCCAAAAATTGGCTAAACTGGTGTCTTGAGAAGTCCCCAACGAAGTCATGGATTAGCCGTCAGAGAGATGTATCATCAAGTTAGCGGTCGATGCTTTTCACTGAAGTATTCACATGAACCCAAGTAGACACGGGTGTTTGTCAGGCACATTTATCTTAGTATGATGAACATAGCTGGTTGTCACTGATCATCCTATTCACCATGTTGAAAAACGAGTATACATCTTATAATTAATCAAATATGGATCGAAGAGAAACAGTAATACTTTTATTAATTCATAGGACTCAGCAGGGCTCCTTCCCTCAACCTAGGAGGTTTAGAAACTTATATCGAAAGGAAAATACAATGGTAAAAATGTGTAAAGTCTGTAAAAAGCTTCTGCGGTCTGAATAACATAAATCTAATCCCTTAAATACTAAACAAATAACTAGTAAGGGTGAAATAGTCTTTTTAGTGCTAAAATTCACTTCTGGGGCTAGGGCTGGCAAACGGGCCTAAATCCACCGGCCAACCTACCTAACCCGCCAAAAAAGGCGGGCTGGTTGGAAAATTGGGACCGCCAAATAGCAGAAGCCCGCCAAACCCGCATTGCTTAAACCGCGGGCTTTGGCGGGGCCGGACAGGCTTTCCCTCGGGCTTAGTTTTTTTTAGTGAGGGGGTATTTTTGCAATTTTTTTGCCAAAACTTAACTTCTCCCAACCTAACTTACAAGAGTATGAAGATAAAAATTGGGTGTTTTGGATTATGTTTATGTTACTTTGAAGATAATATTTATAATTATGTTTTGGATTATGTTTATTTTGTTTTGGAGAGAATATTTATACTTATGTTTTGGATGAAAACTTGGTTTATAATTATGTTTATTAGATATTTTATAATTTCAAAGACTTTAATGTTTGTGAATATAAAAAATATAATTTTTATGCCTTTAGAAATTATAAATTTATTAATATGGTTATGAAATTATATATATTATTTAGTAGTTAATAGTAAAAAAAATAAGGAGTTTTGGCGGGCTTAGCCTGCCAGCCCGCCAACCCGCAGTTAGGCGGGGCGGGGCGGGCTTCCCCACTTGCCACTTAGTGAGTGTTTGGGCTGAGCTTTGATGAGATCCACGTGCTATGAGGCCTCTCGAGCGTTGAACGCTGGCTAAGGGGTCCTTTCTGTATGTTTGGACGCTGGTTTATGCTTTGTGGGCGCTGGATGCCTGGAAGGGGCCAGGAGGCTGGCGTTGGACACCAGTTTTGGGCCTTCTAATCAGAAGCAAGGTATAGACTATTATACATTGCTAGAAAACTCTGGAAGTCAGCTTTCCATAGTTGTTGAGAACGCTTCATTTAAACTTCTGGAGCTCCAGAAAAGCTCTTCCAAGTGCAAGGAGGTTAGATCCGGACAGCATCTGCAGTGCTTGCTCTGTCTCTGAATCTGACTTTTGCTCCAGCTTCTCAATTTTAGCCAGAAATTACCTAAAATTGCTCAAAAGCACAAAACCTCATAGTAGAATACAAAAATATGCATTTAACACTAAAACCTATAAAAACTTGATAAAAACTAGACAAAACATACTAAAAACTATATGAAAATGATGTCAAAAAGTGTATAAAATATCCGCTCATCACAACACCAAACTTAAACTGTTGCTTGTCCCCAAGCAACTAAAAACATAGCAGGATAAAAAAAAGAAAATTAAGATACAATAAATTTCAAAGTTTCTAATGAAGCTTAGTTTCAATTAGATGAGTGGGACTTAGTAGCTTTTTACTTCTAAATAGTTTTGGTATCTCACTATCCATTGAAACTTAGAATGGTTGGCATCTTTTGGAACATAGAATCCAGATGAAATTATTGATTCTTCTAGTTCAACTCTTTTTTTATTCTTGAACACATCTTTCAGAGTATTAGCCGTGACCCTAAATACTTTGTTTTCCAGTATTACCGCTGGATACATTCATGCAACAGACACATTACCTGGGTGAACCCTTTTGGATTTTGATTTAGCTTTGCTAGAATCCTCAGATAGAGGTGTCCAGAGTTCTTAAGCATACTCTTTTTGCTTTGGATCGCGACTTTAACCGCTCAGTCTCAAGCTTTTCACTTGACACCTTGACACCACAAGCACATGGTTAGGGACAGCTTGGTTGAGCCGCTTAGGTCAGAATTTTATTCCTTTAGGCCCTCCTATCCACTGATGCTCAAAGCCTTGGATCCTTTTAGCCTTGCCTTTTGGTTTAAAAGATTACTGACTTTTTTAATATGCCATCATTTTCCTGTATTTTTGGGCAGTAATGGATTTTTCTTTTTATTTATTTATTTATTATTTTTTTTGTCATTTTTTCTTTCTTTTTTTTGCATGCATATAATTTCTTTTCTTTTGCAACATGCTTTTTCTTTTTGCTGCTTTTTCTTGCTTCAGGAATCAATTTTTGGATTTTTTAGATTATCAATAATGCTTTTCCTTTTCCTTTATTCTTTCAAGAGCCAACATTGTAAAACTCCAACTTCAAATATGCATTGTTCATTCATACATTCAGAAAATAAAAGCAATGCCATCACATCAACATAATTAAACTATTCTTATTATAAACTTGAAATTTATGTATCTCTCAATTCTTTTCAAATAAAATTTTCTTTTAAGTAAGGTGAGAGATATATGGACTATTTTACATCTTTAAGACATCAATGCAAATGATCATGCAACAAGAATAAGAGAATAATCAAAACATAATAGAAAATAGAAAATAATAAAAGGGAAAGGGAGTAAAAGAAAACGCATCCACCTTTAATGGTGGCGACTAGTGCTCCTCCTTGAGGATCCAATGTGATGCTTGATCTCTTCAATGTCACTCCTTTGCCTTTGTTGTTCTTCCCTCATAGCCCTTTGGTCTTCCCTTGTGGCTCTTTGATCTTCTCTTATTTCATTGAGGGTGATGGAGTGCTCTTGATGCTATGCCCTCAATTTTTCAATGTTAGTGCTTAGTTCTCCAAGAGAAGTTTGCCATTGATCCCAATAGCTTTGAGGAGGAAAATAAATCCCTTGAGGCATCTCAGGGATCTCATGCTGAGGTGGCTGTACAGGCTTTTGTGCATGCTCTCTAGTTTGCTCCATCCTCTTCTTAGTGATGGGCTTGTCCTCCCTAATGGAGATATCTCCTTCTATGACAATTTTGGCTGAATTGCATAGATGACAGATGAGGTGTGGGAATGCCAACCTTGCATTGGTGGAAGGCTTCTCAACTATCTTGTACATTTCTTGAGGAATCACTTCATGTACTTCCACCTTACTTCCAATCATGATACAATGGATCATGATGGCTCTATCAACAGTCACTTCTGACCGGTTGCTAGTGGCGATGATGGAATGTTGGATGAATTCCATCCATCCTCTAGCTATGGGCTTTAGGTCAAGCTTTCTCAGTTGAATGGGCTTGCCTTGGGAATTCCTTTTTCACTGTGTTCCTTCCACACAGATGTCTGAGAGCACTTGATCCAGTCTTTGATCAAAGTTGACTCTCCTAGTGTAAGGATGTGGGTCTCCTTGCATTAGAGTCAAGTTGAATGCCATCCTCACACTTTCTGGGCAGAAAGCTAAGATTCTCCCTCAGACCATGGTGCTCCAATTCCTTGGATTTGGGTTCACACTAGTGTCATGGTTTTTAGTAACCCATGCATTAGCATAGAACTCTTGTACCATTAGAATCCCAACATCTTGAATGGGATTGGTTAGGACTTTCCAACCTCTTCTCTGGATCGCTCTTCGTATTTTCGGATACTCATTCTTCTTGAGCTTGAAAGGGACCTCAGGGATCACTTGCTTCTCTACCACTATTTCATAGAAGCGGTCCTGGTGAGCTTTGGTGATGAATCTCTTCATCTTCCAAGATTCAGAAGTGGCGGCTACTGCCCTTTCTTTTCTCTTTCTAGAGGGTTCTCCAACCTTGGGTGCTATGAATGGTAATGGAAAGAAAAAATCTATGCTTTTCCAACACCAAACTTAAAACTTTGCTCATCCTCGAGCAAAAATAAAGAAAAGAGAAGAAGGGGGTAGAAGAAGAGGAAAATAGAGAAAGATAGAGGGAGAGATGGCTCTCGGCCAAGTGGTGTGTTATGTGGTGTATGAGAGGTATGTGTATGAAAGGTTATGAAGAGGTGTCTATATAGGACTGGGGAAGGGGTAGGTTTGGCCATGGGTGGGGAATTGGGTGGGAAATTTGATTTTGAATTGGGTGGGGTTGGTGGGAGTTATGATGGTTTTGGGGAAGTAAAATGGATGTGACTGGGCTAGGGTTTATAGGAAAGTGTGTATGAGGAAGTGTGAAAGTAGGTATGAAGTAAATGGGGTAGGTGAAAGATGTTGTAGGACCCATGAGTCCTGAGAGGCTAGGGAATCCATATTCCCTGCTTCTCTGTATTGACGTTTGAACGCCCAGGGGATGCTCCTTGGCTGGCGTTCAACGCCAGCAATGCTGCCCATTAGGGGCATTGGACGCCCAGCCAGAGCTCCCTGGCTGGCGTTCAACTTTAATAACACTCCATTCAGAGTGTTTTGTTTTTACTACTATGAATTCTATCTCTGTTCTGACTGCTGCATATGATCATGACTCTAAAAATAATAGAAAGAAAATAAAACAAAATAAAACCAAATAAAAATAATTAATTAAGGTTGGGTTGCCTCCCAACAAGTGCTTCTTTAACGTAATTAGCTTGTCAGTCAGCTCGTTACGGAGGTGAGTATGGGCTAAGATTTTTGCCCTTTACAGTGAACTTTCTTCCTGTCTTCTCAGGAATGAGCTCCACATGCTCTAAAGATAGGATACGACTCATTGTATGTGGTAAGACTAGCTTCTTGGTGAAGACAACTCTCATACCAAGTGAGAGGCCTTCAGTTAGGACTTTCTTATCCCTCTAGCCTTTAGGTACTTTCTTCTTAGTACCTTTGTGCTTAAAGCTTGTTGATGGCTGTTCAACACCAAACTCAGAATTGATATCTGGGAACTCTGTAAAGCTCTGCACAGAAAGAGAGGGTTCGAACACTAGGTGTTGCACAGTTTTTTCTCTTTTAGTTGAGGTAGAATTGGGATGAAACATCTTGAACAAGATGTGGTCCTTCCCTAGTTGTAGAGTTATTTCTCCCTTAGCCACATCAATGATAGCATTGGCAGTGGCTAGGAAAAGTCTTCCAAGGATGACAAAGTCATCCTCAACCTCTCCTATGTCCAAGACTATGAAGTTTGCACGGATGTAGTGGTTTTCAACTTTTACCAAGACATCCTCTACTAAGCTGTATGGCTTCTTCATTGTCTTGCCTGCCATCTCTAATGAGATGTTTACAGCTTGTACCTCAAGGATTCCCAGCTTCTTCATTACAAAGAGTGGCATGAGGTTGATGCTTGACCCTAGGTCACACAAAGCCTTGTCAAAGGTCATGGTGCCTATAGTGCAAATCAGGAAGCGTCCAGGATCTGGAATCTTTTGAGGTAGCCTCTACTGAACCAAAGCATGGAGTTCTTTGGTAAGTAGTGGAGGTTCTTCCTCCAAAGGCTTTGTACCAAATAACATGGCATTTAGCTTCATAAGAGCTCCTAGGTATCGAATAACTTGCTCTTCCCTAGTGTCTTCATCCTCATCAGAGGATGAGCATTCATCAGAACTCATGCACTGCAGAAGTGTATTCAAAGGAACCTCTATGGTTTTTACATGAGCATGGGCATCCTTTAGTTCTGGGATAGAGGTTTTATGAGTGGGCATTAAGCACTCAAAGGGTATGCTTTTGCTGGCGTTCAATGCAAGATCTGTTAGGTCTTTGGGCATTGAACGCCCTTGCTGTGCACCCTTACTGGCGTTATACACCAGTTCCCTTATCATTTTAGGTGTTGGACGCCCAGCAGGGATGTCCTTGCTGGCGTTTAATGCCAGCTTCCCTAGGTGTGTGGGCGTTGAACGCCCAGTGAGGGGTTCCTCACTGGCGTTCAGCGCCAGAGTGGTTGCATGTTTGGGCGTTGAATGCCTAGCCAATGCTCCCTGGCTGGTGTTCAATGCCAGCTCTGTTGCCAGAATGGGCGTTGAACGCCTAGTGAGGGGTTCCTCACTGGCGTTCTACGCCAGGCTTGCTGCCATTGTGGGTGTTGAATGCCCAGTGATATGTCCTTTACTGGCATTCAACGCCACACCATTCTCTCCAAATTCTGCCCCTACCTCCATGGTTATGGCCTTGCACTCTTCTCTTGGATTCACCTCAGTGTTACTAGGAAGAGTGTTTGGAGGAGTCTTAAGGATCATCTTGCTCAATTGACCAACTTGTGCCTCCATGTTTCTAATGGAGGACCTTGTTTCATTCATGAAACTATGAGTGGTCTTAGAGAGGTTGGAAACCAGATTGACTAAGTCAGAAAGGATCTGCTTAGAGGTTTCCATATTCACTTGAGAAGATGGGAATGGTGGTTGATGATTGGAATATTGATGGTATAGAATTTCACAAATGAAATCTCGTTGCAAGTATAGTTTCTAAACCAACAACAATTCTTTCATACAAAAATTTAGTTGTCACAAGTAACAAACCCCCAAAAATAATAACGAAGTATTCAAACCTCAGGTCGTTCTCCCTAGAAATTGCAATAAAGTACTCTTGTTATTGGCTATGAGTTGTATATTTTGGAGTTTTGGATAAGAGACAAGAAAAGTAAATTGCAAAAGAAATAAACTAATAACTAGAAAAGCTCTTGGCAAGGTATGAAAACTAGAAGTCGTATCCTAGCTATCCTTATCAATTGTGATAATAATTGTTCCTTGCTTCACTTAGTTAATCTCTAACTATGAAGGAAAGTCAAGTGAAGATAGTCAATTTGGATTCACAAGTCCTAGTCAAATCCTAAGGAAAGACTAGCTTTAGTGACATGCAAATTGACTAGCAATTTCCAATTATCAATCAACAAGAGAGTTTGATAACTCAAGAGTCACCAATCACTCAACCAAAGACAAGAGAAACAAGATCTAACTCATAACTAAAAGAAGCATTTTATCAAACACATAAAAGGCAATAAAGGTAAACAACATGAATTGCAAGAATCAAAGAGAGATCTAACTACAAAGGCAATAGATCCATAATAGAAAACCAAATCAAACATGAAAAGACATGGAAATCATAAATTGCATTGAAAGAGCAATAGAGATCTACATGAGAATTCATAAAGTAAAAGGAAAATTAAAGCAAAAGAAGAAGTAGATCTAGATCTAAGAAATGAACCTGAACCTAATCCTAATTCTAGAGAGAAGAGAAAGCTTCTCTTTCTAGAAACTAACTTTTCCTCCAAAACTAAACTAGACTAAACTAATGTGATGGATGATTCGAATGTGTTGACTCTCCCTTGAATTTTGCCTTAAATAGCCTCAGAAATGAGTTGGATATGGGCTTGGAAAGCCCAAAATTTGCCCCCAGCGTTTTGCCTTTAACTGAGTCACGTGCGAGCATCAATGTGTATGCACCATGTACGTGTACACGTCGCTTGGCAATTTCCTATCCACGTGTACACGTCGCCATGCGACTCTACAATCCACGCGTGCATGTCTGCTGCGCATGCGCGTCGATCTTAGCATCCCAAATCCTTGTTTCTTCATGAGTTCTCCACTTGCATGCTTTTCCTCTTCACCCCTTTGATCCATTCCTAGCCTTTCCAATCCGAATTCAGTAACAAACATATCAAGGCATCTAGTGGAATCAAAGGTGAATTAAATTTAGCTAATTAAAGGTTCAAAAAGCATGTTTTCACACTTAAGCGCAAATTAAAGAAAAATCACAAATCCATGCTATTTCATTGAATAAATGTGGGTAAAATGGGGTTTTTGATGAATGGGATTTTTGACGGTATAGAATTTCACAAATGAAATCTCGTTGCAAATATAGTTTCTAAACCAACAATAATCCTTCCATACAAAAATTTGTTTGTCATAAGTAACAAACCCCTAATAAATCTAATAACCGAAGTATTTAAACCTTGGGTCGTTCTCCCTAGGAATTGCAATAAAGTGTTCTTGCTATTGGTTAGAGGTATGTTTTGGGGTTTTTGGAATAAGAGACAAGAATTGTAAATTGCAAAGGAAATAAACAAATAACTATGAAAGCTCTTGGCAAGGTATGAGAACTAAAAGTCCTATCCTAGTTATCATTATCAATTGTGATGAGAATTGTTCATTACTCCCACTTAGTTAACCTCTAACCATGGAGGAAAGTCAAGTGGATGAATTAACTTCATTCCACAAGTCCTAGCCAACTCCTAAGGAAAGACTAGCTTTAGTGGCATTCAAGTCAATTAGCAATCTCTAATTATCAATCAATAAGAGAGTTTGATAACTCAAGTATCACTAATTACTCTACCTAGGGCAAGAGGAACAAAACCTAACTCATAACTAAAAGAGGCATTTCAACAAACACATAGAAGGCAATAAAGGTAAACAATATGAAACAACATGAATTGTAAGAATTAAAGAGAGATCTAACTACAAGGCAAGAGATCCACAATAGAAAACCAAATCAAATATGAAAAGTCATGGAATTCATAAATTGCATTGAAAGAGAAATAGAGATCTACATAAGAATTCATAAAGCAAAAGGAGAATTAAAGCAAGAGAGGAAGTAGATCTAGATCTAAGAAATTACCTAAACCTAATCCTAATTCTAGAGAAAAGAGAGAGCTTCTCTCTCTAAAAACTAACTCTAACTACTTCTCTAACTAAACTATGTCCTAATGTGTGAAGTGATTCTAATGTGTTGACTCTCCCCTAAATTCTGCCTTAAATAGCCTAAAAAATGAGTTGGATCTGGGCCTGGGAAACTCAGAATTTGCCCCCAGCATTTTTCCTTTAAGTGAATCACGTGCGAGCATCAACGCGTACGCGGCATGTACGCGTATGCGTCCCTGGAGTTTCGCGTTCCACGCGTATGCGTCTAGTGCGCGCGCGCGTCCATGGGCACATCCCAAATCCTTATTTCTTCATGAGTTCTCCACTTGCATGCTTTTCCTCTCCATCTCTTTGATCCATTCCTAGCCTTTTCAATCTGAATTCACTAACAAACATATCAAGGCATCTAGTAAAAACAAAGGTGAATCAAAATTAGCTAATTAAAGGTTTGAAAAGCATGTTTTCACACTTAAGCACAATTTAAAAGACAATTATGAAACCATGCTATTTCCTTGGACAAATGTAGGTAAAAGGTCATAAAATCCTCCAAATTAAGCACAAGATAAACCCTAAAAATGGGGTTTATCAGTGGTCTGTTGTTGAACCTATTCTGGTTCCTTCCACCTTGATTGTTATTGAAACCTTGCTGAGGTTTCAATTGATCCCTCCATGAGAGGTTAGGATGATTCCTCCATGAAGGATTGTAGATGTTTCCATAGGGTTCTCCCATGTAATTCACCTCCTCCATGGTGGGTTGATCAGGATCATAAGCTTCTATATCAGAAGAAGCTTAGCTTCCTGAGTATTGCCAGCTGCAGTTTGCATTCCAGTCAAATGCTGAGAGATCATATTAACTTGTTGGGTCAAGATCTTATCCTGAGCCAATACGGCATTCAGAGTTTTAACTTTATGAACTCCTTTCTTCTGAAGGATCCCATGGTTTATAGGATTTCTTTGAGAAGTATACATGAATTGGTTGTTTGCAACCATCTCAATGAGTTCTCTTGCTTCTGCAGGTGTTTTCTTCAAGTGGAGTGATCCACCTGTAGAGCTGTCCAATGAAATTTCGGACATCTCAAATAGACCATCATAGAACACGCTTATGATAGACCATTCTGAAAGCATGTTAGGAGGACAACTCCAGATCAGTTGCTTGTATCTTTCCCAAGCTTCATAGAGGGAATCACCTTTTCTTTGTCTGAAGGTTTGAAATTTCACTCTAATCTTGCTCATCCTCTGAGGGGGAAATAATTTAGCCAGAAAAGCATTAACCAACTTTTCCCAAGAGTCTAGGCTCTCTTTTGGTTGAGAATCCAACCATATCTTAGCTCTGTCTCTTACAGCAAAGGGAA
>NC_029780.3:63032636-63056752 GCF_000817695.3 Arachis duranensis | reverse complement strand
TGCCCACAATTTAGCGTCCAACGCTTGTGAAGAAACTCAAGAAGCCGGTGCCTAACTCCAAGATAAGAGCCCAATGCCTGCAAACAAAAAGGAGAAGTTGACACCTAACTCCAAGACTGGAAGCCCGGCGCTAGTGAAGAAGGGAAGTTGGCGCTTAACCCCAAGATTGGGAGCTCGGCGCCAATGAAATTTTGAAAATTTGCATATGAATCAATTGTGGTTTTATCTTATTAAATTTAAATTTTATAATTATTCTATTAGAAATAATTAAGTAGATTCGAAGATAATTTTATTTTGAATCAATTAATATTCTTAGGTAATTTTATCATAATGGAATATTTTGCATAATTTTAGTAATTGAAAAATAAGAAAGAATTGTACAATTTAATTTAAGTAACTTTTATTATGAAAAGTTATCAGTTATTATTAATTTGAACTCCTTATTCTATAAAGTAATTTGTTAAGAGTAATTAAATTTGTTTTATTAATATTTGGAGTTAAGTTAATTAATATTCTTATGTAAGTTTTTATAATTGGTTATTTCATATGATTTGAAAATAAAATTTAGTAATAGAAGTATTATATAATTTAATTTAGGTAATTTCTATTATGAATAAATTATGGTTTATTTTATTAGTTGAGCTCTTAGAGATTAATTTATTATGAATGATTAAATTGATTTTCATCAATACTTTAAGTTAACTAATGTTTATGTACAATTTTTATCATAATTAGTGGTTTTATACAAAATGAAATTACAGTTTGGTAATAGAAAGATAATGAAAAATTATATCACATAATCTGAATAATTGATATTCTTGGATTTGAATCATATTTTATGAAATGTGATTAGTATGTTTATTTTATAATTTGAATTAAAAATAATTATTTGAACTCATTGATATATTGATAAATAAAATCTTATGCATTTTGAAATTAATCTTTATAGTATTATATTTGATTTCTGAATTGTTATTTTATCTCAAATATTTTGTAAAATTGTTATATTATTCGTGTATATTTTACCCTAGTCCTAAAAATTACTAATATTAACCCTAATATCACAATTTCTAATTTGTGCCCTAAATCCCCAAAACCTACATTCAGAAAAGGAATAAAAGAGACAAACGAAAGCAGAGAGGGGAAAAACGGAGAAGGGGAAAGAAGACAGGGGAAGAAAGGAGAGGAAGGAGGAAGAAGAGGAGAGCGAGGGACCCAGGTTGTCATTGCCGGACCCGCCAACCGCGTCGCCACCGTTCGTCCTCATCACTGCCGGGGCCATCGCTAGGGAGCTCGCATGAGTTGGACGGGCTGTCTTCACGCACCGTCGCTGCCACCGTTGAGCCTTGTCGTCGTCACACTAGACGCCACCACTGTCGTTAATCGAAGCCGCCGCTCGTGAAGCCAAACCGCTGTGGAGCCTAAAGCCGAAGGGGGTTGTTACCACTGCTGCTGCTAGGGCACGTTGCAGATGCTGTTGAGTTTACCGCAGGGAGGAATCCGAGCAAGGAAAGGAAGAAGGTGGAGATGGAGGCCTCCGCTGCTGCTGCTATTACTATCCGTGTTTTAGAGCTCGCGGTTACTACCGTTGTTGGTGATGAACCAGGTTATGTCCTTGCTGATATTTGATTATAGTGGGAGACGTTGTAGCCACCACTTTTCATCTTGGTATGTTCATGGATAAGACCGCCTTGATTCTTCTCTGTACCATTTTATTTACGCAGCTAGTGTTGATCCGTTTAATTTACCAGAGTCATTATTGTCATTGCTCGGTGCCGCTGCCCTTAGTTAGAACTACTGAATGTTGTTGCTGCAGGATTATAATGAAATTGTCGCTGCTGTTCTGAATTCAAAATAAGCGGGCTTATCGTGGTGATTTATCCTGCTTACTCTAGGTTAATGTATGAGATTTGATAATGATGATACTTGATTTAAACTGAATAAATGTATGTTTGTTTTTCCTGGGTAGTAGTGGCAGTAGTAGTTATTCCACTCGCTCCAGGTTGAGCTTTTAAATATCAACCTGGGTAGTAGCCGCAATAGTGGTTATTCCACTGGTTCTAGGTTAAGCAGGTAGTAGTAAAGGGGTTGTAGCTCAAACCCACCTGCTTTGCATGGGTGTTTCAGTCCATGGTTAGCTACCAGTACGTGTTGGGTTGGCTATATAACCGACATATGATATCATCAGCAATAGGACAAGCATGCATCATATGCATTTGTATGCTTTGTTTGGGTTTGAATTTGTTTTGGTTTGCCTAATTGCTAAACTGTTATTAACTTTTATCTTATCTATTTGCTGTAACTGTTATCTATACCTGTGTTTTCCTTGTCTATTTTTCCTGTGTTTGTTTCTGATATGGTACTTTTGAGATTGAGTATTGATGATGAGATGATGATTGTGTTAACTGATTATGTGATGGGCTGTGAAGGCCGTGATTGGTTTCTAATTTGATTGGTTTCTGATTGAGATATTAGTAAAATATGAAAAATCAAGCTGGTTCAGCATAGACTTAATGAACCTATGCCTGGAACAGGTTGGTTATTCATACCGTCTAGGAAATTGATTAAGATTTTCTTATAGGAAAAGAAAGGTTTTGGATTTCTAAAAAATTAAATATTGTTTCTTTGAAAAGGTTTTGAGTGATTAGCTGTTGGTTATTAAAAGATTCATAAGACAATGATAATCACTGAGTTTGAAAATAGTTTTCTTATTAAATATCTTTTTATGACAATTCTGAAACTCCGTGGGAAGACCATGTGGTTAGGTTCTCACCCCCCTATAGCTTTACCTTTTCAGGAATCGGATGAATGTGCATTATGAAGAGTTTACTGCGTTTTGGTTTATATGATGTTGTATTAGTTAGATAATTTTTCTTCCCTCGTCTTTGTTATTATAATTTTGTAAGAGGGATAGGACTTGTATGTTTTATATGTATATTACATTATAAGCTATTATGTAAGGAGTCTTGTATATGAATCTATGCCTGTTTGTTTTTTTAGGATAAAGTATTTATTTTTGGTTTTCAAAGAAATCAATGATACGGTGTCGAGTCAAATGCTCCTATTTTAATATTAAGTATATAAGGTAGTCATAATACTTCTTGCTATCAGAGTGGCGCAGCCGGAAGCCTGACATTCTGTTAGTGAGGGTGTTACATTATGGTATCAAAGCAGTCCTTCCTATAGAGCCTTGGGAGTGGACTGATTATGCTTCATTGCATACTCTGAGTGTCTGTTATGCTTTATGACTTGTTCTGATTATATTTTAGGAAAAAAGATAGATAGGTCCCTGACTTTTTAAATTTTGACAAATATATCCCTAACAAAATTTAAATACAAAAAATTCCCTGACTTTAATAAACGAAGAACAATTTAATCCTTCCATCTATTTTCCTCTCATTCACCAAACGGAACTGGCTGACGTGGCTGAAACGGTGTCCAGGTGTCCGTTACAGTGCCATGTGGTGCACGAAATTGTGATCATCAACAATGGCGCCAAAGACTTGGTGCTCTCAAACGTGAATCACACTTCGTCACAACTTCGCACAACTAACCAGCAAGTGCACTGGGTCGTCCAAGTAATAAACCTTACGTGAGTAAGGGTCAATCCTGCGGAGATTGTCGGTATGAAGCAAACTATGGTCATCTTGTAAATCTCAGTCAGGTAGATTATAATGGTTGTAATGGTTTTCAAATATAAAGATAATTAAGACATAAAATAGAGATAGAGATACTTATGTAATTCACTGGTGGGAATTTCAAATAAGTGCATGAAGATACTGTCTTCCTTCTAAATCTCTGCTTTCCTACTGCTTTCATCCAATCATTCTTACTTCTTTTCATGGCAAGATGTATGTAGGGTGTCACCGTTGTCAACGGCTACTTCCCATCCTCTCAGTGAAAATGGTCCAAATGCTCTGTCACAGCACGGCTAATCATTTTTCGGTTCTCGATCATGTCGGAATAGAATCCAGTGATTCTTTTGCGTCTGTCACTACGCCCAACACTCACGATTTTGAAGCTTGTCGCAGTCATCCCATCTCAAATCCTACTCGAAATACCACAGAGAAGGTTTAGACTTTCCGGATCTTAGGAATGGCCGCCAATAATTCTAGCTTATACCACGAAGACTCCAATCTTTCAGAATGGAGGCTAAGAGATACACGCTCATTCTAAGGTAGAACGGAAGTGGTTGTCAGTCACGTGTTCATAGGTGAGAATGATAATGAGTGTCACGGATCATCACATTCATCACGTTGAAATGCAGTGAATATCTTAGAATAAGAATAAGCATGAATTGAATAGAAGAACGGTAGTACTTTGCATTAATACTCGATGAACAGCAGAGCTCCACACCTTAATCTATGGTGTGTAGAAACTTTACCATTGAAAATATATAAGTGATGGTCCAGGCATGGCCAAATGGCCAGCCTCCATGAAGGTCTAAAATCACATACACTGATTAAAGATCAATCAACAGACTCGGAATACAATAGTAAAAAGTTCTATTTATACTAAACTAGTTACTAGGGTTTACAGAAATAAGTCTAAGTGCAGAAATCTACTTTCGGGGCCCACTTTGGTGTGTGCATGGGCTGAGCTTGAGCTTTACACGTGGAGAGGCTTCCCTTCTAGTTAAAAGCCAAGTTGTAATAGGTTTTTGGCGTTTAACTCTGGTTTGTGACGTGTTTCTGGCGTTTTACTCCAGAATGCAGCATGGAGCTGGCGTTGAACACCAGTTTGCATCATCTTAACTCGAATAAAGTATGAACTATTAAATATCTCTGGAAATCCCTAGATGTCTACTTTCCAACGCAATTGAGAGCGCTCCATTTGGAGTTCTGTAGCTCCAGAAAATCCAATTTGAGTGTAGGGAGGTCAGAATCCAACAGCATCAGCAGTCCTTTGTCAGCCTCCTATCAGATTTTTGCTCAAGTCCCTCAATTTTTGCCAGAAAATACCTAAAATTATAGAAAAACACACAAACTCATAGTAAAGTCCAGAAATGTGAATTTTGCATAAAATCTAATAAAAACATCCCTAAAAGTAGCTAGATCTTACTAGAAACTACCTAAAAACAATGTCAAAAAGCGTATAAATTATCCGCTCATCACAACACCAAACTTAAATTGTTGCTTGTCCCCAAGCAAATGAAAATCAAATAGGATAAAAAGAAGAGAATATACTATAAATCCAAAAATATCAATGAATATTAGTTCCAATTAGATGAGCGGGACTTGTAGCTTTTTGCTTCTGGACAGTTTTGTCATCTCACTTTATCCTTTGAAATTTAGAATGATTGGCATCTATAGGAACTCCCAGAGCTCTTAAGCACACTCTTTTTGCTTTGGATCACGACTTTAACCACTCAGTCTCAAGTTTTTCACTTGGACCTTCATGCCACAAGCACATGGTTAGAGACAGCTTGATTTAGCCGCTTAGGCCTGGACTTTATTTCCTTGGGCCCTCCTATCCATTGATGCTCAAAGCCTTGGATCCTTTTTACCCTTGCCTTTTGGTTTTAAGGGCTATTGGCTTTTTCTGCTTGCTTTTTCTTTCTCTTTCTCTTTTTTTTGCCAATTTTTTTTCATTGCTTTTTCTTGCTTCGAGAATCAATTTTATGATTTTTCAAATCATCAATAATATTTCTCATTGTTCATCATTCTTTCAAGAGTCAACAATTTTAACATTCATAAACAACAAGATCAAAAATATGCACTGTTCAAGCATTCATTCAGAAAACAAAAAGTATTTTCACCATATTAATATAATTAAACTAATTTCAAGGATGAATTCGAAACTCATGTACTTCTTGTTCTTTTGTATTAGAAACATTTTTCATTTAAGAAAGGTGAAGGATTCATGGAATTATTCATAGCCTTAAGATATAGTTACTAAATACTAATGATCATGTAGTAAAGACTCAAAACATAGACAAACATACAGCATAAAACTGAAAAACAGAGAAATAAGAACAAGGAAGTTAAGGAATGAGTCGACCTTAGTGAGGGTGGCGCCTTCCTCTTGAAGGACCAATGGTGTTCTTGAGCTCCTCTATGTCTCTTCCTTGCCTTTATTGCCTCATCCCTAGTGATTTTGGTGCTCATATCCTTAGTTGCTTGCAGTAGTTGTGTGGAGGAAAGTGTATCCCTTGAGGTATCTCAGGGATTTCGTGATGAGGGAATTCCTCATGCTCTTGTTGAGGTCCATGAGTGGGCTCTCCTGATGTGTACTCAAATGCTCTACTATTGAGTTATAGACCCTTGAGATGAATCTCTCCATCTCCCATGACTCAGAGGTGGAAGTGATTGCATTCCCTTTTCTCTTTCTTGAGGTTTCTCTGGCCTTAGGTGCCATCAATGTTATGGAAAAACAAAAAAGCTATGCTTTTACCACACCAAACTTAGAATGTTGCTCGCCCTCGAGTAAAAGAAGAAAGAATAGAAGAAGAAGAAGAAGATACGGAGGAGAGGGAGAGAGATGAGGGTTTCGGCCAAGGGGGAGAAGAGAGGGTAGTATTGTGTGATAATGAAGAAGGATGGAGGGGTTTATGGGGAAGAGTGGATGGATGTGATTGGTGAAGGGGTAATGGGGTAGAGAGATTGAGGTGATTGGTGAAGGGTATAGTGTTATTGGATTGTGTGAAGAAGAGGGGAGTGAGGTAGGTGGAGATCATGTGGGGTCCACAGATCCTGAGGTGATCCTGTGGGGTCCACAGATCTTGAAGTGTCAAGGATTTATCATTCCTACACCAATTAGGTGTGTAAAATGCCCTCTCTATGCAATCCTGGCATTTAACGCCAGACTGATGCTTGTTTCTGGTGTTAAACACCAGCTTGGTGCTTGTTTCTGGTGTTAAACACCAGACAGATGCTTGTTTCTGGCGTTTAAATGCTAGACAGCTCTTCCTCCAGGGTGCGCTTTTTCTTCTGCTATTTTTGGTTCTGTTTTTAATTTTTGCAATTATTTTGTGACTCCACATGATCATAAACCTAATAAAACATAAAAGAACAATAGAAATATAGATAAATAAAAAATGGGTTGCCTCCCAATAAGCACTTCTTTAATGTCAATAGCTTGACAGTGAGCTCTCATGGAGCTTCACAGATGTTTAGAGCATGATGAGGGCCTCCCAACACCAAACTTAAAGTTTGAATGTAGGGGCTTCTCAACACCAAACTTAGAGTTTGGTTATGGCCTCCCAACACCAAACTTAGTATTTGATTATGGAGGCTTTGTTTGACTCTGTATCGAGATAAGCTTTTCATGCTTCCTCTCCATGGTTGCAGAGGAAGATCCTTGAGCTTTAAACACAAGGTAGTCCCCATTCATTTGAAGGACTAGCTCTCCTCTGTCAACATCAATCATAGCTCATGCTGTGGCTAGGAAGGGTTTTCCAAGGATGTGCATTCATCCTCATCCTTCCCAGTGTCTAAGATTATGAAATCAGCAGGGATGTAAAGGCCTTTAACCTTTACTAACATGTCCTCTACCAATCCATAAGCTTGTGCCTCAGCTGACCCACTTGTGCCTCCAAGTTTCTAATGGAGGACCTTGTTTCATTCATGAAACTTAAAGTGGCCTTAGATAGATCAGAGACTATATTTGCTAAGCTAGAGGGGCTCTGCTCAGAATTCTCTGTCTGTTGCTGAGAAGATGATGGAAAAGGCTTGCTATTGCTAAGCCTGTTTCTTCTACCATTATTAAAGCCTTGTTGGGGCTTTTGTTGATCCTTCCATGAGAAATTTGGATGATTTCTCCATGAGGGATTATAGGTGTTTTCATAGGCTTCACCCATGTAATTCACCTCTGCCATTGCAGGGTTCTCGGGATCATAAGCTTCTTCTTCAGAAGATGCTTCTTTAGTACTGTTGGATGCATTTTGCAATCCATTCAGACTCTGAGAAATCATGTTGACTTGCTGAGTCAACATTTTGTTCTGAGCCAATATGGCATTCAGAGCATCAATTTAAAGAACTCCCTTCCTCTGAGGCGTTCCATTACTCACAAGATTCCTCTCAGAGGTGTACATGAATTGGTTATTTGCAACCATGTCAATGAGTTCTTGAGCTTCTACAGGCATTTTCTTTAGGTGAATGGATCCACCTGCAGAATGGTCCAGTGACATCTTAGATAATTCAGACAGACCATCATAGAATATATCCAAGATGGTTCATTCTGAAAGCATGTCAGAAGGACACTTTTTGGTTAGTTGCTTGTATCTCTCCCAAGCTTCATAGAAGGATTCACCTTCTTTCTGTCTGAAGGTTTGAACATCCACTCTAATCTTACTCAGCTTTTGAGGAGGAAAGAACTTGGCCAAGAAGGTCGTGACCAGCTTGTCCCAAGAGTTCAGGCTATCTTTAGGTTGAGAGTTCAACCATACTCTAGCTCTGTCTCTTACAGCAAAAGGGAAAAGCATAAGCCTGTAGACCTCGAGATCAACCCCATTGATCTTAACAGTATCACAGATCTGCAAGAATTCAGTTAAGAATTGAAAGGGATCTTTTGATGGAAGTCTATGAAACTTGCAATTCTGTTGCATAAGAGAAACTAATTGAGGCTTTAGCTCAAAGTTGTTTGCTTCAATGGTAGGGATTGAGATGCTTCTTCCATGTAAGTTGGAATTTGGTGCAGTAAAGTCACCAAGCATCTTCCTTGCATTATTGTTGGGTTCGGCCATGTCTCTTTCTTTTTCGAGATTCTCTGTAAGATTTTCTCTGGATTGTTGTGCTTTAGCTTCACTTAGCTTCTTCTTCAGAGTCCTTTCAGGTTCAGGATCTGCTTCAACAAGAATGTCCTTGTCCTTGCTCCTGCTCACATAAAAAAGAAGAGAACAAAAAAGAAGAGGAATCCTCTATGTCACAGTATAGAGATTCCTTTATGTGAGTAGAAGAGAAGAAGAATAGAAGAGGAAAAATTTGAACACAGAGAGAGAAGAGAAGAGGGGTCGAATTATGAGTAGAAGATAAGTGTTAGTAATTAAATAAATAAATAGAAGAAGATGAGAGGGAGAGAATTTCAAAAATTAATTTTATGAAAAGGAAATTATTTTTGTTTTTATTTTAATTTAAAGTTAGAATTCAAAAATTAGAAGAAGAAGTAGAATAAAATTAAAATTTAAAACAACTAGTTAATTAAAAGAATCTTTTGAAAAAGGGTGAGGAATTTTCGAAAATTAGAGAGAGAAAAGTGGTTAGGTGGTTTTGAAAAAGATAAGAAATAGTTAAACAAACAAAAAGTCAATTGTTTAGTTGAAAAAGCTTTGAAAATCATTTTTGAAAAGATAAGAAGTTAGAAAAGATTTTGAAATTGAAGTTTGAAAAGATATGATTTCAAAAAGATATGTTTGAAAAGATATGATTGAAATTTTTTTGAAAAAGAAATTAAAAAGATTTGATTTTTAAAATTAAAATTGACTACTTGATTAACAAGAAACTAAAAGATATGATTGTAGAATTTAAAGATTAAACCTTTTCTTAACAAGAAAGTAAGAAGCTTCAAATTTTTGAAACAATCACATTAATTGTTAATAAAGTTTTTCGAAAATTTGAAATAAAGATAAGAAAAAGATTTTGAAAATCAATTTAAAAAAATTTTCGAAAATAACAAAAGGAAAAAGAAAAGATTTGATTTTGAAAAAGTTTTGAAAAGATAAGATTTTTAAAAATGAAATATTGACTTGACTAACAAGAAACAACTTATTTTGAAAATTTTTTGAATAAGTCAACCCAAAATTTTGAATTTTATGAGAGAAATAAGGGAAAGATCTTTTTTGATTTTTGAATTTTTAATGATGAGAGAGAAAAACACAAATATGACCCAAAACATGAAAATTTTGGATCACAACCAATGATATATGCAAGAACACTATGAATGTCAAGATGAACACCAAGAACACTATGAAAATCACGATGAACATCAAGAACTTATTTTTGAAAAATTTTCAAGAAAAGAAAAACATGCAAGACACCAACCTTAGAAATTTTCAATGTTTAAACTCTAAGGATTCTAGAATGCATATGAAAAACAAGAAAAGACACAAAGCAAGAAAATATGAGGATCAAACAAGAAGACTTATCAAGAACAACTTGAAGATCATGAAGAACACATGCATGAATTTTTTTGAAAAATTTTGAGAAAAATAAAACTATGCAATTGACACCAAACTTAAAATTTGACTCAAGACTCAAACAAGAAACACCAAAAATATTTTTGATTTTATGATTTTGTAATTTTTTTGTATTTTTATTTATTTTTTTTCAAAAAAATTTTGGAAAAACGAAAAATAATAAAAATTTTTTTGAAAGATTTTTGAAAACGTTTTTGAGAAGAAAATTACCTAATCTAAGCAATAAGATGAACCGTCAGTTGTCCAAACTTGAACAATCCCTGGCAACGGCACCATAAACTTGGTGCACGAAATTGTGATCATCAAAAATGGCGCCAAAAACTTGGTGCTCTCAAACGTGAATCACACTTCGTCACAACTTCGCACAACTAACCAGCAAGTGCACTAGGTCGTCCAAGTAATAAACCTTACGTGAGAAAGGGTTGATCCCACGGAGATTGTCAGTATGAAGCAAGCTATGGTCATCATGTAAATCTCAGTCAGATAGATTATAATGGTTGTAATGGTTTTCGAATATAAAGATAATTAAGAAATAAAATAGAGATAGAGATACTTATGTAATTCACTGGTGGGAATTTCAGATAAGCGCATGAAGATACTGTGTTCCTTCTGAATCTCTGCTTTCCTACTGCTTTTATCCAATCATTCTTACTCCTTTCCATGGTAAGCTGTATGTAGGGTGTCACCATTGTCAATGGCTACTTCCCATCCTCTCAGTAAAAATGGTCCAAATGCTCTGCCACAGCACGGCTAATCATCTGTCGGTTCTCGATCATGTCAGAATAGAATCCAGTTATTCTTTTGCGTCTGTCACTACGCCCAACACTCGCAAGTTTGAAGCTTGTCACAGTCATCCCATCTTAGATCCTACTCAGAATACCACAGACAAGGTTTAGACTTTTCGGATCTTAGGAATGGCCACCAATAATTCTAGCTTATACCACGAAGACTCCGATCTTTCGGAATGGAGGCTAAGAGATACACGCTCGTTCTAAGGTAGAACGGAAGTGTTTGTCAGTCACGTGTTCATAGGTGAGAATGATGATGAGTGTCACGGATCATCACATTCATCATGTTGAAGTGCAGCGAATATCTTAGAGTAAGAATAAGCATGAATTGAATAGAAGAACAGTAGTACTTGCATTAATACTCGGGGAACATCAGAGCTCCACACCTTAATTTATGGTGTGTAGAAACTCCACTGTTGAAAATACATAAGTGATGGTCCAGGCATGGCCAAATGGCCAGCCCCCATGAAGGTCTAAAATTGCATACACTGATTAAAGATCAATCAAAAGACTCTGAATACAATAGTAAAAAGTTCTATTTATACTAAACTAGTTACTAGGGTTTACAGAAATAAGTCTATATGCAGAAATCCACTTCCGGGGCCCACTTTGGTGTGTGCTTGGGTTGAGCTTGAGCTTTACATGTGCAGAGGCTTCTCTTGGGGTTAAATGCCAAGTTGTAACGTGTTTTTGGCGTTTAACTCTGGTTTGTGTCGTGTTTCTGGCGTTTTACTCCAGAATGCAGCATGGAGCTGGCGTTAAACGCCAGTTTGCATCATCTAAACTCGAATAAAGTATGAACTATTATATATTTATGGAAATCCCTGTATGTCTAATTTCCAACGCAATTGAGAGCGCACCATTTGGAGTTCTGTAGCTCCAGAAAATCCATTTCGAGTGCAGGAAGGTCAGAATCCAACAGCATCAGCAGTCCTTTGTCAGCCTCCAATCAGATTTTTGCTCAGGTCCCTCAATTTCAGCCAGAAAATACCTGAAATCAAAGAAAAACACACAAACTCATAGTAAAGTCCAGAAATATGAATTTTTCATAAAAACTAATAAAAACATCCCTAAAAGTAGGTAGATCTTACTAGAAACTTCCTAAAAATAATGCCAAAAAGCGTATAAATTATCTGCTCATCACCATGCTGGAAAGGGAATAAAGTTCAATGGACAAATAAGTCCTTGACATCATTTTGCAAATAAAGTTTGAAGGACAAATAGGTCCTTAACGTCGTTTTGCAAATAAAATTTGAAGGACAAATAGATCCTTGAGAATTTAGTTCATTATGCTTCTATCATGCTTCTATTATGAGAATTTAGTTTATAAAATTATGCTTGTATTTTGAAATCTAGTTAACTTATTGTATTCTACAATTTAGATTATTTGTATTAAAATTGCAGAAATTGGACTTGTTCTATTTCTACTTTTTCTCTTAAATTGCATTAGTTCAATTTTCTCACATTAGTTAGCATTAGTTAGAATTAGTGCTTTTGTTTATTATATTAGAATTTGTTAAATTGCATTAGTTCAATTTTTATCATACCAGTGGCATTAGTTAGCATCAGTTCATTTATGCATCAAGTTAGCATTAGTTTACTTGTGCATCATTCATGTACTAAGTTAGTATTAGTGCATATGTATATTATATTAGAACTAGTATTTTTATCTGTAATAACATTACGGGGAATAAATTATTTTAAAAATTATTGTTCTGACACAAAAGATTTATAAATTAGGCATGGCACAAAAGATTTATAAAATCAAACTACTTTTACAAAAAAGTCGTAAGTTGACAAAAGTCTCTGACTAAGAAGACCAAGATATTTGTAGATAGAAAATTAAATAATAAGATTTTTAGTTATTATTTTTATATGAAAAGTCTAATTTTTTATTAATAATTAATTTTAACATTCGTTATCTAAAATTTAAAATAATTTAACGTGTATATTTTTACATTTTAAATATTTTAATTGTAAAAAAATATCGGATGACATATTTTGATTTGTCAAATTACTAATATAAAATATAAATTATATATAGAGTAAAAATAGTAGAGAGAAATAAAAAATGGAGAGAGGTAGATGAGAGAATTTAGGAAGGGGGTTTATTAATTTTGAAAAAAAAATAGTTTCTCTCAATTTTAATAAGAGTGTCATGTGACACATTTGATTATTATAGTAGATAGTAATATATGATACATAATATAGGTATATTTCAATTAGATAGTAATATATGATACATATAGAAGTATAATGAACTAAATTCTCAAGGACCTATTTATCCTTCGAATTTTATTTGCAAAATAACGTCAAGGACTTATTTGTCCTTCGAACTTTATTCCCCTTCCAGCATGGCACCGTAACGGACACCTAGACACCGTTTCAGCCACGTCAGCCAGTTCCGTTTGGTGTATGAGAGGCAAATTAACGAAAGGATTAAATTGTCCTCCGTTTATTAAAGTTATGGACATTTTGTATTTGAATTTTGTCAAGGATATATTTGTCAAAAATTTAAAAAGTCAGGGACCTATCTGTCTTTTTCCCTATATTTTATATGCCTGGCTGTCTGATGATTAATGCTATTAGTTTACTATTGCATACCTCATGGTATCAAGTTTGGCCAACTTAATACTAATGATTTATATATATGGGAATACAAATGGGTTATCATAGATGAAATAGAAGTAATAGGTAACGTAAATCACGAGGTTTTGGAGAACGATAGAAACTAAGTTCTATAGATTAGTTCCGTTTCGACGTATGATATTTACTCGTACTTGTTATCTCTTTCTGTATCAATTATATTGGGATTTCTAGTTTCTGATCTCTTTCTTGCCAACCTTACATTATTATTCGTGCATGTCCATGCTTGATTCTGTATTTGGTTGTTGTTTGAATCTTTTTAAACATTTATCTTTACCTTATAAACTCTATGCTCCTTGCTCTAAACTCGGATTTATTTCGGTGCAACATACCATTTTCTCTTTGAGAAAAATTTCAATTCAAATCTTTTCTTACTTGACTGTATCCACAACCCTTGTTTAAATTTTGATAGGATTGTTTTTTCAATTCAGCCTAGACTTTCTTACATAAACTCTAAAACTTCTTTATATAGTTTAATGTTATTTATTTGTGATACATCACTTATCTTTTATTGATTTATAGAAAATTTTATTTATGAATTTATTCTTTGAATAGAACCTGATTTTCTACCAACTTTACTATAATTTCATGGCTATCCTTACCTAATTATGTACTTAAGTATCCTCCAAGATTTTTAAAGAAAATATTTTGCCATTAACCCCAAATAAGCTTTAATTTACAAACCTTACATGATTTGTTTTTATTTGAAATTAATTTGGTATAACATATTATCTATACTTAGTTTAGTTCTGTTGAAAAATGTTGGATTTATATATTTTCTTTTGAAAAAGATAAACTAATCTCCTTTAGTTCAATTTGAAGTTATTCTAAATTACTGTACTATTTTTCCTAACATTGTTCGTATCGAAATTCTTTGATTCAAAATTCCTTCTTAAGCTTTCAATTTGATTCTCTTTTCGGTACATTTCATTACTTATATACATCCTTGTTTATTGATGACTTCACGCATTCTTTCAAATCCTTGCAAAATACCATCCTTTTCCAACTGCGAACCTGAGTATTCTTCCGATTTCTCGTAAAAACTTTTTATGCTGTTTGTTCTTCTCCTCTCAAGTTTAGTATTTCTTATGTGTTAGTTTTTAGGGATGCGATTTGTGCGGCAAGAAAGAGAATTTTGTAACTCTACAAGGTTATAAGGAGTCGTGGAGTTTTGAGGCGACGAGGGGAAGTGATCATGTTTTGTTAAGAGTTCTGAACGAATATTGTGCCCATTTGATTTTGGATTTTAAAATTTGGTTTGTGTCAAATTATTTTTGTCAAATTTTGCATCAACTAATATATTTATTTATGAGATATGTGATTTTCTTGGTATTTGTAAAATATTCAAAAATGGATGTAAATATAAATCTTTTCTCCATCCTGCATTTTTGGAAATTTGAATATGAATAGATTGTGGTTTTATCTTATTATATTTAAATTTATAATTATTCTAGTAGAAATAATTAAGTAGATTTGAAGGTAATTTTATTTTGAATCAACTAATACTTTTAAGTAATTTTATCATATTAGAATATTTTGCATAAAATTTAGTAATTAAAAAATAAGAAAGAATTGTACAATTTAATTTAAGTAACTTTTATTATGAAAAGTTATGTGTTATTATTAATTTGAACTCCTTATTCTATAAACTAATTTGTTAAGAGTAATTAAATTAGTTTTATTAATATTTGGAGTTAAGTTAATTAATATTCTTATGTAATTTTTTATAATTTGTTATTTCATATGATTTGAAAATAAAATTTAGTAATAGAAGTATTATATAATTTAATTTAGGTAATTTCTATTATGAATAAATTATGGTTTATTTTATTAGTTGAGCTCTTAGAGATTAATTTATTAAGAATGATTAAATTGATTTTCATAAATACTTTTATTAAGTTAACTAATGTTTATATACAATTTTTATCACAATTAATTGTTTTATACAAAAAGAAGTTACAGTTTTGGTAATAGAAAGATAATGAAAAATTATATCACATAATCTGAATAATTGATATTCTTGGATTTAAACCATATTTTATAAAATATGATTAGTATGTTTACTTTATAATTTAAATTAAAAATAATTATTTGGACTCATTGATATATTGATAAATAAAATCTTATGTGTTTTGAAAGTAATCTTTATAGTATTATATTTGATTTCTGAATTGTTACTTTATCTCAAATATTTTGTAAAATTATTATATTACTCGTGTATATTTTACCCTAGTCCTAAAAATTCCTAATTTTAACTCTAATATCACAATAAAAGAAAGAAACGAAAGCAGAGAGGGGAAAAGGAAGAAAGGAGAGGAGCGAGGGAGAAGAGGAGAGCAAGGGACCCAGGTTGTCATTGCCGGACCCGCCAACTGCGTCACCGCTGTTTGTCCTCATCACTGCCGGGGCCGTCGCTAGGGAGCTCACGCGGGTTGTAAGGGCTGTCTTCGTGCACCGTCGCTGCCACTATCGAGCCTTGTCATCGTCACGCAAGACATCACCACTGCCGTTAATTGAAGCCGCTGCTCGCGAAGCCAAATCGTTGTGGAGCCTGAAGCCGAAGGGGGTTGTTACCACTTTTGCTGCTAGGGCACATTACTACTGTTGTTGGGTTCCCCGCCAGAAGGAATCCGAGCAAAGAAAGAAAGAAGGTGGCGATGGAGGCCTCCGCTACTACTACTACGTGAACTCTAACGTAGGGACAAGGGGCACAAGGCAACGTTATTGGGAAAGGTGAGTCCCAATAATGCTTGTGAAGGTTTATAAGGCAACGTTAGTGGTCACGTTAGTGCCACTAACGTTGGAGTTAACGTGGGTTATATGGGGTTGGAATGTTAGTGAAAAAGGTGATTGCCACTAACGTTCTCGAACCCACAATCTCACTTAACGTTAACATCACTAACGCCCATGCCTAACTCACACTTTTCTGCAAGCTGAGCCCACTAAAGATTATAATTACTTCAACTCAAGATCTAAGGCCCACATCCAGGACTGGGAGAACTCACTAGAAGATCAAGAAGTGTAGTATATATAGGAGCAGTTTTGAATTATAGAGAGGCTTGGCACTTTGGAGAACTACCCTCTGTATATTTACTTTTCTACACTTTTAGCTAAGCATGTATTCTTTTCTGCCATTTTCCATTTCTAGAGCTATGAACAACTAAACCCCTTTCATTGGGTTAGGGAGCTCTGTTGTAATTTGATGGATCAATTATAGTTTTCATTCTTCTTCTTCTCTCTTCTCTTCTGATTTACTAGAAAGCTTTTCGATCTTAACTAAATTGGTTAGTTGTCTTGGAAAAGAAACTCTCCATAATTGGATCTCCTCTGAGCCTTAGAAAAGGGATGAGGAGGTCATGCTAGAAATGCTTTCTCAAGTTGGACCAAATTAGGGTCTGGACGGATATAGTGACATGTAATGCTCCCAATACTTTGATTTGGAAATACATGTGGTATAATTAGTGACCACACTTCATCTCTTCCCATGAGCAATTAAATCAAGGAATTGCACAATTGTTCAAGCTTAGAGAGATTGGGTTACCCAGGAATTCGAACCCAATCACTTAAGATTGCCAAGGAGATCAATAGATGCTTTGATTGTGGAAGAGATGAAAATGAATTTGATCCAGAGAATACAACATCTCCTGAGCCCAATGAATTCCCCATTTCTGATCTTACCCATTCTCTTTACTTTCTGCCATTTATTTACATGCTCATTTCCCCAAATCCCCATATAAGATTCTGCACTTTATTTTCTGCTATTTACTTTCCTGCCATTTAATTTTCTGCAATTCTCAACTATACTCTGTTTAGCTCAACTAGCATACTCTTTCAAATAAAGTTGCTTGACCAATCAATCCCTGTGGGATTTGACCTCACTCTATTGTGAGTTTTTACTTGACGACAATTCAGTATACTTGCCAAAGGGAAATTTGTTGAGAGACAAGTTTTCGTGCATCAAGTTTATGGCGTCGTTGCCATGGATTGATTTTGTATCAGCAATGATTAAGTTGGAAGTTCACTAGATTGAGCATTTTTCTTTTGTTTGTTTACTTTATTCAGTTGTTTACCTTCAGTTTGTTTTGTTTCATCCTCACCCCCTATACCCTCTCTGTTTTCTTTCTTTCTTTGTTATTATTTACAATTCTGCTCACTAACCCACTAGCTGTTTGATAATTTGCACCACTCACACTAACAATCACTCTAACAAGAATAATCTCTTCATTTCATCTCTTGCTGTGTGTTTTGTTAGTTGTATGACAGGGAGAAGAGGGGGAGCTTCAACTTCTTTCGATTCAGAACCTGAAAGAGTACTCTGGAGACTAAGGAAGGAAGCAAGAGGGAAAGGAGTTGTTGGTGCTGAGGAAGAGGAAGAGTATTTTGAAACCAACATGGAGGAGAACTTGGAAAATAATCATGAAGGAGAAGCTCACAACCATGCTAGAGAAGGCCCTGCAAATCATGCTGGGCAAGAAAGGATAGTTCTAGGCTCCTACATCAATCCAAATCCAGGAAAATGTGGAAGTAGCATCCAAAAGCCCACCATACATGCCAACAACTTTGAATTAAAACCCCAGCTAATCACCCTTGTTCAGAACAATTGCTCATTTGGAGGAAGTGCTCAAGAAGACCCCAACCAACATCTAACCACCTTCTTGAGAATTCGTGACATTGTAAAGTCTAATGAAGTCCACCCGAATGTCTATAGGCTGCTTTTGTTCCCTTTTTCACTCAGGGATAAGGCATCCAAGTGGCTTGAATCTTTCCCAAAGGAGAGCTTGACAAATTGGGAAGATGTGGTGAACAAGTTTTTGGCAAGATTCTATCCTCCTCAAAGAATTAACAAGCTGAGAGCTAAGGTGAAAACTTTCAGGCAACAAGATGGTGAGACTCTCTATGAGGCATGGGAGAGGTTAAAGGACTTAACAAGAAGATGCCCACCAGACATGTTCAATGAATGGGTTCAACTTTACATTTTCTATGAAGGTCTCTCTTATGAGTTAAAGAAGGCTGTAGACCATTCATCAGGGGGCTCTCTAAACAAGAAGAAAACCATTGAAGAAGCCATAGATGTCATTGAAACAGTAGCTGAGAATGACTACTTCTATGCCTCTGAAAGAAGCAACACTCGAGGAGTAATGGAGCTGAACCACATGGATGCATTGTTAGCTCAAAATAAGATGATCACCAAGCAGCTAGCAGATTTTACCAAGAAGGTGGAGGAAAACCAAGTTGCAGCGGTCATGACTTTATCACCAGCTCAAGAAGGAGTGAATATAGGAGAAGAAGGTGACTGGGAATAAGCCAACTATGTTGGGAACTCACCTAGACAAATCCATGATCCATACTCCAAAACTTACAACTCTGGATGGAGAAATCATCCCAACTTTGGGTGGGAAAATCAACAAGATCAAGGCCAAGACCAGAGATGCCACAACCACAACCCCAACAACAATGCAACTCACTAACATACCTCGCAGAGATCCTATCAACAACCACCTAATCCCCATCCACCATCACAAATCGAGGATAGACTTTCAAAGATTGAGACTCTACTTGAAGACATATGTAGAGAAATCCAATACAATAAGGTGTTTAAGGAGGAAGTGAGAGCCATTATCAAAAACCAAGGGGAAAACATCAAGAGACTAGAATCTCAAGTAGGGTATCTATCTCAACAAATTCCCAAACCGACGGATGGTTTTCCAAGTGACACAGAGAAGAACCCAAGGGGAGAAACAAAGAAAGTGAGGTGGGAAGAATGTAAGATGATCACCACAAGTAATGAGAGGAGTATGGAGGGAGTAGAACAACTCCAAGACAGTCCAAAGGAAAATCATGGAGAAAGAAACTCTGCACCCCAACTCACACTCAAGGAAGAGCTAAAGGAGAGGGAGATACTGAACCCATATGCACCCTTTCCCCAAATGCTTAAGGGTGGTATAGCAGGGAGAATGTATTCAAGGTTCCTCGACATGTTTTCATCTCTTGATGTAAATATACCATTCATTAAGGCCCTACAGCAAATGCCTTCTGATGAGCGGATAATTTATACGCTTTTTGGCATTGTTTTTTAGGTAGTTTTTAGTATGATCTAGTTACTTTTAGGGATGTTTTCATTAGTTTTTATGCTAAATTCACATTTCTGGACTTTACTATGAGTTTGTGTGTTTTTCTATGATTTCAGGTATTTTCTCGCTGAAATTAAGGGACCTGTGCAAAACTCTGATAAAAGGCTGACAAAGGACTGCTGATGCTGTTGGATTCTGACCTCCCAACACTCGAAATGGATTTTCTGGAGCTACCGAACTCCAAATGGTGCACTCTCAATGCCGTTGGAAATTAGACATCCAGAGCTTTCCAGCAATATATAATAGTCCATACTTTATTCGTAATTAGATGACGTAAACTGGCGCTCAACGCCAGTTCCATGCTGCATTCTAGAGTCAAACCCCAGAAACACGTCACGAACCAGAGTTGAACGCCCAAAACACATTACAACTTGGCGTTCAACTCCAAGAGAAGCCTCAGCTCGTGGATAGATCAAGTTCAGCCCAAGCACACACCAAGTGGGCCCTGGAAGTGAATTTCTGCATTAATTACTTACTTTTGTAAACCCTAGTAGCTAGTCTAGTATAAATAGGACTCTTTACTATCATATTAGACATCCTGGATTGTATTTTTGATCTTGTGATCACGTTTGGGGGCTGGCCATTCGGCCATGCCTGGACCTTCATCACTTATGTATTTTTAACGGTGGAGTTTCTACACACCATAGATTAAGGGTATGGAGCTCTGCTGTACCTCAAGTTTCAATGCAAGTACTACTATTTTCTATTCAATTCGACTTATTCTTATTCTAAGATATTCGTTGCACTTCAACATGATGAATGTGATAATCCGTGACACTCATCATCATTCTCACCTATGAACACATGACTGACAACCACTTCCGTTCTACCTTAGACCGGGCACATATCTCTTGGATTCCTTAATCAGAATCTTCGTGGTATAAGCTAGAATTGATGGCGGCATTCATGGGAATCCGGAAAGTCTAACCTTGTCTGTGGTATTCCGAGTAGGATTCCAGGATTGAATGACTGTGACGAGCTTCAAACTCGCGATTGCTGGGCGTGATGACAAATGCAAAAGAATCAAGGGATTCTATTCCAACATGATCGAGAACCGACAGATGATTAGCCGTGCTGTGACAGAGCATTTGGACCATTTTCACTGAGAGGATGGGATGTAGCCATTGACAATAGTGATGCTCTACATACAGCTTGCAATGGAAAGGAGTGACAAAGATTGGATAAAAGCAGTAGGAAAACAGAGATTCGGAAGGAACACAGCACCTCCATACACCTATCTGAAATTCCCACCATTGGATTACATGAGTAAATTTATCTTTATTTTCTATTTAATTTATTATTATTATTCAAAAAAATAATAATCTCTTAAATTAGTTAAATCCGCCTGACTAGGATTTACACGATGACCATAGCTTGCTTTATACCAACAATCTCTGTGGGATCGACCCTTACTCACGTAAGGTATTACTTGGACGATCCAATACACTTGCTGGTTAGTTGTGCGGAGTTGTGACAAAGTGTGATTTATGTTTGAGAGCACCAAGTCTTTGGAGCCATTGTTGATGATCACAATTTCGCCTACCAAGTTTTTGGCGCCATTGCCGGGGATTGTTCGAGTATGGACAAATGACGGTTCATCTTGTTGCTTAGATTAGGTAATTTTCTTTTTATTTTCTTTTCAAAAAAGTTTTTAAAAATCTTTCAAAAAAATTTTCTCTTTTTCGTTTTTCTAAAGAATATTTTCGAAAAAAATAATAAAAATACAAAAAATCATAAAATCATAAAAATAAAAAATATTTTGTGATTCTTATTTGAGTCTTGTGTCAATTTTTAAGTTTGGTGTCAATTGCATGTTTTAAAAATCTCTTGCATTTTTCAAAAATTCATGCATTCATAATGTTCTTCATGATCTTCAAGTCGTTCTTCGTAAGTCTTCTTGTTTGATATTGATGTTTTCTTGTTTTGTGTCTTTTGTTGTTTTTCATATGCATTTTTCGTTTGTTAGAGTCCAAGCATTAAAGAATTCTAAGTTTGGTGTCTTGCACGTTTTCTTTGCATCAAAATTTTTTTCAAAAATATGTTCTTGATGTTCATCATGACCTTCAAAATGTTCTTGGTGTTCATCTTGACATTCATAGTGTTCTTGCATACATCATATGTTTTGATTCATAATTTTCATGTTGTGAGTCATTTTTATGTTTTTCTCTCTCATAATTAAAAATTCAAAAATAAAAAAATATATTTTCCTTAATTTTCTCATAATTATCGAAAATTTGAGTTGACTTAGTCAAAAATTTTTAAAATTAGTTGTTTCTTACAAGTCAAGTCAAATTTTCAATTTTAAAAATCTTATCTTTTCAAAATATTTTTCAAAAATCATATCTTTTTCATTTTTTTTACTATTTTTCGAAAATTCTTTAAAATATTTTTTTCAAAAATTTTTTTCTTAATTTTATCTTTCTTTTTGAAAAAGATACTAACAATTAATGTGATTGGTTCAAAAATTTGAAGTTTGTTACTTTCTTGTTAAGAAAGGTTCAATCTTTAAATTCTAGAATCTTATCTTTTAGTTTTTTGTTAGTCAAGTAATTAATTTTAATTTTAAAAATTAAATCTATCTTATCTTTTCTTTTATATCATATCTTTTTCAAAATTTTATCTTTTTCAAAAATTTGATTTTAAAATATCTTTTCTAACTTCTTATCTTCTTATCTTTTCAAATTTGATTTTCAAATTTTTTTCAACTAACTATTTGACTTTTTGTTTGTTTCTTATCTTTTTCAAAACCACCTAACTACTTTTCCCTCTCTACTTTTCGAAAATATCTCATCCCTTTTTCAAAAATTCTTTTTAAATAACTAATTGTTTTAAATTTTAATTTTAATTCTATCTCATCTTTAATTTTAGAAAATCATTAACTCCTTTTCAAAATTAATTTTCGAATTCTCTCTCTCTCATCTTCTTCTATTTATTTATTCATTTACTAACACTTCTCTTCACCTCTCTTCATCTCCAATCATTGCCTCTATCCTTACCCTTGTGTTTGGATTCTCCTTTCTTTATTCTTTTCTTCTTCTACTAATAATAAGGATCCTCTTTACTGTGACATAGAGGATTCCTCTTCCTTTTTTTTCTCTTCTCTTTCATATGAGCAGGAACAAGGAAAAATGCACTCTTGTTGAAGCTGATCCTGAACCTGAAAGGACTCTGAAGAGGAAACTAAGAGAAGCTAAATTACAACAATCCAGAGGCAACCTTTCTGAAATTTTCGAACAAGAGAAGGAGATGGCAGCCGAACCCAACAACAATAATGCAAGGAGGATGCTTGGTGATTTTACTAAACCCACGTCCAAGTTTGATGGAAGAAGCATCTCAATTCCTGCCATTGGAGCAAACAATTTTGAGTTGAAACTTCAATTAGTTGCTCTAATGCAACAAAACTACAAGTTTCATGGACTTCCATCTGAAGATCCTTACTAGTTTTTAACTGAGTTCTTGCAGATTTGTGAGACTGTTTAGATGAATGGAGTAGATCCTGAAGTCTATAGGCTCATGCTTTTCCCTTTTGCTGTAAGAGACAGAGCTAGAACATGGTTGGACTCACAACCTAAAGATAGCCTGGACTCCTGGGATAAGCTGGTCACGGCCTTCTTGGATAAATTCTTTCCTGCTCAAAAGCTGAGCAAGCTTAGAGTGGATGTTCAGCCCTTCAAGCAAAAAGATGGTGAATCCCTCTATGAAGCTTGGGAAAGATACAAGCAGATGACCAAAAAGTGTCCTTCTGACATGTTTTCAAAGTGGACCATATTAGATATATTCTATTATAGTCTATCTGAGTTTTCTAAGATGTCATTGGACCACTCTGCAGGTGGATCCATTCACCTAGAGAAAACACCTGCAGAAGCTCAGTAACTTATTGACATGGTTGCAAATAACCAATTCATGTATACTTCTGAGAGGAATTCTGTGAATAACGGGACACCTCAGAGGAAGGGAGTTCTTGAAATTGATGCTCTGAATGCCATATTGGC
Organism: Arachis duranensis; assembly: GCF_000817695.3. Classification (NCBI taxonomy): domain Eukaryota; kingdom Viridiplantae; phylum Streptophyta; class Magnoliopsida; order Fabales; family Fabaceae; genus Arachis; species Arachis duranensis. The sequence goes on along the minus strand of NC_029780.3, from coordinate 63,033,063 downwards.
TCAGAATAAAGTGTTGACTCAGCAAGTCAACAAGATTTCTCAAAGTCTGAATGGATGGCAAAATGCATCCAACAGTACTAAAGAGGCATCTTCTGAAGAAGAAGCTTATGATCCTGAGAACCCTATAATGGCAGAGGTAAATTACATGGGTGAACCTTATGGAAACACCTATAATTCATCATGGAGAAATCATCCAAATTTCTCATGGAAGGATTAACAAAAGCCTCAACAAGGCTTTAATAATGGTGGAAGAAATAGGCTTAGCAATATCAAGCCTTATCCATCATCTTCTAAGCAATAGACAGAGAATTATGAACAGAATACCTCTAACTTAGCAAACTTAGTCTTTGATCTGTCTAAGGCCACTTTAAGTTTAATGAATGAAACAAGGTCCTCCATCAGAAATTTGGAGGCACAAGTGGGCCAG
>NC_029780.3:63026902-63032161 GCF_000817695.3 Arachis duranensis | reverse complement strand
AGAGGACGTGTTGGTAAAGGTTAAAGGCCTTTACATTCCTGCTAATTTCATAATCTTAGACACTAGGAAGGAGGAGGATGAATGCATCATCCTAGGAAGACCTTTCCTAGCCACAGCAAAAGATGTAATAGATGTTAATAGAGGAGAATTAGTCCTTCAATTGAATGGGGACTACCTTGTGTTTAAGGCACATGGCTATCCTTCTCTAACAAGGGAGAGTAAGCATGCAGAGCTTCTCTTAGTACAAAGTCAAACAGAGCCCCCACAATCAAACTCTAAGTTTGGTGTTGGGAGGCCACAACCAAACTCTAAGTTTGGTGTTAAATCCCCACAACCAAACTCTAAGTTTGGTGTTGGGACTATACAACATTGACCTGATCACCTATGAGGCTCCATGAGAGCCCATTATCAAGCTATTGACATTAAAGAAGCGCTTATTGGGAGGCAACCCAATTTTTATTTATCTAATTTTATTTTATTTTCATTGTTCTTTTATGTTTTATTAGGTTCATGATCATGTGGAGTCATGAAAAAATATTAAAATTAAAAATAGAATAAAAAACAGCAGAAGAAAAATCACACCCTGGAGGAAGGACTTACTAGCGTTTAAACGCCAGTAAGGAGCATCTGGCTGGCGTTCAACGCCAGAACAGAGCATGGATCTGGCGCTGAATGCCAAAAATAAGCATTCCGGCGTTCAAACGCCAGGAATGCACCTTGAGGAGAGCTGGCGCTGAACGCCAGTAACAACCATGGAACTAGCGTTCAACGCCAGAAACATGCTGCACATGGGCGTTGAATGCCCAGAACATGCATCACTTCGGCGTTTAAATGCCAGAATTGCATGGAAAGGCATTTTACATGCCTAATTGGTGCAGGGATGTAAATCCTTGACAGGATTATCTCAGGATTATCTCAGGATCTGTGGACCCCACAGGATCCCCACCTACCATATTCTCACCCTACCTCCTAATAATCCTATAACACACTTTTCCAAAAACCCTTCACCAATCACCTCGATCTCTCTTTCCAACTACCCCCTTCACCACTCACGTCCATCCACTCTTCCCCATAAACCCCACCTACCTTCAAAATTCAAATTTCTTTCCCACCTAAACCACCCTAAATGGCCGAACCTACCCCCTCTCCTCTCCCTATATAAACCCCTCCATTCTCCTTAATTTTCACACAACACAAACCTCTCTTCTCCTTCTTGGCCGAATACACCTCTCCCCCTCTCCTCCATATTTTCTTCTTCTTCTTCTTCTCTTCTTTCATCTCTTTCTCGAGGGCGAGCAATATTTTAAGTTTAGTGTGGTAAAAGAATAAGATTTTTGTTTTTCCATTACCATTGATGGCACCTAAGGCTGGAGAAACCTCTAGAAAAGGGAAAGGGAAGACAAAAGCTTCCACCTCCGAGTCATGGGAGATGGAAAGATTCATCTCCAAAGCCCATCAAGACCACTTCTATGATGCTGTGGCCAAGAAGAAGGTGATCCCCGAGGTCCCTTTCAAGCCCAAGAAAAATGAGTATCCGGAGATCCGACATGAGATCCAAAGAAGAGGTTGGGAAGTTCTAACCAACCCCATCCAACAAGTCAGAATCTTAATGGTTCAAGAGTTCTATGCCAATGCATGGATCACTAGGAACCATGATCAAAGTAAGAACCCGAACCCAAAGAATTATCTTACAATGGTTCGGGGGAAATACTTAGATTTTAGTACGGAAAATGTGAGGTTGGCGTTCAACTTGCCCTGATGCAAGGAGATGCACGCCCCTACACTAGAAGGGTCAACTTTAATCAAAGGTTGGACCAAGTCCTTATGGACATATGTGTGGAAGGAGCTCAATGGAAAAGAGATTCCAAAGGCAAGCCGGTTCAACTAAGAAGACTGGACCTCAAGCCTGTGGTTAGAGGATGGTTGGAGTTCATCCAACACTCCATCATCAACCGGAGCAAACAAGAGAGCCCACTCATGGAACCCAAGAGACGCATGAGGAAGCTCATCACCAAGAAATCCCGGAGATGCCTCAAGGGATGCACTTTCCTCCCAACAACTATTGGGAACAACTCAACACTTCCTTAGAAGATTTGAGTTACAATGTGGATCAATTATGGGTGGAATATCAAGAGCACTCCATCATTCTCCATGAAATTATAGAAGATCAAAGAGCAATGAGGGAGGAGCAACAAAGGCAAGGAAGGGACATAGAAGAGCTTAAGGACATCATTGGTCCTTCAAGAAGAAGACGCCACTAAGATGGATTCATTCCTTGTTCTTATTTTTTCTGTTTTTCGTTTTTATCTATGTTTTGTGTCTCTACTTCATGATCATTAGTAGGTAGTAACTATGTCTTAAAGCTATGAATAAATTCCACAAATCCTTCACCTCTCTTAAATGAAAAATGTTTTTAATTCAAAAGAACAAGAAGTACATAAATTTTGAAAATTGTCCTTGAATTTAGTTTAATTATATTGATGTGGTGACAATACTTTTTGTTTTCTGAATGAATGCTTGAACAGTGCATAATTTTGATCTTGTTGTTTATGAATGTTAAAATTGTTGGCTCCTGAAAGAATGATTAACAAAGAGAAATGTTATTTACAATCTGAAAAATCATGAAAATTGATTCTTGAAGCAAGAAAAAGCAATGAAAAAGCAAAGCTTGCGAAAAAAAATATTTTGGCGAAAAAAATTATAAAGAAAAAGAAAAAGCAAACAGAAAAAGCCAATAGCCTTTAAAACCAAAAGGCAAGGGTAAAAAGGATCCAAGGCTTTGAGCATCAATGGATACGAGGGCCCAAGGAAATAAAATACAGGCCTAAGTGGCTAAATCAAGCTGTCCCTAACCATGTGCTTGTGGCATGCAGGTCCAAGTGAAAAGCTTGAGACTGAGTGGTTAAAGTCGTGATCCAAGGTAAAAAGAGTGTGCTTAAGAGCTCTGGACACCTCTAACTGGGGACTCTAGCAAAGCTGAGTCACAATCTGGAAAGGATCACCCAGTCATGTGTCTGTGGCATTTATGTATCCGGTGGTAATACTGGAAAACAAAATGCTTAGGGCCACGGCCAAGACTTAGAAAAGTAGCTGTGTTCAAGAATCAACAAACTTAACTAGGAGAATCAATAACACTATCTGAAATTCTAAGTTCCTATAGAAGCCAATCATTCTAAACTTCAAAGGAAAAAGTGAAATGCCAAAACTGTTCAGAAGCAAAAAGCTACAAGTCCCGCTCATCTAATTAGAATTAATATTCATTGATATTTTGGGATTTATAGTATTTTCTCTTCTTTTTATCCTAATTAATTTTTAGTTGCTTGGGGACAAGCAACAATTTAAGTTTGGTGTTGTGATGAGCGGATAATTTATACGCTTTTTGGCATTATTTTTTAGGTAGTTTTTAGTATGATCTAGTTACTTTTAGGGATGTTTTCATTAGTTTTTATGCTAAATTCACATTTCTGAACTTTACTATGAGTTTGTGTGTTTTTCTGTGATTCAGGTATTTTCTGGCTGAAATTGAGGGACCTGTGCAAAACTCTGATAAAAGGCTGATAAAGGACTGCCGATGCTGTTGGATTCTGACCTCCCAGCACTCGAAATGGATTTTCTGGAGCTACCAAACTCCAAATGGCGCGCTCTTAATGGCATTGGAAAGTAGACATCCAGAGCATTCCAGAAATATATAATAGTCCATACTTTATTCGTAATTAGATGACGTAAACTGGTGCCCAACGCCAGTTCTATGCTGCATTCTGGAGTCAAATGCCAGAAACACGTCACGAACCAGAGTTGAACGCCCAAAACACGTTACAACTTGGCGTTCAACTCCAAGAGAAGCCTCAGCTTGTGGATAGATGAAGCTCAGCCCAAGCACACACCAAGTGGGCCCCAGAAGTGAATTTCTGCATTAATTACTTACTTCTGTAAACCCTAGTAGCTAGTCTAATATAAATAGGACTTTTTACTATCATATTAGACATCTTGGATTGTATTTTTGATCCTGTGATCACGTTTGGGGGCTGGCCATTCGGCCATGCCTGGACCTTCATCACTTATGTATTTTTAACGGTGGAGTTTCTACACACCATAGATTAAGGGTGTGGAGCTCTGCTATACCTCAAGTTTCAATGCAAGTACTACTATTTTCTATTCAATTCGACTTATTCTTATTCTAAGATATTCATTGCACTTCAACATGATGAATGTGATGATCCGTGACACTCATCATCATTCTCACCTATGAACGCGTGACTGACAACCACTTCCGTTCTACCTTAGACCGGGCGCATATCTCTTGCAATCCTTAATCAGAATCTTCGTGGTATAAGCTAGAATTGATTGCAGCATTCATGGGAATCCGGAAAGTCTAACCTTGTCTATGGTATTTCGAGTAGGATTCCGGGATTGAATGACTGTGACGAGCTTCAAACTTGCGATTGCTGGGTGGTGCACGAAATTGCAATTACACTTTTGCAATTCGCACGACTAACCAGCAAGTGCACTAGGTCGTCAAAGTAATACCTTACGTGAGTAAGGGTCGATCCCACGAAGATTATTGGTTTGAAGCAAGCTATGTTTATTTTATTATTCTTAGTCAGGATTTCAATTAAAATTATCAGTTGAATTATTAGAAAAATAAAAGAGCGTGAATTAATTACTTGTAATGCAGTAATGGAGAATATGTTGGGGTTTTGGAGATGCTTTGTCCTCTGAATCCCTGCAATATAATATTCAACTCAATAACATAATTGCAAAGTTCCTTCCATGGCAAGCTCTATGTAGGGTGTCACCGTTGTCAATGGCTACTTCCCATCCTCTCAGTGAAAATGGTCCAGATGCTCTGTCACAGCACGGCTAATCATCTGTCGGTTCTCAATCAGGTTGGAACAGAATCCAATGATTCTTTTGCGTCTGTCACTAACACCCAGCCTTCAGGAGTTTGAAGCTCGTCACAGTCATTCAATCCCAGAATCCTACTCGGAATACCACAGACAAGGTTAGACTTTCCGGATTCTCATGAATGCCGTCATCACTCCAGCTTATACCACGAAGATTCTGATTAAGGAATCTAAGAGATATTCATTCAATCTGATGTAGAACGGAGGTGGTTGTCAGACACACGTTCATTGGTTGAGGAAGGTGATGAGTGTCACGGATCATCACCTTCTCCATAATTAAGCGCGAATGAACATCTTAGATAGGAACACGCATATGTGAATGGAAAAATATAAGTAATTGCATTAATTCATCGAT
>NC_029780.3:63024317-63026681 GCF_000817695.3 Arachis duranensis | reverse complement strand
CACTTCTGGGGCCCACTTGGTGTGTGCTGGGGCTGAGACTTAAGCCTCTCACGTGCTTGGGCTGTTTCTGGAGTTGAACGCCAGGTTGTAACGTGTTTTGGGCGTTGAACTCCAACTTGTAACCTGTTTCTAGCGCTGGACGCCAGACTGCAACGTGGAACTGGCGTTGAACGCCAGTTTACGTTGTCTATCTTTGCGCAAAGTATGGACTATTATATATTGTTGGAAAGCCCGGGATGTCTACTTTTCAACCCAATTGAGAGCGCGTCAAACAATCCATTCCGAGTGCAGGGAGGTCAGGATCCAACAGCATCAGCAGTCCTTTTTCAGCCTAACTCAGATTTTTGCTTAGCTCCCTCAATTTCAGCCAGAAAATACCTGAAATCACAGAAAAATACACAAACTCATAGTAAAGTCCAGAAATATGATTTTTGCCTAAAAAATAATAAAATTCTATTAAAAACTAATTAAAACATACTAAAATCTACATGAAATTAACCCCAAAAGGCGTATAAAATATCCGCTCATCACAACACCAAACTTAAACTGTTGCTTGTCCCCAAGCAACTAGAAGAATAAAATAGGATAAAAAGAAGTTAAGAAGCAATAATATCTCATAGTTTCAAGTGAGGCTCAGGTTTTAGTTAGATGAGCGGGGCTAGTAGCTTTTTGTTTCTGAACAGTTTTGGCATCTCACTTTATCCTTTGAAATTCAGAATGATTGGCATCTGTAGGAACTCAGGATTCCGATAGTATTATTGATTTTCCTAGTGTAGTAGGTTGATTCTTGAATACAGTTACTTTATGAGTCTTGGCCGTGGCCCTAAGCACTTTGTTTTCCAGTATTACCACCGGATACTTAAATGCCACAGACACATAATTTGGGTGAACCTGTTCAGATTGTGACTTAGCTTTGCTAAAGTCCCCAATTAGAGGTGTCCAGAGCTCTTAATCACACTCTTTTGCCTTGGATCACGACTTTAACCACTCAGTCTCAAGCTTTTCACTTGGACCTGCATGCCACAAGCACATGGTTAGGGACAGCTTGATTTAGCCGCTTAGGCCTGGAATTACTTCCTTGGGCCCTCCTATCCACTGATGCTCAAAGCCTTGGATCCTTTTCACCCTTGCCTTTTGGTTTTAAGGGCTATTGGCTTTTTTCTTTTTCTTGATCCAATGATTCCTTGTAAAAAATTTTTTTTTCACTGCTTTTTCTTTCTTCAAGAATCAAATTCATGATTTTTCAGATCATCAATAATATTTTTCGTGTTCCTCATTCTTTCAGGAGCCAACATTCGTAAAATTTAAGATACAAATTATGCACTGTTCAAGCATTCATTTAGAGAACAAAAGGTATTGCCACCACATATAATTAATTATAATTTTTATTATTAAGAACTTGAAAAATATAAATTACTTCTTTATTCTAATTATCTACTATTTTATTCATGTTTGATGATGATTAGAAAAATAAATTATAACTTAATTGGAAATAAAACCAGAATAGATATGCTAATTACTACTACTGTATAACTTCTAAGGTAAATTCCTATAATAACACTATCACAGAGTTAAAGCTAAAATTAGAACTCAACAACCTGTATTTTGGGAAGTGAATGTTCCTCTGATCTGTGGGGTGCTTGGTCCTTCAAGGATTAATTTCTGGCGCTTCAGCTCCCTTAAGTCACGCCCTTGCTCTTCTTGTTCCCTAAGCAATTTGCAAAGCATGCTACTTTGATTGTTCTGTTCTTCCTTTATTTGGTTCATAACTTCTTGCAACTTGGAAACAGATGCCTCAAAATGTTCCCAATATTCGAATTGAGGAAGTTTTGGGAGGAATTCTTGTGCTCTCCTCTTGATTGGATCATCCTGCAGCTGTTGTCTTTCCATTGATATTTTAGTGATTGGCCGCTCAATTGAGATATACTCAGTTATTCCCATCTTCACTTCGGCATCTCTGCAGAGCATAGAAATTAAGCTTGGATAGGCCAATTTGGCATCCTTGGAGTTCTTGTTTGCTATTTTGTAGAGTTCACACGAGATTAGTTGATGAACTTCTACTTCTCTTCCCAACATGATGCAGTGAATCATCATTGCTATTTTAACAGTAACTTTAAAACGGTTGCTGGTGGGCAATATAGAACGCCCAATAAAGTCCAGCCAGCCTCTGGCAACTGGTTTGAGATCTTCTCTCTTGAGTTGATTTGGGATGCCAGTGGTGCTGGTGGTCCACCTGGCTCCAGGGATGCATATATCCTCTATAATCTTGTCCAGGCCTTTGTTTACCCTCATCATTCTCCTATTAAAGGAGTCTGGGTCATCTTTCAGTTCGGGAAGCTTAAAGATCTCCCTGATTTTGTCAGG
>NC_029780.3:63022058-63024214 GCF_000817695.3 Arachis duranensis | reverse complement strand
TTATTCTTTGCCTGTCTGTCTGCCACAGATTAGCATAGAACTCCTGAACCATATTCCTTCCCACTTTTGTTTCAGGATTAGCTAGGATTTCCCAGTTCCTGTTTCGAATTTGTTCTTGGATCTCCGGATATTCATCTTCTTTTAGATCGAACTTGACTTCCGGGATCACTGATCTTAGACCCATTATTTTGTAGTAATGGTCTGAATGTTCTTTAGTCAAGAACTTCCCTTGATTCTGAAGTGGTTTTGGAATACTCTCTTTCTTGCCTCTTGGGGTGGGTTGTTTTCCTTTAGGGGCCATGATCAAAGTGAGTATGTTTTTGTGATCACGGATAAGCACACCAAACTTAGAGGTTTGATTGTCCTCAAGCAAAAGAAAAGAAAGGAGAGGGATAGGAGGAGAGCAAGTGTTGAATGGTGGATGATGAGAGGGGCGCCGAATGTGGATATAAAGGGAGGGAGGGTGTTTTTCAAAAATAAGAAGAAAAGATAAGATAGAAGATATGATTTATAAAAGATAAATATGATAAGAAAAATATATAATTAAAAAATTGTTAATGATATTTGGAAAAGATAAATTTGAATTTTAATTTTGAAAGAAGATTTTTAAAAGATAATTGAGTTTTGAAAAACTTAAAAAAAAAAGAGTTGGATTGGATTGGAAAAAGGTTTATGTTTATGTATGAAGCTATATTATTTTTGAAAAAGGGATTTTAGAAATTAGGGTTCTTAGAAAACTATTTTGATTTGAAGGATAACATTTTGAAACATGTTTATGCAAGAAATCATGATTTGAAACTTAAAAATTTAGAAAATTTGTAAAGAAAAACGAATTTTACCTCCTCCCCACCATTCTGGCGTTTTTTTGAAGAAAAATGAATTTTACCTCCTCCCCACCATTCTGGCGTTAAACGCCCAAACGCTGCATGTTTTGGGCGTTTAATGCCCAATTGCTGCTTCTCCTGGGCGTTCAACGCCCAGCTATTGCTTCTTTCTGGCGTTGAACGCCAGGAAGTCCTTTGTCACTGGGCGTTTTTTTGAACGCCCAGGATGCTGTCAATCTGGCGTTAAACGCCCAAAAGGTGCTTCTTTCTGGCGTTCAATGCCCAGAAGATGCACCTTTCTGGTGTTTAACGCCCAGATGGCTACCCTTACTGGCGTCGAACGCCCAGTGGGTGCTTCTTTTGGGCGTTCAACGCCCAAACTGTTTCTTACTGGCTTTTTCACGCCAGTGAGCTTCCAAATTCCCTTGTAACTTTGTGAATTCAAGCAATTGCTATTTTACCTTGAAGATACTTTGACATATACCGATAAAAATCAATTAATTAACAAATAAACTTTGTAAATGGCTGGGTTGCCTCCTAGCAAGCGCTTCTTTATTGTCATTAGCTGGACTATTACTGAGCTTTAATCAAGCCTCAGTTTTGAGCATTCTTGCTCAAAATTGCCTTCAAGATAATGTTTGACTCTCTGTCCATTAACAATGAACTTTTTATTAGAATCATTATCCTGAAGCTCTACGTATCCATATGGTGATACGTTTGTGATCACATATGGACCTCTCCACTGGGACTTCAATTTCCCGGGGAATAATTTGAGCCTAGAATTAAATAGCAGAAATTTCTGCCCTGGCTCAAAGACTCTGGATGACAATTTCTTATCATGCCATCTTTTTACTTTCTCTTTGTATATTTTTGCATTCTCGAAAGCATTGAGTCTAAATTCCTCTAGCTCATTTAACTGGAGCAATCATTTTTCTCCAGCTAACTTGGCATCAAGGTTCAGGAATCTGGTTGCCCAGTAGGCCTTATATTCCAGTTCCACTGGCAAGTGACATGCCTTTCCATACACAAGATTGTATGGAGAGGTCCCTATAGGGGTCTTGAATGCTGTTCTGTATGCCCACAGAGCATCATCCAAGCTTCTTGCCCAATCCCTTCTACGGTTAATTACAGTCCATTCCAGGATTCTTTTGAGTTCTTTATTTGAGACTTCAGCTTGCCCATTAGTCTATGGGTGATATGGAGTGGCCACCCTGTGGCTAACTCCATAACGAACCAAAGTAGAATAGAGCTGTTTATTGCAGAAATGAGTGCCCCATCACAGATTAGTACTCTAGGGGTGCCAAATCTACTGAAGATGTGTTTCTAGAGGAA
>NC_029780.3:63019041-63021910 GCF_000817695.3 Arachis duranensis | reverse complement strand
ATGGTGGGAAAGGTCCCATGAAGTCAATGCCCCATACATCAAACAACTCAATCTCCAAGATCCTTTGTTGAGGCATGGCATAACTGTGAGGCAGATTGCCAGATCTTTGGCAACTGTCACAATTAAGTACAAACACTCGGGAATCTTTATAGAGAGTAGGCCAGTAGAAGCCACATTGGAGGACTCTTGTGGCTGTTCGCTCACTTCCAAAATGTCTTCCATACTGTGATCCATGGCAGTGCCATAGGATCCTCTGCGCTTCTTCTTTAGGCACACATCTACGGATTACTCCGTCTGCACATCTCTTGAAGAGATATGGTTCATCCCAAAGATAGTACTTTGCATCTGTGATCAACTTCTTTGATTGCTGCCTACTATACTCTTTGGGTATGAATCTTACTGCCTTGTAGTTTGCAATGTCTGCAAACCATGGCACTTCTTGGATGGCAAAGAGTTTCTCATCCGGAAAGGTTTCAGAGATCTCAGTAAGAGGGAGGGACGCCCCTTCTACTGGTTCTATTCGGGATAGGTGATCTGCTACTTGGTTTTTTGTCCCTTTTCTGTCTCTTATTTCTATATCAAACTCTTACAGAAGCAACACCCATCTGATAAGTCTGGGTTTTGAATCCTGCTTTGTGAGTAGATATTTAAGAGCAGCATGATCAGTGTATATAATCACTTTTGATCCTACTAAATAGGATCTAAACTTGTCAATAGCGTAAACCACTGCAAGCAGCTCTTTTTCTGTGGTTGTGTAATTCTTCTGTGCGTCATTTAAAACACGACTGGCATAGTAAATAACGTGCAGAAGCTTGTCATGTCTCTGTCCCAACACTGCACCAATGGCATGGTCACTAGTATCACACATTAATTCAAATGGTAATGTCCAGTCTGGTGCAGAGATGATTGGTGCTGTGACCAGCTTAGCTTTCAGAGTCTCAAACGCCCGCAGACACTTCTTATCAAAGATAACTTGCGTGTCAACAGCTAGCAGATTACTTAGAGGTTTGGCAATTTTTGAAAAATCCTTTATAAAGCTCCTATAGAATCCTGCATGCCCAGAAAGCTTCTGATTGCCTTAACATTGGCTGGTGGTGGTAATTTTTCAATTACCTCTACCTTAGCTTGATCCACCTCTATTCCTCTGTTCGAGATTTTGTTCCCAAGGACAATTCCTTCAGTCACCATAAAGTGACATTTCTCCCAGTTTAAAACTAGGTTAGTCTCTTGGCATCTCTTTAGAACAAGTGCTAGATGGTCAAGACAGGAGCTGAATGAGTCTCCAAATACTCAAAAGTCATCCATGAAAACTTCCAGAAATTTTTCCACCATATCAGAGAAAATTGAGAGCATGCACCTTTGAAAGGTTGCAGGTGCATTGCACAAGCCAAATGGTATCCTTCTGTATGCAAATACTCCAGATGGACATGTGAATGCCATTTTCTCTTGATCTTTTGGATCTACTGCAATTTGATTATAACCTGAATATCCATCCAGGAAGCAATAGTATTCATGACCTGCTAGTCTTTCTAGCATCTGGTCTATGAATGGTAAAGGAAAATGATCCTTTCTGGTAGCTGTATGATCCTTTCTAGTAGCTGTATTGAGCCTTCTATAATCAATACACATATGCCACCCTATAACTGTTCTTGTAGGAACCAGTTCATTTTTTTCATTATGAACCACTGTCATGCCACCTTTCTTAGGGACGACTTGGACAGGGCTTACCCAGGGGCTATCAGAAATAGGATAAATAATCCCAGCCTCTAGTAATTTAGTGACCTCTTTCTGCACTACCTCCTTCATGGCTGGATTCAGCCGCCTTTGTGGTTGAACCACTGGCTTGGCGTCACCCTCCAGTAAGATCTTGTGCATGCATCTGGCTGGGCTAATGCCCTTGAGATCACTGATGGGCCACCCAAGAGCTGTCTTGTGTGTCCTTAGCACTTGAATTAGTGCTTCCTCTTCCTGTGGCTCTAAGGTAGAGCTTATAATTACAGGTGATGAGCGGATAATTTATACGCTTTTTGGCATTGTTTTTAGGTAGTTTTTAGTAAGTTTAAGCTACTTTCAGGGATGTTTTCAATAGTTTTTATGTTAAATTCACATTTGTGGACTTTACTATGAGTTTGTGTGTTTTTCTGTGATTTCAGGTAATTTCTGGCTGAAATTAAGGGACTTGAGCAAAACTCTGAAAAAGGCTGACAAAAGGACTGCTGATGCTGTTGGAATCTGACCTCTCTGCACTCGAAATAGATTTTCTAGAGCTACAGAACTCCAATTGCGCGCTCTCAACGGCGTTGGAAAGTAGATATCCAGAGCTTTCCAGCAATATATAATAGTTTATACTTTATTCGGAAATTGACAACGTAACGTGGCGTTGAACGCCAAGTACATGCTGCTGTCTGGAGTTGAACGCCAAAAACACGTCATGATCCGGAGTTGAACGCCCAAAACACGCTATAACTCGGTTTTGACTTATGTATTTTCAACGGTGGAGTTTCTGCACACCATAGATTAAGGGTGTCGAGCTCTACTGTACCTCAAGTATTAATGCAATTCTATTTTCTTTTATTCAAATCTCTCTTATTCTTATTCCAAGATATTCATTCGTACCCAAGAACATGATGAATGTGATGATAAGTAACCCTCATTATCATTCTCACTTATGAACGCACGTGATTGACAACCACTTCCGTTCTACTCTTGGCCGGGCGCATATCTCTTAGATTCCTCAACAGAATCTTCGTGGTATAAGCTAGATAGATGGCGGTATTCATGAGGATCCGAAAAGTCTAAACCTTGTTTGTGGTATTCTGAGTAGGATTCTGGGATTGAATGACTGTGACGAGCTTCAAACTCTTGAAGG
>NC_029780.3:63016800-63018856 GCF_000817695.3 Arachis duranensis | reverse complement strand
GATGTAGCCATTGACAACGGTGATGCCCTACATACAGCTTGCCATGGAAAGGAGTAAGAAGGATTGGATGAATGTAATAAGAAAGTAGAGATTCAAGAGGAGCACAACATCTCCATACGCCTATCTGAAATTTCCACTATTGATTTACATAAGTATCTCTATCCATTTTATTTTCTGTTTATTTTTATTAATCATATTTGATTTTATAAATTCCATAATTTTATCCTCCTGACTGGGATTTACAAGATGACCATAGCTTGCTTCATACCAACAATCTCTGTGGGATCGACCCTTACTCACGTAAGGTATTACTTGGACGACCCAGTGCACTTGCTGGTTAGTTGTGCGAAGTTGTAAACCATGGCATTGACACCAAGTTTTTGGAGCCATTACCTGGGCTTGTTGAAGTGAAAAGCATGAATCACAATTTCGTCCACCAACAGGAAAGGTATCACCTTCTCCCAGAAATGCATATTTCAGGGATGGTGGTAATGGTTTAAGCTCGGGTTTGGGAGGTTTCTCCTCTTCCTGAGGGATTTTCAGAGGTTCTATTATTTTCTCTGGTTCCTCCAGATCAGGCTAAACATCTTTAAAGATATCCTCTAGCTCTAATTCAAGACTCTCAGCCATATTGACTTCTTTTACCAGAGAGTCAATAATATCAACGCTCATGCAATCGTTTTGGGTGTCTGGATGCTGCATGGCTTTGAGAACATTCAACTTGAACTCATCCTCATTGACTCTCAGGGTTACTTCCCCTTTTTGAACATCAATGAGGGTTCGGCCAGTTGCTAGAAAAGGTCTTCCCAGAATGAGAGTTGCACTATTGTGCTCCTCCATTTCCAGCACCACAAAGTCAGTGGGAAAGGCAAATGGCCCAACTTTGACAATCATGTCTTCAATCACGCTTGATGGGTATTTAATGGAGCCATCAGCAAGTTGAAGACATATCCGGGTTGGTTTAACTTCATCAGTCAACCCAAGCTTTTCGATAGTAGCTGCAGGTATTAGATTAATACTTGCCCCAAGATCACATAGAGCTTGCTTGGTACAAGTACCTTCTAATGTGCATGGTATCATAAAGCTTCCTGGATCCTTAAGCTTCTCAGGTAAGCTTTTTCAGAATGACTGCACTGCATTCTTCAGTGAGGTAAACTTTCTCAGTTTCCCTCCAATCCTTCTTATGACTTAAGATCTCTTTCATGAACTTGGCATAAGAGGGTATTTGCTCAAGTGCCTCTGCAAACAGAATCTTTATTTCAAGAGTTCTGAGATAGTCTACAAAGCGGGTAAATTGCTTATCCTGTTCTGCTTGGCGGAGTTTCTGAGGATAAGGCATTTTGGCTTTATATTCCTCAACCTTAGTTGTTGTAGGTTTATTGCCTACAGATGTGGGTTGAGAAGCCCTTTTAGAGGGGTTGTTATCAGCACTTGTATGTGTCTGATCTCCCACTGGCGTTTGAATGCCAGGGGTGGAAGCAAGAGTGGCGTTAGACGCCAGCTCCTTATCTGTTTCTGGCGTTTGAACGCCAGAACTGTGCTTCCTTTGGGTGTTCAACGCCGATTCATTGCTTGTTTCTGGCGTTGAACGCCAGAACTGAGCATGGTCTAGGCGTTCAGCGCCAGCTTTCCACCCATTTTATGGCTTTTGAACGCCAGAGTTATTCCTCTCTGGGCTCTGACTATCCTCAGATGGATTTTGGGTGGTTTGCTCATTTCTTAGCTTCCTGCTACCTTGAAATGAGGTATTTAATATCTTTCCACTTCTTAATTAGACTGCTTGGCATTCTTCTGTTATTTGTTTTGATAACTGCTATTTTGTTTGCTTTAACTGTACTTTCATATTTTTGTTAGCCATTCTTGTTTCTTGTAGTATCTCCTTGAATTCGGCTAACTGTTTTGTTAGAAAATCTAATTGCTGATTGAATTCAGCAGCTTGATCTGCAGGACTGAGTTCAGCAGTTACTGTTTTAGCCTCTTTGTTGATGGAAGATTCCCTGCTTAGGTACAGATGCTGATTTCTGGCAACTGTATCAATGAGCTCTTGAGCTTCTTC
>NC_029780.3:63011008-63011452 GCF_000817695.3 Arachis duranensis | reverse complement strand
TGAGCTTTGAAAAAGCTCTATGTGATCTAGGGTCAGGGATAAATCTTATGCCACTCTCTGTAATGGAGAAGCTGGGGATCAGAGAGGTACAACCTGCCTTGTTCTCAGTGCAATTGGCAGATAAGTCATTGAGACAAGCTTATGGAATAGTAGAGGACATGCTAGTAAAGGTTGAAGGCCTTTACATCCCTGCTGATTTCATAATCTTAGACACTAGGAAGGAAGAGGATGATTGCATCATCCTTGGAAGGCCTTTCCTAGCCACAGCAGAAGCTGTGATAGATGTCAACAGAGGTGAGTTAGTCCTTCAATTGAATGGGGACTACCTTGTGTTTAAGGCACATGGCCACCCCTCTGTGACAGAAGAGAGTAAGCATGAAGAGCTTCTCTCAGTTCAGAGTCAAGAAGAGCTCACACAGTCAAACTCTAAGTTTGGTGTTGTGA
>NC_029780.3:63008369-63009716 GCF_000817695.3 Arachis duranensis | reverse complement strand
TCCAAAGAACTATCTCACAATGGTTCGGGGGAAATACTTAGATTTTAGTCCGGAAAATGTGAGGTTGGCATTTCACTTGCCTATGATGTAAGGAGATGAACGCCCCTACACTAGAAGGGTCAACTTTAACCAAAGGTTGGACCAAGTCCTTATGGACATATGTGTGGAAGGAGCTTAGTGGATAATAGATTCCAAAGGCAAGCCAGTTCAACTAAGAAGACTGGATCTCAAGCCTGTGGCTAGAGGATGGTTGGAGTTCATACAACGCTCCATCATTCCTACTAGCAACCGATCTGAAGTTATTGTGGATCGGGCCATCATGATCCATAGCATCATGATTGGAGAGGAAGTAGAAGTTCATGAGGTCATCTCCAATGAACTCTACAAAATAGCCGACAAGCCCTCACCCATGGCAAGGCTAGCCTTCCCTCACCTTATATGTCATCTATGTTACTCAGCTGGAGTTATCATAGAAGAAGACACCTCCATTGAAGAGGATAAGCCCATCACCAAGAAAAGGATGGAGCAAGCAAGAGAAGCTCCTCACGGCCCTCAAGAAGTGCATGAACATTAAAGAAGCGCTTGTTGGGAGGCAACCCAATTTTAATTATCTAATTTTTATTTTATTGTTATTTTGTGTTTTATTAGGAACATGATCATGAGGAGTCACGAAAAAAATCAAAAAAATTAAAAACAGAGTCAAAAATAGAAGAAAAAAATTTTTCACCCTGGAGGTCGCGCAGACTGGCGTTCAACGCCAGTAGGATGCATCTGGCTGGCGTTCAACGCCAGAACAGAGCACCATTCTGGCGCTGAACGCCAGAAACAAGTAACATCCTGGCGCTGAACGCCAGGAATGTGCCTAGAGGAGACAAACTGGCGCTGAACGCCAGTAACAAGCATGAAACTGGCGTTCAACGCCAGAAACATGCATTACATGGGCGTTGAACGCCCAGGACGTGCACCAATGGGCGTTTAAACGCCAGAATGATGCACGAAGGCATTTTACATGCCTATATGGTGAAGGAATGGTATTTCTTTTCACCTCAGGATCTGTAGACCCCACAGGATCCCCACCTACCATATTCCCACCTTACCTTTTAATCCTAATCACACTCTCCTAATCCTAAATCTCATTTTCCTACTCCGCATGTCACACTTCCCAACACCCATCACCAATCACCTCAATTCCTCTTTCCTATTACCCCATTCACCATTCACATCAACCCACTCTTCCCCATAACCCCACCTACCTTCATAAAATTCAAATTCAACTTCCCACCCATTCCCACCCAAAATGGCCGAACACCCACCCTCCCTCTCCCTATAAATACCCTTCCATTCTAC
>NC_029780.3:63005541-63006145 GCF_000817695.3 Arachis duranensis | reverse complement strand
GCAAAAAGCTACAAGTCCTGCTCATCTAATTAAATTAATATTCATTGATATTTTAGAATTTATAGTATATTCTCTTCTTTTTATCCTATTTGAATTTCAGTTGCTTGGGGACAAGCAACAATTTAAGTTTGGTGTTGTGATGAGCGGATAATTTATATGCTTTTTGGCATTGTTTTTATATAGTTTTTAGTAAGCTTGAGCTACTTTTAGGGATGTTTTCATTAGTTTTTATGTTAAATTCACATTTCTGGACTTTACTATGAGTTTGTGTGTTTTTCTGTGATTTCAGGTAAATTCTGGCTGAAATTGTGGGACTTGAGCAAAACTCTGAAGAAGGCTGACAAAAGGACTGCTGATGCTGTTGGAATCTGACCTCCCTGCACTCGAAATGGATTTTCTGGAGCTACAGAACTCCAAATGGCGCGCTCTCAATGGCGTTGGAAAGTAGACATCCAGAGCTTTCCAGCAATATATAATAGTCCATACTTTATTTGGAGATTGACGACGTACCTTGGCGTTGAACGCCAAGTACAAGCTGCTGTCTGGAGTTAAACGCCAGAAAAACGTCATGATCCAGAGTTGAACGCCCAAAACACGTCATAAC
>NC_029780.3:63003538-63004751 GCF_000817695.3 Arachis duranensis | reverse complement strand
ACAGCTTGCCATGGAAAGGAGTAAGAAGGATTGAGTTAAAGAAGTGGGAAAGCAGGCGTCCTTGAGCCATACAGTATCTCCATTCGCTTATCTGAAATTCCCACCAATGAATCTGCATAAGTATTCTATCCCTTTTATTATTTATTTTCTTATTTCTATTTTCGAAACCATAAATCAATTTAATCTGCCTAACTGAGATTTACAAGGTGACCATAGCTTGCTTCATACCAACAATCTCTGTGGGATCGACCCTTACTCGCGTAAGGTTTATTACTTGGACGACCCAGTACACTTGCTGGTTAGTTGAACGGAGTTGTGTCCACTCGTGCCAATTTCAAATTCCATAATTTTACAATGAAAACGACTTAAAGAATAGTGATCACAATTTCGTCCACCACCTGTAGACATCCTGATCTACCTCCTTATCATGTACTGTGTCAGTAATTTGTAAAAACTGTGCCAGAAACTCTGTAGGTTCTTCTTGTGGAAGACTGGAATACTGGCAACTTTGCTGCACCATGATAATGAGCTGAGGATTCAACTCAAAACTACTAACTCCAATGGAGGGTATACATATACTACTCCCATATGAAGCAGTAATAGGGTTAGCATATGACCCCAGAGTCCTTCTGGACTGTTCCTTTCCACTTAGTTCCATGATGGAGCAAGGGAGATGATATACATGTTGATATTATTTATTTTATTAAAAATAAAAATTTATTTTCGAAATAATAAAATAAATAAAAAAAGAAATTGAAAATGTTTTGTGAAAATTTTCGAAAAATTTGAGGAAAAAGAGAAAGTAGTTAGGATATTTTTGAAAAAGATAATAAAATATATATATATATATTAAAAATATTTTTATTTATATTTTTTTTTAATTTTGAATTTTATGATGAAGGAGAAAAACACATAAAAGACACAGGACTTAAAATTTTTGGATCTAATGCTCCTTGTTTTCGAAAATTTTGGAGGGAAAACACCAAGGAACACCAAACTTAAAAATTTTAGGATCAAAACACAAAGAAGACTCAAGAACACTTTGAAGATTCACAAGAATACCAAGAACAAAAGAAAGAACACCAAACTTAAAAAGTTTAGAAAATCAAAGTAATTTTTGAAAATTATATTAAAATTAACAAGAAAACACCAAACTTAAAGTTTGGCACAAGATTAAATCAAGAAAAATTATTTTTGAAAAAGATTTTAAAAA
>NC_029780.3:62997071-63003448 GCF_000817695.3 Arachis duranensis | reverse complement strand
AGTAAATGTAACACTTGTTCTGAATAGGTATATTCCTTTTGGAAGACTAATGTTTTGGAAAAAACACAAGTGAAACAAGAAAAGACACAGAACAAGAAAAATTAAAGATCAACAAGAAAAATCAACAAGAACAACTTGAAGCTCAAAGAGCACAAATTCAAAAATTTAAAGGGAAAATATAAAATATGTAATTGACACCAAACATAGAACAAAACACTAAACTCACGAAAAATTAAAATTGTGATAAAGGAAAATAATTTTTTTGAAAATTTTTTTGAAAAGGGAATAAAGGACTCAGAATTTAACAACTCTATAGCAACAAAAATAAATTATTCCTAATCTAAGCAATAAAATAAACCTTTAGTTGTTCAAACTCGAACAATCCCCGGCAACGGCGCCAAAAACTTGGTGCACGAAATTGCAATCACACTTTTGCAATCCACACAACTAACCAGCAAGTGCACTGGGTCGTCCAAGTAATACCTTACGTGAGTAATGGTCGATCCCACGGAGATTATTGGTTTGAAGCAAGCTATGTTTATTTTATTATTCTTAGTCAGGATTTCAATTAAAATTATCAGTTGAATTATTAGAAAAATAAAAGAGTGTGAATTAATTACTTGTAATGCAGTAATGGAGAATATGTTGGGGTTTTGGAGATGCTTTGTCCTCTGAATCCCTGCAATATAATATTCAACTCAATAACATAATTGCAAATTTCCTTCCATGGCAAGCTCTATGTAGGGTGTCACCGTTGTCAATGGCTACTTCCCATCCTCTCATTGAAAATGGTCCAGATGCTCTGTCACAGCACGGCTAATCATCTGTCGGTTCTCAATCAGGTTGGAATAGAATCCAATGATTCTTTTGTGTCTGTCACTAACGCCCAGCCTTCAGGAGTTTGAAGCTCATCACAGTTATTCAATCCCGGAATCCTACTCAGAATACCACAGACAAGGTTAGACTTTCCGGATTCTCATGAATGCCGCCATCACTCCGGCTTATTCCACGAAGATTCTGATTAAGGAATCTAAGAGATATTCATTCAATCTGATGTAGAACGGAGGTGGTTGTCAGACACACGTTCATGGGTTGAGGAAGGTGATGAGTGTCACGGATCATCACCTTCTACATAATTAAGCGCGAATGAACATCTTAGATAGGAACACGCATATGTGAATGGAAAAATATAACTAATTGCATTAATTCATCAAGACGCTGCAGAGCTCCTCACCCCCAACAATGGGGTTTAGAGACTCATGCTGCCAAAAGGTACAAATTTCAGATCTAAAAATGTCATGAGATTCAAAATAAGTCTCTAAAAGTTTTTTAAATACTAAACTAGTAACCTAGGTTTACAGAAAATAAGTAAACTAAGATAATTGATGCAGAAATCCACTTCTGGGGCCCACTTGGTGTGTGCTGGGGCTGAGACTTAAGCCTCTCACATGCTTGGGCTATTTCTGGAGTTGAACGCCAGGTTGTAACGTGTTTTGGGCGTTGAACTCCAACTTGTAACCTGTTTCTGACGCTGGACGCCAAACTGCAACATGGATCTGGCGTTGAACGCCAGTTTACGTCCTCTATCTTTGCGCAAAGTATGGACTATTATATATTGCTGGAAAGCCCTGGATGTCCATCTTTGTGCGTCAATTGGACTCCTGTAGCTCCAAAAAATCCATTCCGAGTGCAGGGAGGTTAGGATCCAACAGCATCAGCAGTCCTTTTTCAGCCTAGCTTAGATTTTTGCTCAGCTCCCTCAATTTCAGCCAGAAAATACCTGAAATAACAGAAAAATACACAAACTTATAGTAAAGTCCAGAAATATGATTTTTGCCTAAAAACTAATAAAATTCTATTAAAAACTAATTAAAACATACTAAAATCTACATGAAATTAACCCCAAAAAGCGTATAAAATATCTGCTCATCACTGGGCGTGATGACAAACGCAAAAGAATCAAGACATTCTATTCCAACATGATCGAGAACCGACAGATGATTAGCCGTGCTGCGACAGAGCATTTGGACCATTTTCATAGAGAGGATGGGATGTAGCCATTGACAACAGTGATGCCCTACATAAAGCTTTCCATGGAAAGGAGTGACAAAGATTGGATAAAAGCAGTAGGAAAACAGAGATTCAGAAGGAACACAGCACCTCCATACACCTATCTGAAATTCCCACCATTGGATTACATGAGTAACTTTATCTTTATTTTCTATTTAATTTATTATTATTATTCGAAAAATCAATAATCTCTTAAATTAGTTAAATCCGCCTGACTGGGATTTAGAAGATGACCATAGCTTGCTTCATACAAACAATCTCTATGGGATCGACCCTTACTCATGTAAGGTATTACTTGGACGACCCAGTACACTTGCTGGTTAGTTGTGCGGAGTTGTGACAAAGTGTGATTTATGTTTGAGAGCACCAAGTCTTTGGAGCCATTGTTGATGGTCACAATTTCACCTACCACCTTCCTACATCAAGTATATAAAAGAGCTACTAGCCAAAAAGAGTTCATTGAAGGGTGGACAAATAATAAAGATGAACAAGGATTGCAGTGCTCTCATTCAAACAGAGCCACCCACAAAGAAGAAGGATCTAGGGAGTTTCCACATTCCCTGTGCTATAGGAGAAACAATGATTGTTAAGGAACTCTGTGACTTGGGAGTAAGTATCAACCTAATGCCTCTATCTCTCATGAAAAAGCTTCAAATCAATGAGCTAACACCCACATATGTAATCATCAAATTAGCTGACAAAACTCAAAAACAGGCAATAGGAGTGGTTGAGAATGTGTTAGTGAAGGTTGGAAACTACTTCCTCCCCTACAGACTTTTTTATCCTGGAAATGGATGAGAATCCTATTCACCCCATCATTCTGGGAAGGCCATTCTTAGCCACAGCCAGAGCACTTATAGATGTGGAGTGAGGAGAGCTAGTATTGAGAATACATGATGAGCAGCTCACCTTCAATGTTTTCAAACTCTCACAAGAAGCAGATCATGATAACAAAGAGCTGAAGGAAGAGTCAAACAAGGGAGCTCAAGCACTACCCCTAAGAACTCATGTGGCTAACAACCAATGTGATCAGAAGGAGCAACAGCCAAGTGTAATCCAAAAGGAACCAGACCCACCAGAGTCATATGAGATAGGCAACAAAACCATTCTTAAAGAGGAAACCACAAGGAACAAATTGACATCAAGGGACACAAAAAAAAGGTCCCAAGGGGATGGAAAAATAAGAAGATCCCTACAGAAGATTTCTCTCCAGGAGATGAAGTGGTCTCTACATATTTTCCATCTATACCACTTCACCTCCCCACTATTCCATCTCAGCTGCCTCCAGTGTACACCATCAACAAAATCTTGTCCTTAGAGCATGTGGAACTTGTCAACAAGGCCAGTGGAAATAGATTCACTGCAAGGGGAGAAGATTTTAAGCACTACCAACCACCTTGACAAGGACCAAACGTCAAGCTAATGACGCTAAAGAAGCGCTTCATAGGAGGCAACGCATGTTCTATACACTTTCTCTTTAATCTCTAATAGTCGTAATAAAGCAAATTTCATGGATTTTAAATCAATTTTGACAATCAAAATAAGACCCCCTACATGCAGCATATAGTACATGATAAGTTTAGTGTTCAAGGCATACCAAGAGGGCTTGAACACACTTCATGATGAGAGATTATTTCTGAATCTTGTTGCACCATATGATCACAAACAAGTTTGGTGTACCAATGTTGCATGCATGGACAATTTAGTGGTTGATTGATTTACATTCATAAAAAGCATTTAGTATTTAAAAACAAAAGAAAATTTTTTTTTTCTAGTAGCTAGTTCACACCTTGAGTCTTCCCACCAAAAATTTCAATTAACCGTTTGCATTCCTTTTGTCTTGTATAGGAAATCAAAAAGGGCATTGATGGTACTTGATAGGACAATCAAGGAAAGGAGATTCGGCTACTATACCAAGGAAACCTCACACTTGTCTTCAAGGGGAGTATCTTTGGAAGTGTTTCCATGTAACATTGGGAGTTGGATAGCTTTGGAGACCGAACCAAGACCCTCATAAAAGAAGTGATTCTTGTGCTCATTCAATACCAAACCCCAACCGTCCACTATCTAACAACACCATCAATCCACACGCTTAAATCATTTACCATCTTCCTATATAAACCCCTTCACACAACCTCTCTGTACACACTTCTTACTCTCATTCCTCTCCCTTCCTTCTCCCGGACACACACACTTCATCCTCCTCCAAAAAGTTCCATACACACCCTCCTAGCCACGTCTTGTGAGCAACAAACATATCAACAATCCTACATGGCATCCTCAAGCTCCAAGAGGCAAAAAGGAAAGGAGCCCATGGAGCAGCCTCCTTTCGATGCCGGGAGATTCAAGACCACCATCCATGAGCTTCAATATGAACGGATCAAGAACAAGAAAATATTGCCAGAGTTGACATTCTAATTCAATGAGGATGAATGCCCTAAGATCAGGGAAAAGATTGCACATAGGGGTTGGCAAAAGCTCACTAACCCAGAGATAAAGATAAATACAAACCTCATCAAAAAGTTCTATGCAAATACGGTCAGAGAAGACAGTACTAGGGCCCCCACCTTCAAAAGTTATGTAAGAGGAACAGAGGTGGACTTCAGCCCCAACGCTATAACAAGGACTCTTCAGCTGAAATCACCACATTTTGATGAGCTTAGCTATCAAGTAAGAATAAGTAATGCTCCTGAGGAAGATGAACTTGAAGAAATCGTGAATGATATGTGTGTTATTGGGTCTGATTGGAAAAGATACTCGGACAAGAGGCCGAGGTTCATTAGGAGAGGAGACCTCATCCCAGAAGTCAAGGGATGGTTTGAGCTAGTAAGGAGGTCTATACTTCCAGCCGCAAACAACTCTGAGGTCAATATTGCTCGAGCTACCATGGTACATTGCTTAGTAAAGGGGGGAAGCATCAATGTGCATGAAATTATAGCTGAAGGGATCCAGGATTCAGCCGAGAAGAATGATCCGGGTGCTAGACTTTGGTACCCCAACACCATCCTGAGGCTATGCATGAAAGCCAAAGTGGTATTCGAAGACAACAATGCACAATGGGTAAATCCTGAGAGATTAGTCACGCTCTAACGCATAAATTGTGTGACACCCGCCCAATAGCAAACGAGGCCTCAGATAAGGAAAAGAACTGCATAAGAAGAGTCCCACGAAGAAGAACCTCACCAAGAAGAACCCCAACAAACAGGGCAACAACAAGAAGGACAATTTGATCCAACCAATATAAATCTGTTTCACATCAAGGAAGCCATTGAGTATATGGCAAGTAGCTATATGGAGGGATGGTGCATGAAACTGGTGCACGAAATTGTGATCATCAATGGTGCCATCAACATGGTACGCTCAATTGCAGTCTCAACTCTTTATCACAACTTCGCACAACTAACCAGCAAGTGCACTGGGTCGTCCAAGTAATAAACCTTATGCGAGTAAGGGTCGATCCCACGGAGATTGTTGGTATGAAGCAAGCTATGGTCATCTTGTAAATCTCAGTCAGGCAGATTCAAATGGTTATGGAGGATTAATGATTAAAAGAAAAATAAAACATACAATAAAGATAGAGATACTTATGTAATTTATTGGTGAGAATTTCAGATACGCGTATGGAGATGCTTTGTCCCTTCCGTCTCTCTGCTTTCCTACTGTCTTCATCCAATCCTTCTTACTCCTTTCCATGGCAAGCTGTATGTTGGGCATCACCATTGTCAATGGCTACAGTCCCGTCCTCTCAGTGAAAATGTTCAACGCGTTCTGTGGTGCACGAAATTGCAATCACACTTTGCAATCCCGCACAACTAACCAACAAGTGCACTGGGTCGTCCAAGTAATACCTTACGTGAGTAAGGGTCGATCCCACGGAGATTGTTATCAAGGTTGATTGTGAAAAGTAAAAGAACATAAAATAAGTACTTGTTTTGCAGTAATGGGGAACAGGTTGAGGTTTTGGAGATGCTCCATCTTCTGAATCTCTGCTTTCCTACTGTCTTCTTCTTCAAGCACGCAAGGCTCCTTCCATGGCAAGCTGTATGCAAGGGTTTTACCGTTGTCAGTGGCTACCTGCCATCCTCTCAGTGGAAATGTTCAACGCACCCTGTCACGGCACGACTATCCATCTGTCGGTTCTCAATCAGGCCGGAATAGAATCCAGTGATTCTTTTGCGTCTGTCACTAACGCCCCGCCCTCAGGAGTTTGAAGCTCGTCACAGTCATTCAATCATTGAATCCTACTCAGAATACCACAAACAAGGTTTAGACCTTCCGGATTCTCTTGAATGCCGCCATCAGTTCTA
>NC_029780.3:62996196-62996427 GCF_000817695.3 Arachis duranensis | reverse complement strand
TAAAACATCCCTAAAAGTAGCTAGATTATACTAAAAACTACCTAAAAATAATGCCAAAAAGCGTATAAATTATCTGCTCATCACAACACCAAACTTAAATTGTTGCTTGTCCCCAAGCAACTGAAAATCAAAGTAGGATAAAAAGAGGAGAATATACTATAGACTCCAAAATATCAAGGAAACTTAGCTCCAATTAGATGAGTGGGACTAGTAGCTTTTTGCTTCCGAACT
>NC_029780.3:62995496-62996173 GCF_000817695.3 Arachis duranensis | reverse complement strand
AGCTTTTTGCTTCCGAACAGTTTTGGCATCTCACTTTATCCTTTGAAGTTCAGAATGATTGGCATCTATAGGAACTCAGAACTCAGATAGTGTTATTAATTCTCCTAGTTAAGTATAATGATTCTTGAATATAGCTATGTCATGAGTCTTGGCTGTGGCCCAAAGCACTCTGTCATCCAGTATTACCACCGGATACATACATGCCACAGACACATACTTGGGTGAACCTTTTCAGATTATGACCCAGCTTTGCTAGAGTCCCCAATTAGAGGTGTCCACGGTTCTTAAGCACACTCTTTTTTTTTTGCCTTGGATCACAACTTTATTTCTTTCTTTTCTTCTTTTTCTCTTTCTTTTCTTTCTTTTTTTTCGTTTTTTTTGAATCACTGCTTCTTCTTGCTTCAAGAATCAATTTGATAATTTTTCAGATCCTCAATAACAGTTCTCCTTTTCCTTTATTCTTTCAAGAGCCAACAATTTTAACATTCTTAAAACAACAAATTCAAAAGACATATGCACTTTTCAAGCATTCATTCAGAAAACAAAAAAGTATTGTCACCACATCAAACTAATTCAACTTGTTTCAAAGATGAATTCGAAATCCTGCACTTCTTGTTCTTTTGTGATTAAAGCATTTTTCATTTAAGAGAGGTGGTGGATTCATAGGACATTCATAG
>NC_029780.3:62991741-62994222 GCF_000817695.3 Arachis duranensis | reverse complement strand
AAAAGGAAAGTTTGAAAAAAATTTGATTGGAAAGCAAAATCTTGGTCCCCCACCTTTCTGGCGTTAAACGCCCAGAATGGTATCCATTCTGGCGTTTAACGCCCGTTTGTTAGCCAATGTGGGCATTTAACACCCAGCCAGGTGCCCTGGCTGGCGTTAAACGCCATGATTCCCTTTATCACTGGGCGTTTTGCTGAACGCCCAGGATGTTGCACACCTGGCGTTAAACTCCCAGAATGGTGCCCATTCTGGCGTTTAACGCCCAAAATGGCACCTTTACTGGCGTTAAACGCCCAGAATGGTGCCCATTCTGGCGTTTAACGCCCAAAATGGCCCTTACTGGCGTTTTTTTCGCCAGTAAGCTCTGTTTCTCTACTTTTTGCACCAAATCCTTCTGTAACTCTGTGAATTTCCTTCATTTTTGATACTTGCCTCTGTAGAAACAAAACATATAACCTGCTAATGACTGGGTTGCCTCCCAGCAAGCGCTTCTTTACTGTCTTTAGCTGGACTTTCACTGAGAATCACTCAAGTCTCAGTTTTGAGTATTCCTGCTCAAAATTGCCTTCAAGATAATGCTTGATTCTCTGTCCATTAACAATGAACTTTTTGTCAGAATCAATATCCTGAAGCTCAACATATCCATATGGTGACACTCCTGTAATCACATACGAACCCCTCCACCGGGACTTAAGTTTTCCTGGAAACAATCTGAGCCTAGAGTTGAAAAGCAGAACTTTTTGTCCTGGCTCAAAGACTCTGGATGACAACTTCTTGTCATGCCACTTCTTTGCCCTTTCCTTATAAATTTTTGCATTTTCAAAGGCATTGAGTCTAAATTCCTCTAGCTCATTTAGCTGGAGCAATCTTTTTTCACCAGCTAATTGAGCATCCATGTTTAGGAACCTGGTTACCCAGTAGGCTTTATGTTCCAGTTCCACGGGCAAATGACAGGCCTTCCCATACACTAGTTGGTATGGAGAGGTTCCTATAGGAGTCTTGAATGCTGTTCTGTATGCCCACAGAGCATCATCCAAACTCTTTGCCCAATCCTTCCTTCGGGCTATCACAGTCCGTTCTAGGATTCTTTTTAGCTATTGCAGAAATGAGTGCCTCCGTCACTGATTAGTACTCTGGGAACACCAAGTCTGCTGAAGATGTGTTTCTGGAGGAATTTCAGCACGGTCTTGGTATTATTAGTGGGTGTAGCAATTGCTTCTACCTATTTAGATACATAGTCCACTGCCACCAGGATGTAAGTGTTTGAGTATGATGGTGGGAATGGACCCATGAAGTCAATTCCCCATACATCAAACAATTCTATCTCTAATATCCCTTGTTGAGGCATGGCATATCCGTGAGGCAAGTTACCAGCTCTTTGGCAACTGTCAGAGTTACGCACAAACTCTCGGGAATCTTTATAGAGAGTAGGCCAGTAGAAGCCACATTGGAGGACTTTAGTGGCTGTTCGCTCACCTCCAAAATGTCCTCCATACTGTGATCCATGGCAGTGCCATAGGATCCTCTGTGCTTCTTCTCTGGGTACACATCTGCGGATCATTCCGTCTGCACATCTCTTAAAGAGATATGGCTCATCCCATAGGTAGTACTTGGCATCTGAAATTAATTTCTTTCTTTGCACTCTGCTGTACTCATGGGGTATGAACCTCACAGCTTTATAGTTTGCAATATCTGTAAACCATGGAGCTTCCTGAATGGCAAAGAGTTGCTCATCTGGGAAAGTCTCAGAAATCTCAGTAGAAGGAAGGGACGCCCCAGCTACTGGTTCTATTCGGGACAGATGATCAGCTACCTGGTTCTCTGTCCCTTTTCTGTCTCTGCTACTTGGTTCTCTGTCCCTTTTCTGTCTCTTATTTCTATATCAAACTCTTGCAGAAGCAACACCCATCTTATTAGCCTGGGTTTTGAATCCTGCTTTGTGAGTAAGTATTTAAGAGCAGCATGGTCAATGTACACAACCACTTTGGATCCCACTAGATAGGATCTAAACTTGTCAATGGCATAGACCACTACAAGTAACTCTTTTTCTGTGGTTGTGTAATTCTTCTGTGCATCATTTAGAACACGGCTAGCATAATAAATGACGTGCAAAAGCTTGTTATGCCTCTGTCCCAACATTGCACCAATGGCATGGTCACTGGCATCACACATTAGTTCAAATGGCAATGTCCAATCGGGTGCAGAGATGACTGGTGCTGTGACCAGCTTAGCTTTCAAGGTCTCAAATGCATGCAGACACTGTGTGTTAAACACAAATGGTGTGTCAGCAGCTAGCAGGTTACTCAAAGGTTTTGCAATTTTCGAAAAATCCTTTATAAACCTTTTGTAGAATCCTGCATGCCCCAGAAAGCTTCTGATTGCCTTAACATTGGCAGGTGGTGGTAATTTTTTAATTACCTCCACCTTTGCCTTATCCACCTCTATTCCCCTGCTTGAAATTTTGTGCCCAAGGACAATTCC
>NC_029780.3:62988355-62990534 GCF_000817695.3 Arachis duranensis | reverse complement strand
TTTAATGGAGCCATCAGCAAGTTGGAGGCATATCCGGGTTGGTTTGACTTCTCCAGTCAACCTAAGCTTTCTGATAGTGGATGCAGGTATTAGATTGATACTTGCTCCAAGATCACATAAGGCTGTCTTAGTGCAAGCGCCTTCTAATGTGCATGGTATCATAAAGCTCCCTGGATCTTGAAGCTTTTCTGGTAAGCTTTTCAAGATGACTGCACTGCATTCTTCAGTGAGAAATACTTTTTCAGTTTCTCTCCAATCCTTCTTATGACTTAAGATTTCTTTCATGAACTTAGCATAAGAAGGTATTTTGCTCAAGTGCCTCTGCAAATAGAATCTTTATTTCAAGAGTCCTTAGATAGTCTGCAAAGCGGGCAAATTGCTTATCCTGTTCCGCTTGGCGGAGTTTCTGAGGATAAGGCATCTTGGCTTTATATTCTTCAACCTTAGATTCTGCAGGTTTATTCCTTACAGCAGTGGTTGAAGAAGCCTTTTTAGAGGGATTACTGTCAGCACTCTCAGGTGTCTGATCCTCTCTTGGCATCTGAACGCCAGAATTGGGTGAAGATTGGGCGTTTAACGCCAACTTCTCTCCCTTCTCTGGCGTTTGAACGCCAGAACTGGGCAGGGAATGGGCGTTTAACGCCAGTTTTCCCCCTTTTCTGGCGTTTGAACGCCAAAAGTGTTCCTCTCTAGGCTCTTACTGTCCTCAGAGGGATTCTGAACAGTGGTTTGGTTATCCTCTGTCAATTGTTCCTTATTTGGATTTCTGCTACTTTGAGCAGTGTTATTCAATGTCTTCCCACTCCTCAGTTGAACTGCTTGACATTCTTCTGTTATCTGTTTAGATATCTGCTGTTTTGCTTGATTCAACTGCAAATCTATATTCTTGTTAGCAACTTTAGTTTCGTGGAGCATCTCTTTAAAGTCTGCTAACTGTTCTGTCATCAGGAGCAATTGTTGATTAAGCTCAATCATCTGTTCTTGAGGATTGGGATCAGTGGCTACTGCCATGACTTCCTCTTTTGGGGAGAACTCATTGCTAGAGTACAAATATTGATTTCTAGCAACAGTGTCTATAAGCTCTTGAGCCTCTTCAATTGTCTTCCTCATGTGTATAGATCCACCAGCTGAGTGGTCTAAAGACATCTGAGCTTTTTCTGTAAGCCCATAGTAGAAGATGTCTAACTGTACCCACTCTGAAAACATTTCAGAGGGGCATTTTCTTAGCATACCTCTATACCTCTCCCAGGCATTATAAAGGGATTCATTATCCTCTTGTTTAAAGCCTTGGATGTCCAGCCTTAAATGTGTCATCCTTTTTGGAAGGAAATATTGATTCAGGAATTTTTCTGATAGCTGTTTCCATGTTTTTATGCTTGCTGCAGGTTTTGCTTTAATGGGAGGTATACAGATGCTACTCCCATATGCAGCTGTAATGGGGTTAGCATATGACCCCAGAGTCCTTCTGGACTGATCAATCCCACTTAGGTCCATAATGGATAAAGGAAAATGATATGGATTGCAAATAGATAAAAATATATATATTTTTTTTTTGAATTAACCGAAAAATAAAATAAAAACAAAAGGAAAATAAAATAAAAATTCAAAAATTAAAAGAAAATAAGATCAAAGCAAATTGAAAACTGAATCAATTAGTTAATTAAAAAGATTTTGAGATTAGCAATTAGAAAGATATGATTGAAAAATTTTTATGAAAAAGAATTGATTTTTGAAATGAGGAAAGAGAAAAACAACAAAATGACACCAAACTTAAAATTTTTAGAAAATCAAACACAAATTTTCGAAAATTTTAAAGGAAAAACACGAAGAGGACACAAACTTAGAATTTTTACGGATCAAAAAGGGACTAAAGACATGCAAATTCGAAAATTAGAAGAAAAACAAAGGCATGCAATTGACACCAAACTTAAAATATGAAACTAGACTCAACTAAAAGACTCTAAACCGACTAAAACAAAACAGTCCTAATCTAAGCAACAAGATAAGTCGTCAGTTGTCCAAACTCGAACAATCCCCGGCAACGGCGCCAAAAACTTGGTGCACGAAATTGAAATCACACTTTGCAATCCCGCACAACTAACCAGCAAGTGCACTGGGTCGTCCAAGTAATACCTTACGTGAGTAAGGGTCGATCCCACGGAGATTGTCGGCTTGAAGA
>NC_029780.3:62987460-62988192 GCF_000817695.3 Arachis duranensis | reverse complement strand
TTCTGAATCTCTGCTTTCCTACTGTCTTCTTCTTCAAGCACGCAAGGCTCCTTCCATGCCAAGCTGTATGCAAGGGTTTCAGCGTTGTCAGTGGCTACCTCCCATCCTCTCAGTGGAAATGTTCAACGCACCCTGTCACGGCACGGCTATCCATCTGTCGGTTCTCAATCAGGCCGGAATAGAATCCAGTGATTCTTTTGCGTCTGTCACTAACACCCCGCCCTCAGGAGTTTGAAGCTTGTCACTGTAGAACAAGTAATATCTTAGAATGGAAGCAAGCATAATTGAATGAAAAACAGTAGTAATTGCATTAATCCATCAAGACACAGTAGAGCTCCTCACCCCCAACCATGGGGTTTAGAGACTCATGCCGTAGGAAGTACACAAAGAAACGTGTAAAGTGTCATGAGGTACAGATACAATGTCAAAAGATCCTATTAATAGTGAACTAGTAACCTAGGGTATACAGAAATGAGTAAATGACATAAAAATCCACTTCTGGGTCCACTTAGTGTGTGCTTGGGATGAGCATTGAAGCTTTCATTTGTAGAGACTTTTTCTGGAGTTAAACGCCAGCTTTCATGCCAGTTTGGGCGTTTAACTCCAAGTTTTATGCCAGTTCCAGCGTTAAACGCTGGAAATTCTGAGGCTGATTTTCCACGCCGGTTTGGGCCATCAAATCTCAGACAAAGTATAAACTATTATACATTGCTGGAAAGCCCAGGATGTCTA
>NC_029780.3:62985602-62987349 GCF_000817695.3 Arachis duranensis | reverse complement strand
TCGAGTGCAGGGAGGTCAGAATCCAACAGCATCTGCAGTCCTTTTCAGTCTCTGAATCAGATTTTTGCTCAGGATCCTCAATTTCAGCCAGAAAATACCTGAAATCATAGAAAAACACACAAACTCATACTAAAGTCCAGAAAAGTGAATTTTAACTAAAAACTAATAAAAATATACTAAAAACTAACTAAAATATACTAAAAACATACTAAAAACAATGCCAAAAAGCGTATAAATTATCCGCTCATCACTTTGTCACAGCACGACTATTCATCTGTCGGTTCTCGATCATGTCGGAATAGAATCCAGTGATTCTTTTGCGTCTGTCACTAACGCCCCACAATCGCGAGTTTGAAGCTCGTCACAGTCATTCAATCCCTGAATCCTACTCAGAATACCACAGACAAGGTTTAAACCTTCTGGATTCTCAAGAATGGCCGCCAATGGATTCTAGCTTATACCACGAAGATTCTGATTAAGGAATCCAAGAGATATCCACTCAATCTAAGGTAGAACGGAGGTGGTTGTCAGGCACACGTTCATAGGTAAGAATGATGATGATGGATCATCACATTCATCAAGTTGAGGAACAAGTGATATCTTAGAACAAGAATAAGCTAAATTTAATAGAAGAACAATAGTAATTACATTAATACTCGAGGTACAGCAGAGCTCCACACCTTAATCTATGGTGTGTAAAAACTCTACCGTTGAAAATACATAAGAACAAGGTCTAGGCATGGCCGAATGGCCAGCCTCCCAAAGAGGGTTCAATCATAAAAACATGATCAATAGATGATCCGAAGATTGAAAGATTCCCAAATACATTAGCGAAAGGTCCTATTTATAGAGAACTAGTAGCCTAGGGTTTACAGAAATGAGTAAATGACGTAAAAATCCACTTCCGTGCCCACTTGGTGTGTGCTTGGACTGAGCATTAAAGCTTCCATGTGTAGAGACTTTTCTTGGAGTTAAACGCCAGCTTTTGTGCTAGTTTGGGCGTTTAACTCCCACTTTTGTGCCAGTTCCGGCGTTTAACGCCGGGAATTCTGAAGCTGAATTGGAACGCCTGTTTGGGCCATTAAATCTCGGGCAAAGTATGAACTATTATATATTGCTAGAAAGCCCTGGATGTCTACTTTCCAACGCAATTAAGAGCGCGCCAATTGGGCATCTGTAGCTCCAGAAAATCTACTTCGAGTGCAGGGAGGTCAAATCCAACAACATCTGCAGCCCTTTTCAGCCTCTGAATCAGATTTTTGCTCAGGTCCCTCAATTTCAGCCAGAAAATACCTGAAATCACAGAAGAACACAAAAAATCATAGTAAAGTCCAGAAAAGTGAATTTTAAATAAAAACTAATAAAAATATAATAAAAACTAACAAAAACATACTAAAAGCATACTAAAAACAATGCCAAAAAGCGTATAAATTATCCGCTCATCACAACACCAAACTTAAATTGTTGCTTGTCCCCAAGCAACTGAAAATCAAATAGGATAAAAAGAAGAGAATATACAATGAATTCCAAAAACATATATGAGGATCAGTATTAATTAGATGAGCTGGGCTTTTAGCTTTTTGCCTCTGAACAGTTTTGGCATCTCACTTTATCCTTTGAAGTTTAGAATGATTGGCTTCTATAGGAACTCAGAATCCGGATAGTGTTATTGATTCTCCTAGTTAAGTATGATGATTCTTGAACACAGCTACTTTATAAGTCTTGGCCGTGGCCCAAAGCACTCTGT
>NC_029780.3:62984952-62985152 GCF_000817695.3 Arachis duranensis | reverse complement strand
ATAACTTTAAGGCATAGACACTAAGACACTAATGATCATAAGACACAAACAGAAATAAAACATAAAGCATAATTTTCAAAATACAGAAAAATAAAGAACAAGTAGATTAAAGAACGGGTCCACCTTAGTGATGGCGGCTTGTTCTTCCTCTTGAAGATCTTATGGAGTGCTTGAGCTCCTCAATGTCTCTTCCTTGCCTT
>NC_029780.3:62982869-62984872 GCF_000817695.3 Arachis duranensis | reverse complement strand
ATGGAATGTTCTTGGTGCTCCACCCTTAGTTGTCCCATATTGGAACTCAATTCTCCTAGGGAGGTGTTGATTTGCTCCCAATAGTTTTGTGGAGGAAAGTGCATCCCTTGAGGCATCACAAGAATTTCATGATGAGGAATTTCCTCATGTCCATGAGTAGGATCTCTTGTTTGCTCCATCCTCTTCTTAGTGATGGGCTTGTCATCATCAATGAAAATGTCTTCCTCCATGTTAATTCCAACTGAATTACAGAGGTGACAAATGAGATGAGGGAAGGCTAACCTTGCCAAGGTAGAGGACTTGTCCGCCACCTTATAAAGTTCTTGGGATATAACCTCATGAACTTCTACTTTCTCTCCAATTATGATGCTATGAATCATGATAGCCCGGTCTATAGTAGCTTCGGACCGGTTGCTAGTGGGAATGACTGAGCATTGGATAAACTCCAACCATCCCCTAGCCATGGGCTTGAGGTCATGCCTTCTCAGTTGAACCGGCTTTCCTCTTGAATCTCTCTTCCATTGAGTGCCCTCTTCACAAATGTCTATGAGGACTTGGTCCAACCTTTGATCAAAGTTGACCCTTCTAGTGTAGGGGTGTTCATCTCCTTGCATCATGGGCAAGTTGAATGCCAACCTTACATTTTCCATACTAAAATCTAAGAATTTCCCCCGAACCATTGTAAGCCAATTCTTTGGGTCTGGGTTCACACTTTGATCATGGTTCTTGGTGATCCATGCATTGGCATAGAACTCTTAAACCATTAAGATTCCGACTTGTTGAATGGGGTTGGTAAGAACTTCCCAACCTCTTCTTCGGATCTCATGTCGGATCACCGGATATTCACTCTTTTTGAGTTTGAAAGGGACCTCGGGGATCACCTTTTTCATGGCCATAACTTCATAGAAGTGGTCTTGATGCACCCTTGAGATGAATCTTTCCATCTCCCATGACTCAGAGGTGGAAGCTTTTGCCTTCCCTTTCCTCTTTCTATAGGTTTCTCGGGCCTTAGGTGCCATAAATGGTTATGGAAAAATAAAAAGCAACGCTTTTACCACACCAAACTTAGAAGGTTTGCTCGTCCTCGAGTAAAAGAGGAAAGAAAAGAGTAGGAGAAGAAGAAATAGAGGAGATGGAGGGGGCTTTTGTGGTTCGGCTAAGGGTGAGAAGTAGTGTTTAGGTTGTGTGAAAATGAAGGAGTGAAGAAGGGTTTATATAGGGGTGGAGAGAGGGGTAAGGTTCGGCCATTATGGGTGGGTTTGTGAGGGAAAGTGGTTTGAATTTGGATGGTGGGGTTTGTGGGGTTTTATGAAGGATGGATGTGAGTGGTGAAGAGAATGGTGGGATTTGATAGGTGAGGGGTTTTTGGGGAAGGGGTATGGATGTGATTGATGAATGGGTGAAGAAGGAAGAGGTATTGAGGTGATTGGTGAATGGGTGAAGAAGAGAGAGTGTGGTGGGGTAGGTGGGGATCCTGTGGGGTCCACATATCCTGAGGTGTCAAGGATAGCTCATCCTTGCACCAAGTGGCGTGTAAAACGCCCTTTCTGCCAATCCTGGCGTTAAACGCCGGGCTGCTGCCCTTTTCTGGCGTTAAACGCCAGTTTCTTACCCATTCCTGGCGTTAAACGCCAGTCTGGTGCCCCTTTCTGGCGTTAAACGCCCAGAATGGTGCCAGACTGGGCATTAAACGCCCATTTGCTGCCCTTACTGGCGTTTAAATGCTAGCAAGTTTTTCCTCCAGGGTGTGCTATTTTTCATTCTGTTTTTTGCTTTTTCAATTGTTTTTGTGACTTCACATGATCATCAACCTATAGAAAACATAAAATAACAATGGAAAATAGATAAATATAACATTGTGTTGCCTCCCAACAAGCGCTTCTTTAATGTTAGTAGCTTGACAGTGGGCTCTCATGGAGCCTCACAGATGTTTAGAGTAATGTTGGAACCTTCCAACACCAAACGTAGAGTTTGAATGTGGGGGTTCAACACCAAACTTAGAA
>NC_029780.3:62980911-62982681 GCF_000817695.3 Arachis duranensis | reverse complement strand
GGATTCTTCATTCACTTGAATGATCAATTCTCCTCTGTCAACATCAATCACAGCCTTTGCTGTGGCTAGGAAGGGTCTGCCAAGGATGATGGATTCATCCATGCACTTCCCAGTCTCTAGGACTATAAAATCAGCAGGGATGTAATGGTCTTCAATCTTTACTAGAACATCCTCTACAAGTCCATAAGCTTGTTTTCTTGAATTGTCTGCCATCTCTAATGAGATTCTTGCAGCTTGTACCTCAAAGATCCCTAGCTTCTCCATTACAGAGAGAGGCATGAGGTTTATGCTTGACCCTGTGTCACACAAAGCCTTCTCGAAGGTCATGGTGCCTAATGTACAAGGTATTGAGAACCTCCCAGGGTCCTGTCTCTTTTGAGGTAATCTCTGCCTAGTCAAGTCATCCAGTTTTTTGGTGAGCAAAGGGGGTTCGTCCTCCCAAGTCTCAATACCAAATAACTTGTCATTTAGCTTCATGATTGCTCCAAGGTACTCAGCAACTTGCTCTTCAGTGACATCTTCATCCTCTTCAGAGGAAGAAAACTCATCAGAGCTCATGAATGGCAGAAGTAAATCCAATGGAATCTCTATGGTCTCAGTGTGAGCCTCAGATTCCCATGGTTCCTCATTAGGGAACTCATTGGAGGCCAGTGGACGTCCATTGAGGTCTTCCTCAGTGGCGATCATTGCCTCTTCTTCCTCTCTAAATTCGGCTATGTTGATGGCCTTACACTCTCCTTTTGGATTCCCATCTGTATTGCTTGGAAGAGTACTAGGAGGGAGTTCAGTAACTTTCTTACTCAGCTGACCCACTTGTGCCTCCAAGTTTCTAATGGAGGACCTTGTTTCAGTCATGAAACATTGAGTGATTTTAATTAGATCAGAGACCATGGTTGCTAAGTCAGAGTGGCTCTGCTTAGAATTCTCTGTCTGTTGCTGAGAAGATGATGGAAAAGGCTTAACATTGCTAAACCTGTTTCTTCCACCATTATTGTTGTTGAAACCTTGTTGAGGTCTCTGTTGATCCTTCCATGAGAGATTTGGATGATTTCTCCATGAAGGATTATAGGTGTTTCTGTAGGGTTCTCCCATGTAATTCACCTCTTCCATTGATGGGTTCTCAGGATCATAAGCTTCTTCTTCAGATGAAGCGTCCTTAGTACTGTCTGGTGCAACTTGCATTCCAGATAGACTTTGAGAAATCATATTGACTTGCTGAGTCAATATTTTGTTCTGAGCCAATATGACATTCAGAGTATCAATCTCAATAACTCCTTTCTTCTGATTCGTCCTATTGTTCATAGGATTCCTTTCAAAAGTGTAGATGAATTGGTTATTTGCAACCATTTCAATGAGTTCTTAAGCTTCTTCAGGCGTCTTCTTCAGATGAAGAGATCCTCCAGCAGAGCTGTCCAATGACATCTTGGACAGTTCAAACAGACCATCATAGAAGATACCTATGATGCTCCATTCAGAAAGCATGTCAGAAGGACACTTTCTGATCAATTGTTTGTATCTTTCCAAAGCTTCATAGAGGGATTCACCTTCCTTCTGTCTGAAGGTTTGGACTTCCACTCTAAGCTTACTCAATTTTTGAGGTGGAAAGAACTTTGCCAAGAAGGCATTGACTAGCTTTTCCCAAGAGTTCAGGCTTTCTTTAGGTTGTGAGTCCAACCATATCCTAGCTCTGTCTCTTACAGCAAAAGGGAATAGCATAAGTCTATAGACCTCAGGGTCAACCCCATTGGTCTTGACAGTGTCACAGATTTG
>NC_029780.3:62978413-62980609 GCF_000817695.3 Arachis duranensis | reverse complement strand
TTGATAGTGGAGGAGTGTTAGTCCTTAAATAGAAGGATGTGAGAAGAGGGGAAGAAATTTTTGAAAATTAAAGTGAATTAATTAAAAGAAATTTTGAAAAAAAAGTAATTGATTTTCGAAAACTAAAGTTGGGAAAGAAATAAAGTGATTTTTGAAAAAGATTTTGAAATTAGAAATCAAAAAGATTGAAAATTATTTGGAAAAAAGATGTGATTAAGAAGATATGATTGAAGAGTTATGGTTTTAAAAAAGATATGATTGAAAAGATATGATTGAGAAACAATTTAAAAAAGATTTGATTTTTAAAATTAATGACTTGGTTAACAAGAAATTTAAAGGATATGATTCAAACATTAAACCTTTCTTAACAGAACAGGCAACATACTTGAAATGTTGAATCAAATCATTAATTGTAGGCAAGTATTTTTGAGAATGGAAAGAAACTGATTTTGAAAATATATGATTGAAAAGATATGGTTTGAAAAAGATTTGATTTTGAAAAATTATGAAAACTTGAAAAAAATTTGAATTAAAAACAAAATCTTCCCTCTTGTATCATCCTGGCGTTAAACGCCCAGAATGGTATCTATTCTGGCGTTTAACGCCCAAAATGCTACCCTTTTGGGCATTAAACGCCCAGCCAGGTACCCTGGCTGGCGTTTAAACGCCAGTTTTCCTTCTTCACTGGGAGTTTTGAATGCCCAGCTTTTTCTGTGTAATTCCTCTGCTGCATGTTCTGAATCTTCAATTCTCTGTATTATTGACTTGAAAAGACACAAATTAAATTTTTTTTTTAATTTTTAATGATGAGGAATAATCAGAATGCAACTAAGATCAAATAAACAATGCATGCAAGGCACCAAACTTAGAAGTTTGTATACTATTGACACTAACAAATTGAGAATGCATATGAGAAACAACAAAACACTCAAGACAAGAGAATTTTAAGATCAGAGCAAGAAAATCATCAAGAACAACTTGAAGATCAATGAAGAACATAATGCATGTAATTTTCGAAAATTAGAAGAATAAAGACATGCAATTGACACCAAACTTAAAATTAGACACTAGACTCAAACAAGAAACATAAAAATATTTTCGATTTTAAGATTTTATAAATGTTTTTTTGTGCTTTTTCGAAAATTGAGTGGAAAAGAAAAACAAGGGTTCAAAATTCTTAATGAGAACTCCAGGAATCATTGCAATGCTAGTCTAAGACTCCGGTCCATGAACTAGACATGGCTTCACAACCAGCCAAGCTTTCAGTGAAAGCTCCGGTCCAAAACACTAGACATGGCCAATGGCCAGCCAAGCTTTAGCAGATCATTGCTCACAACAGCAAAATTGATAGAAATCAACAAGCTCTTGTGATGATAAGTTGAAACCTCGATCCAAAAGATTAGACATGGCTTCACAGCCAGCCATACTTCAACAAATCATCATGAAACTCTAGAATCCATTCTGAAAAACTATGAAGAACAAAATGCACGAAATTGTGATCATCAATGGCGCCATCAACATGGTGCGCTCAATTGCAATCTCAACTTTTTATCACAATTTCGCACAACTAACCAGCAAGTGCACTGGGTCATCCAAGTAATAAACCTTACGCGAGTAAGGGTCGATCCCACGGAGATTGTTGGTATGAAGCAAGCTATGGTCATCTTGTAAATCTCAGTCAGGCGGATTCAAATGGTTATGGAGGATTAATGATTAAAAGATAAATAAAACATAAAATAAAGATAGAGATACTTATGTAATTCATTGGTGAGAATTTCAGATAAGCGTATGGAGATGCTTTGTCCCTTCTGTCTCTCTGCTTTCCTACTGTCTTCATCCAATCCTTCTTACTCCTTTCCATGGCAAGCTGTATGTTGGGCATCACCGTTGTCAATGGGGCAAGCTGTATGTTGGGCATCACTGTTGTCAATGGCTACAGTCCCGTCCTCTCAGTGAAAATGTTCAACGTGCTCTGTCACAGCATGACTATTCATCTGTCGGTTCTCGATCATGTCGAAATATAATCCTGTAATTCTTTTGCATCTATCACTAACGCCCCACAATCGCGAGTTTGAAGCTCGTCAAAGTCATTCAATCCCTGAATCCTACTCAGAATACCACGTACAAGGTTTAGACCTTCCGGATTCTCAGGAATGGCCGCCAATAGATTCTAGCTTATACCACGAAGATTCCGAT
>NC_029780.3:62968030-62978230 GCF_000817695.3 Arachis duranensis | reverse complement strand
ATATCTTAGAATAAGAATAAGCTGAATTGAATAGAAGAACAATAGTAATTGCATTAATACTCGAGGTACAGCAGAGCTCCACAACTTAATCTATGGTGTGTAGAAACTCTACCGTTGAAAATACATAAGAACAAGGTCTAGGCATGGCTGAATGGCCAGCCTCCCAAAGAAGGTTCAATCATAAAAACATGATCAAAAGATGATCCGAAGATTGAAAGATTCCCAAATACATTAGCGAAAGGTCCTATTTATAGAGAACTAGTAGCCTAGGGTTTACAGAAATGAGTAAATGACGTAAAAATCCACTTCCGGGCCCACTTGGTGTGTGCTTGGGCTGAGCATTGAAGCTTCCATGTGTAGAGACTTTTCTTGGAGTTAAACGCCAGCTTTTGTGCCAGTTTGGGCGTTTGACTCCCACTTTTGTGCCAGTTCCAGTGTTTAACGCCGGGAATTCTAAAGCTGAATTGGAACGCCTGTTTGGGCCATCAAATCTCGGGCAAAGTATGGACTATTACATATTGCTGAAAATCCCTGGATGTCTACTTTCCAACGCAATTGAGAGCGCGCCAATTGGGCTTCTGTAGCTCCAGAAAATCCACTTCGAATGCAGGCAAGTCAGAATCCAACAACATCTGCAGCCCTTTTCAGCCTTTGAATCAGATTTTTGCTCAGGTCCCTCAATTTCAGCCAGAAAATACCTGAAATCACAGAAAAACACACAAACTCATAGTAAAGTCTAGAAAAGTGAATTTTAAATAAAACCTAATAAAAATATAATAAAAACTAACTAAAACATACTAAAAGCATACTAAAAATAATGCCAAAAAGCGTATAAATTATCCGCTCATCAAGGGACAAGAACAGAAACTACATGTCCAAGCTCAAAGGATGGATCATCAAGAAAAACTACTCTCTAGTTGGATGGATCAACAAAGAGATTGGTAGAAACAGCAAATGGAATTACAACAGGAGCATTACTCCCAGCTCACCCAAGCCATCAGTCAAGTGTCCGAAAGACAAGACAGCCAGGAAAAACATCTTCAAGAACTCAACCAATGCTAGATAAACCAGATGAAAGCATTCAACAAATTTAGTGTGCTCAACGAAGGAAGGCAACTGCATCGAGAAGAATTTAGTATAAACACTCAGGCCAAGTTAACCTATATGACTGGGCATATGCATAACCTGCACCCTGCCATTCCAAGTTATGAAGCACTTCGCAAGGACTTGACAGAACAAGAAGAGGGAAAGGTGAAACAACAAAAGGAGGCATTAAAGAAGAAGATGGAGGATGCTGGTTTCTAGAAAAAGCTGATCAAAAAGCGCAAAGGGAATGGAGACTCAAGCAATCAAGAAGGATCACAAGACAAGGGAACATAGGCATCCCCATAAATAAAAGGTGGTGGAGTTCCTTTTGAGTTCTATCTTTTTCAAAGCTTTAAATAAGGAAAATCATGTATGAAATAGAACATGCTTCCATAGTAACTTAGGAATTTTCAATTATGCTTTAAGATCTTGTTGCTTAGGTCCATGCTCACTAGTCTAGGTCCCTAGTTTTCATCTTCATCTTTCTTACTTGTATGCTTGCCCTTTAAGTTAATCAAAAAGAAAATGTTATGAAAAGAACAAGAGTGGAGTTATTTTGTGAAGTGAGTTCTGAATGTTTGTGGTAGGGTGATTAGTAAGCTAAGTTGGTTCACCAAACAAGGAAAGAAGGCAACTATCTATCCTGAATCCTATGCTTGAAACACATCCTATGAGACTAACTAAATAATAAGATCCCAATAAGAAAAGAGAAAGAGCAATAAAAGTGAAAAGGAAAGAAACACAATATTGAGGCATG
Source organism: Arachis duranensis (assembly GCF_000817695.3). Taxonomy (NCBI): domain Eukaryota; kingdom Viridiplantae; phylum Streptophyta; class Magnoliopsida; order Fabales; family Fabaceae; genus Arachis; species Arachis duranensis. Next base: position 62,976,387 of record NC_029780.3, on the reverse strand, counting down.
TGTCTGTGGTGTTCATGTGCAAGGGATATGCTTGGATGAATAAGCTCTTAAGGGTGCCTTATCACCTGGTAACTTGGATTAACTAATCCGGGATTATTGGTATGTATGTATGGGGGAAAGAGGCTTGAGGGAGTAAGTCCTTAGGGGTGTCTTAACACCTAGCACCTTGAACCAACTGGTTCGGGAGTGTTGGCTGAAAGCTTATCATAAAGTGTCGCCCTCTTACAGAACACCTAGCCTAAAAAGGAATGCAATAAACCTTGGAAAAGAAAGAAGGATCAACAACTAGGAAGTCTCAAGGGATGCAAGTAAGCAAGTGTTCAAGGGCATGATAAAGGCTTGAAACCTAGTAAAGGAATAAACCTAAGTTGCTATGCATGAAATCCCATAAACCAGAAATTTTACTTTTATATTGTTTATCTTGTTCTTTCATTCATTATTCCTATGTTTCAGTACTTGCATATGGACAAGCAAGCTTTAAATTTGGTGTTGTGATGCCAGGGCATCTAGGCCAGTTTTACTGACCTTTTCTTTACTGTCTTAGGGTAGTTTCATGCATTTTCTTAGAGAATAAGGAAAGTTTTCGATGAAAATACACTCACACCTTGATTCAAGCAACTATTGTGAATTTCACATATTTTCATGAAGATTTTGCAAGAATTAAATGACAAATTGATGATGCATAATCTCATGACTTTGGCTAGAGCTTTAATGTAGTTTATTTGCTTGATTTCAGGACAAAGGAAGTAAGGAAGAACCACGTTAGTAGCCACGTTAACCTAGTTAATGTGACCACTAACGTGGAATGGGAATGAGCTTGCAACGTTAATGAGAAAAGTGATCACCAATAACGCCTGCGAAGCCATCATAAGCCCACGTTAATTGCCACGTAAACTAGGTTAACGTGGTAGTTAACGTGGAGACAAAGAAAGCTCCAGCATTAGTGGTAAACATGAACACCACTAACGCTCCAAAATGTGGCAATGAACCACGTTAAGAGTCACGTTAACTCTAACGTGGAAGAGAGGAACAATGCCAACGTTAGTGACACTCACTTTTGTCACTAACGTTGGATCAAACTAGCATTGCCCACATTAGTGGTCACGTGAAGACCACTAACGTGAAAGTTAACGTGGAGCTAAGATTTATGAGCCAACGTTAGTGACACTCACCTTTGTCACTAACGTTGGAGATGGCATTCACTACCACGTTAGTGGCCACGTTAACTTAATTAACGTGAGCTCTAACGTGGAGAGTAGGGGCACTTGGAGCGTTAGTGACAAAGGTAAGTGTCATTAACACTCTCGAAGATGAGGCATACGCACGTTAAGAGCCACGTTAGTTACACTAACGTGAACTCTAACATAGGGACAAGGGGCACAAGGCAACGTTATTGGAAAAGGTGAGTCTCAATAGCGCTTGCAAAGGTTTATAAGGCAACGTTAGTGGTCACGTTAGTACTACTAACGTTGGAGTTAACGTGGGTTATATGGGGTTGGAACGTTAGTGAAAAAGGTGATTGCCACTAACGTTCTCGAACCCACAATCTCACTTAACGTTAACATCACTAATGCCCATGCCTAACTCACACTTTTCTGCAAGCTGAGCCCACTAAAGATTATAACTGCTTCAACTCAAGATCTAAGGCCCACATCCAGGACTGGGAGAACTCACTAGAAGATCAAGAAGAGTAGTATATATAGGAGTAGTTTTGAACTATAGAGAGGCTTGGCACTTTGGAGAACTATCCTCTGTATATTTACTTTTCTGCACTTTTAGCTAAGCATGTATTCTTTTCTACCATTTTCTGTTTCTAGAGCTATGAACAACTAAACCCCTTTCATTGGGTTAGGAAGCTCTATTGTAATTTGATGGATCAATTATAGTTTTCATTCTTCTTCTTCTCTCTTCTCTTTTGATTTACTGGAAAGCTTTTCGATCTTAACTCAATTGGTTAGTTGTCTTGGAAAAGAAACTCTCCATAATTGGATCTCCTCTGAGCCTTGGAAAAGGGATGAGGAGATCATGCTAGAAATGTTTTTTCATGTTGGACCAAATTGGGGTCTGGGTGGATATAGTGACATGTAATCCTCCCAACACTTTGATTTGGAAATACATGTATAATAAGTGACCACACTTCATCTCTTCCCATGAGCAATTAAATCAAGGAATTGGGCAATTGTTTAAGCTTAGAGAGATTGGGTTGCCAAGGAATTGGAACCCAATCACTTAAGATTGCGAAGGAGATCAATAGATGCTTTGATTGAGGAAGAGATGAAAATGAATTTGATCCAGAGAATACAACATCTCCCGAGCCCAATTAATTCCCCATTTCTGATCTTACCCATTCTCTTTACTTTCTGCCATTTATTTACATGCTCATTTCCTCAAATCCCCATCTAAGATCTACACTTTATTTTCTGCTATTTAATTTCCCGCCATTTAATTTTCTGCAATTCTCAACTATACTCTGTTTAGCTCAACTAGCATACTCTTTCAACTAAAGTTGCTTGACCAATCAATCCCTGTGGGATTCGACCTCACTCTATTGTGAGTTTCTACTTGACGACAATTCGGTATACTTGCCAAAGAGAAATTTGTTGAGAGACAAGTTTTCATGCATCAGATAGTGAATGAAAGATTGGTTTGAAATTTTGATTTGTATGCTTTATTAAGGACAGTTTGAGAATTGGAAAACGACTTGATGTTAGAATTAGTTTGATTTCGGAAAACGATTTGAGATTTGTGAATGACTTGGGTTTAAACCATTGGAAAGAGTTTGAGAAAATGTTGGTTGACTTTATTGGAAAATAATTGAGTGTTGGAAAGAATTTTAATATTGAAAATGAGCTTGATTTAATGAAAAATGAATTTAAAATGAAAATGGTTTGAAATATTGAAATTGGTCTGATTTTGGAATTGAGTTGAAAGGAGTTTGAGAAATGGTTTGGTTAGGACCCAAAAAGGGTGGCAAAATCCAAGTTTTAAAGGAGATGCTACCCAAATTTTTATAAAATTGGAGATTTTGTTTGAAGTGCTTGTTAGAATGCTTTGGATTTTTAAAAGGATTTTAAAATTTGGAAAGGGTTATGTTTTGAGTTTTGCTGTATGGTGCACAAATCCCCATGCTTCGTACAACTGAACCAGCAAGTGCACTGGTCGTCCAAGTAATACCTAAGTGAGCCAGGGTCGATCCCACGAGAATTGTGGTTTGATGCAAGCTATGATTACCTTGCAGGTCTTAGTCAGGCGGATAGAAGAATTGGTGGATTGAGGTTTAATTGCATTAAAGGAAATATGAGAGAAAGGTATAAGGTATTTTGTGAATTAAATGTAACCATTAATAGGAATATGATTAAGGATTGAAGTTGCTTTGTCCTTCTGGATTAACTCTGGTATTACTGTCTTCTTCAATTGTGAATGATTTCTTCTTTGGCAGGATATATGTGATTGACGTTGGTTTGAGAAACCGCTAATACTCCTCCAAATCTAAACCCCAGGGTTATTGCGGATCCATTCTGATTGAGGGTGAAGCTTCTACAGTTCATTCTCCTTGGTGATCCTACTTAAAATGCCACAGACAAGGTTGAGTCTTCCATATCAAAGGATGTTGCGCCTTTGGGTTCTAGCCTTTACCACAAATACCCTAATCTTCCTGTAATCGGCTGAACTGGTGTCTCGAGAAGTCCCCAATGAAATCGTGGATTAGTCGTTTAAAGGATGCACAATCAAGCTGATGGTTCATCATTGTCTGATGAAAGACACACTCTGAACCCATGTAGAATGTGATAACCTTATGCCAGTTCAGCGCATTCATATTGATGAAGAACGAATATACATCTTAGAATAGAGAAGCAAACACGGATTAAAGAGGAACAATAATCCTTTATTAATTCATAAAACTCAACAGGGATCCTCCCCTCAACCTATGAGATTTAGAAACTCATACTGATAGAAAATACAATATGGTAAATGAAAATATGGTGTAAAGTGGCAGAAGATCCTTAACAAAGAGTGATCTTTTGTTTTAAATACTAAACTAATGACCAGTAAGGGTAAAACAATCTTTTTAGTGCTAAAATCCACTTCTAAGGCCCACTTGGTGAGTGTTTGGGCTGAGCTTTGATGAGATCCACGTGCTATGAGGCCTCTAGGGCATTGAACACTGGCAAGGGGGTCCTCCTTAGGTGTTTGGACGCTGGTCTATTCTCCTTGGGCATTGGACACCTGGAAGGGGCAGGAGACTGGCGTTGGAAGCCAGTTTTGTGCCTTCTAATCTGAAGCAAAGTATGGATTATTATACATTGCTGGAAATCTCTAAAAGTCAGCTTTCCATAGCCATTAAGAACACTCCATTTGGACTTCTGTAGCTCCAGAAAGCTGTTCCGAGTGCAAGGAGGTCAAATCTGGACTGCACCTGCAGTGCTTTCTCTGTCTCTAAATCGGACTTTTGCTCCAACTCCTCAACTTCAACCAGAAATTACCTGAAATTGCATAAAAACACAAAAACTCATAGTAGAATCCAAAAATGTGAATTTAACACTAAAACCTATAAAAACTTAATAAAAACTAAACAAAACATAATAAAAACTATATGAAAATGATGCCAAAAAGCGTATAAAATATCCGCTCATCACAACACCAAACTTAAACTATTGCTTGTCCCCAAGCAACTTACACAATAAATTTAAAAGTTTTCAATGAATCTCAGTTATAATTAGATGAGCGGGATTTAGTAGCTTTTTGCTTCTGAATAATTTTGACATCTCACTCTTGATTGAAACTCAGAATGGTTGGCATCTTTAGGAACCTAGAATCCAGATGATATTATTGATTCTCCTAGTTCAGTTCATTTTTATTCTTGAACACAGCTTTTAGAGTCTTGGTCGTGACCCTAAGCACCTTATTTTCCTGTATTACTACTGGATACATAAATGGCACAGACACTTTAACTGGGTGAACCTTTTTAGATTGTGATTCAGTGATGAGCAGATAATTTATACGCTTTTTGACATTGTTTTTAGGTAGTTTTTAGTAGGATCTAGCTACTTTTAGGGATTTTTTCATTAGTTTTTATGCTAAATTCACATTTCTAGACTTTACTATGAGTTTGTGTGTTTTTCTGTGATTTCAGGTAATTTCTGGCTGAAATTGAGGGACCTGAGCAAAACTCTGATAAAAGGCTGACAAAGGACTGCTGATGCTGTTGGATTCTGACCTCCCTGCACTCGAAAATAATTTTCTGGAGCTATATAACTTCAAATGGCGCGCTCTTAATGGAGTTGGAAAGTAGACATCCAGAGCTTTCTAGCAATATATAATAGTCAATACTTTATTCGTGATTAGATGACGTAAACTGGCGCTCAACGCCAGTTCCATGCTGCATTCTGGAGTCAAACGCTAGAAACACGTCATGAACCAGAGTTGAACACCAAAAACACGTTACAACTTGGCGTTCAACTCCAAAAGAAGCCTCAGCTCGTGTAAAGTTCAAGCTCAGCCCAAGCACACACCAAGTGGGCCCCGGAAGTAGATTTCTGCATCAATTACTTACTTTTGTAAATCCTAGTAGCTAGTCTAGTATAAATAGGACTTTTTACTATTGTATTCAGTGTCTTTTGATTGTAAGGTCTTGGATTGTATTTTTTGATCTTTTGATCACATTTGGCGGCTGGCCATTCAGCCATGTCTGAACCTTCATCACTTATGTATTTTCAACGGTGGAGTTTTTACACACCATAGATTAAGGGTGTGGAGCTCTGCTGTACCTCAAGTTTCAATGCAACTACTACAATTTTCTATTCAATTCCGCTTGTTCTTATTCTAAGATATTCGTTGCACTTCAACATGATGAATGTGATGATCCGTGACACTCATCATCATTCTCACCTATGAATGTGTGACTGACAACCGCTTCCGTTCTACCTTAGACCGGGCGCATATCTCTTGGATTCCTTAATCAGAATCTTCGTGGTATAAGCTAGATTGATAGCGGCATTCATGAGAATCTAAAAAGTCTAAACCTTGTCTGTGGTATTCTGTGTAGGATTCAGGGATTGAATGACTGTGACGAGCTTCAAACTTGCGATTGTTGGGCGTGATGACAAACGCAAAAGAATCAAGGGATTCTATTCCAACATGATCGAGAACCGACAGATGATTAGCCGTGCCATGACAGAGCATTTGGACCTTTTTCACTGAGAGGATGGGATGTAGCCATTGACAATGGTGATGCCCTACATATAGCTTGTCATGGAGAGGAATAAGAAGGATTGAAGGAAGGCAGTAGGAAAGCAGAGATCCAACAGGGACAAGCACCTCCACGCACTTATCTGAAATTCCCACCATTGAATTACATGAGTAACTCTATCTTTATTTCCTATTTTATTATTATTCGAAAACTCCATAGCATTTACTATCCACCTAACTGAGATTTACAAGATGACTATAGCTTGCTTCATACCAACAATCTCCGTGGGATCGACCCTTACTCACGTAAGGTATTACTTGGACGACCCAGTGCACTTGCTGGTTAGTTGTTCGGAGTTGTGACTAAGTGTGATTCACGTTTGAGAGCGCTACCAAGTTTTTGGCGTCATTGTTGGTGATCACAATTTCGTGCACCAAGTTTTTGGCGCCGTTGTCGTTTTTCAAAACATTTTTCAAAATGTTCTCACCTGTTTTCGAAAATTTTTCAAAATTTTTAAGAATGAATTCTAGTGTTTCATAAAGTATGTTGAAGCTTGGCTGGGTGTAAAGCCATGTATAACTCAATTGGATTGAGGCTTCAAAACCATCAGTATAGAGGCAAGTTAATTGGAATATCAGTTGCTACATGCCTGATTTATATCTTCTAAAGCTGGCTGGCTATTAAGCCATGCCCAACCCTTGGATTGGAGCTTTAGGCTAATATTGAAAGATTCCTGGAATTCTTATAAAAAATTTTGGATTTCTTATTTTTTTATATGTTTTTCGAAAAAATTAAAATAAAATCCAAAAAAATCATAAAATCATAAAAAAAAAACCAAAAATATTTTGTGTTTCTTGTTTGAGTCTTGAGTCAATTTTTAAGTTTGGTGTCAATTGCATGCTTGTAAAAATTTATGCATTATTTTTCAAAAATTCAAGCATTCATGGTGTTCTTCATGATCTTCAAGTTGTTCTTGGTAAGTCTTCTTGTTTGATCTTGATGTTTTCTTGTTTTGTGTCTTTTATTATTTTTCATATGCATTTTTGCATTCATGGTGTCCATGCATTAAAGATTTCTAAGTTTGGTGTCTTGCATGTTTTCTTTGCATCAAAAATTTTACAAAAATATGTTCTTGATGTTCATCATGATCTTCAAAGTGTTCTTGGTGTTCATCTTGACATTCATAGTATTCTTGCATGCATTATGTGTTTTGATCCAAAATCTTCATGTTTTGGGTCATTTTTATGTTTTTCTCTCTCATCATTAAAAATTCAAAAAATAAAAAAAAATATCTTTTCCTTTTTTCTCTCAAAATTTCGAAAATTTGGGTTGACTTAGTCAAAAAATTTTAAAATTAGTTGTTTCTTGTAAGTTGATGAGCGGATAATTTGTACACTTTTTGGCATTGTTTTTAGTATGTTTTTAGTCTATTTTAGTTAGTTTTTAGTATATTTCTATTAGTTTTTAGTTAAAATTCACTTTTCTGGACTTTACTATGAGTTTGTGTGTTTTTCTGTGATTTCAGGTATTTTCTGGCTGAAATTGAGGGACTTGAGCAAAAATCTAATTCAGAGGCTGAAAAGGACTACAGATGCTGTTGGATTCTAACCTCCCTGCACTCGAAGTGGACTTTCTGGAGCTACAGAAGCCCAATTGGCGCGCTCTTAATGGCGTTGGAAAGTAGACATCCTGGGCTTTCTAGCAATATATAATAGTCCATACTTTGCACGAGATTTGATGGCCCAAACCGGCATTACAAATCAGCTCAAAACTGCCCGACGTTAAACGCCGGAACTGGCACAAGAATGGGAGTTAAACGCCCAAACTGGCACAAAAGCTGGCGTTTAACTCCAAGAAGAGTCTCTACACGAAAATTCTTCAATGCTCAGCCCAAGTACACACCAAGTGGGCCCGGAAGTGGATTTTTATGTCATTTACTCATCTTTGTAAACCCTAGGCTACTAGTTCTCTACAAATAGGACCTTTTACTATTGTATTTTCATCTTTGGATCATTTTAGATCTTTTGATCATCTTTGGACGTCTAGTTCTTAGATCATTGGGAGGCTGGCCATTCGGCCATGCCTGAACCTTGTTCTTATGTATTTTCAACGGTGGAGTTTCTACACACCATAGATTAAGGTGTGGAGCTCTGCTGTACCTCGAGTA
>NC_029780.3:62966407-62967232 GCF_000817695.3 Arachis duranensis | reverse complement strand
CCATTGATGATCACAATTTCGTGCACCAAGTTTTTGGCGCCGTTGCCGGGGATTGTTGAGTTTGGACAACTGACGGTTCATCTTGTTGCTTAGATTGGGTATTTTTTTTCAGAGTTCTTAAGAATGAATTCTAGTGTTTCAAGGTGATGTTCTTATCATCACCAAAGCTGATTGATTCTCATCAATTTAGCTCTTGAATGCAATGTCTTGCTGAAGCTTGGCTAGCCATGTCTAATTTCTTTAGACTAAAGCTTTAGACTAACATTGCATGATTCCTGGAATTCTCATTAAGAATTTTGATATCTTTATTTTCTTTTTTCACTTAATTTTCAAAAAATCCAAAACAAATTACAAAAAAAAAACAAAAATATTTTATGTTTCTTGTTGAGTCTAGAGTCTCATTTTAAGTTTGGTGTCAATTGCATATTTCTGTTCTTCTTGCATTTTTCATGTGTCTTCAGTGATCTTCAAGTTGTTCTTGATGATTTACTTGCTCTGATCTTTAAATTCTCTTATCTTGAGTGTTTTTGTTGTTTATCATATGCACTCCCAACTTGTTAGTGTCAGTAGTATACAAACTGCTAAGTTTGGTGTCTTGCATGCATTGTTATTTGATTTTAGTTGCATCTTGATTATTCTTCATCATTAAAAATCCAAAAATATTTTTTATTTGTATCTTTTCAAGTCAATAATACAGAGAATTGAAGATTCAGAACATACAGCAGAGGAATTACACAGAAAAAGCTGGGCGTTCAAAACGCCCAGTGAGAAAGACAAACTGGCGTTTAAACGCCAGCCAGGGTGCCTGGCTGGGCGTTTAACGCT
>NC_029780.3:62961375-62966348 GCF_000817695.3 Arachis duranensis | reverse complement strand
ACCATTCTGGGCGTTTAACGCCAGGATGGCACAAGAGGGAAGATTTTGTTTTTAATGCAAATTTTTTTCAAGTTTTCAAAATTTTTCAAAATCAAATCTTTTTCAAATCATATCTTTTCAATCATATGTTTTCAAAATCAATTTCTTTCCTTTTTCAAAAATACTTGCTATCAATTAATAATTTGATTCAACATTTCAAGTATGTTGCCTTTTCTGTTGAGGAAGGTTTAATGTTTGAATCATATCTTTTCTTGTTAGCCAAGTCATTAATTTTCAAAATCAAATCTTTTTAAATTGTTTTTCAAATCATATCTTCTCAATCATATCTTTTTAAAACCATAATATTTCAATCATATCTTTTTAATCACATCTTTTTCAAAATGTTTTTAAAATCTTTTTAATTTATTTTCGAAAATTTCTTCCCCTCTTCTCACATCCTTCTATTTATGGACTAACACTATTCCTCAATGAACAATTCGAACTCCATCTTTCTTGATAAGTTCGAATTCTTCTACTTCTTCCTTCTATTTTTCTTTTCCTCTGACACCTCAAGGAATCTTTATACTGTGACATAGAGGATTCCATATTTTCTTGTTCTCCTCTCTTTCATATGAGCAGGAGCAAAGACAAAATCATTCTTGTTGAGGCTGACCCTGAACCTGAAAGGACCTTGAAGCGAAAGCTAAGGGAAGCTAAGGAAAAACACTCTGTAGAGGACCTAACAGAAATCTTCAAACAAGAAGAACCCATGGCAGCCGAAAACAACAACAATGCCAACAATGCAAGGAAGGTGTTGGGTGACTTTACTGCACCTACTCCCGACTTCTATGGGAGAAGCATCTCTATCCCTGCCATTGGAGCAAACAACTTTGAGCTTAAGCCTCAATTGGTTTTTCTAATGCAACAGAATTGCAATTTCCATGGACTTCTATTGGAAGATCCTCATCAGTTTTTAGCTGAGTTCTTGCAAATCTGTGACACTGTCAAGACCAATGGAGTTGACCCTGAGGTCTACAGACTTATGCTATTCCCTTTTGCTGTAAGAGACAGAGCTAGGACATGGTTGGACTCACAACCTAAAGAAAACCTGAACTCTTGGGAAAAGCTAGTCAATGCCTTCTTGGAAAAGTTCTTTCCACCTCAAAAATTGAGCAAGCTTAGAGTGGAAGTCCAAACCTTCAGAATCCATCTATGAAGCTTGGGAAAGATACAAACAATTAATCAGGAAGTGTCCCTCTAACATGCTTTCTGAATGGAGCATCATAGGTATTTTCTATGATGGCCTGTCTGAACTATCCAAGATGTCTTTGGATAGCTCTGCTGGAGGATCTCTTCATCTAAAGAAGACGCCTACAGAAGCTCAAGAGCTCATTGAAATGGTTACAAATAACCAATTCATGTACACTTCTGAAAGGAATCCTGTGAACAATGGGACAAATCAGAAGAAAGGAGTTCTTGAGATTGATACTCTGAATGCCATATTGGCTCAGAACAAGATATTGACTCAGCAAGTTAATTTGATTTCTCAAAGTTTGTCTGGCATGCAAGCTGCACCAGGCAGTACTAAGGATGCTTCATCTGAAGAAGAAGCTTATCATCCTGAGAACCCTTCAATGGAAGAGGTGAATTACATGGGAGAATCCTATGGAAACACCTATAATCCTTCATGGAGAAATCATCCAAATCACTCATGGAAGGATCAACAGAGACCTCAACAAGGTTTCAACAAAAATAATGGTGGAAGAAGCAGGTTTAGCAATGGCAAGCCTTTTCCATCATCTTCTCAGCAACAGACAGAGAATTCTAAGCAGCACCACTCTGACTTAGCAACCATGATCTCTGATCTAATCAAAACCACTCAAAGTTTCATGACTGAAACAAGGTCCTCCATTAGGAATTTGGAGGCACAAGTGGGACAGCTGAGCAAGAAAATTACTGAACTCCCTCCTAGTACTCTTCCAAGCAATACAGAAGAGAATCCAAAAGGAGAATGTAAGGCCATCAACATGGCCGAAATAGGAGAGGAGGAAGAGGCAGTGAGCGCCACTGAGGAAGACCTCAATGGACGTCCATTGGCCTTCAATGAGTTCCCTAATGAGGAACCATGGGAATCTGAGGCTCACACTGAGACCATAGAGATTCCATTGGATTTAATTCTGCCATTCATGAGCTCTGATGAGTATTCTTCCTCTGAAGAGGATGAGTATGTCACCGAAGAGCAAGTTGCTAAATACCTTGGAGCATTCATGAAGCTAAATGAAAAGTTATTTGGTAATGAGACTTGAGAGGATGAACCCCCTTTGCTCACCAAAGAACTGGATGACTTGTCTAGGCAGAAATTACCTCAAAAGAGACAGGATCCTGGGAAGTTTTCAATACCTTATACCATAGGAACCATGACCTTTGAGAAGGCTCTGTGTGACCTAGGGTCAAGCATAAACCTTATGCCTCTCTCTGTAATGGAGAAGCCAGGGATCTTTGAGGTACAAGCTGCAAGAATCTCACTAGAGATGGCAGACAATTCAAGAAAACAAGCTTATGGACTTGTAGAGTATGTTCTAGTAAAACTTGAAAACCATTACATCCCTGCTGATTTCATAGTCCTAGAGACTGGGAAGTGCATGGATGAATCCATTATCCTTGGCAGACCTTTCCTAGCCACAGCAAAGGCTGTGATTGATGTTGACAGAGGAGAATTGATCATTCAAGTGAATGAAGAAACCCTTGTGTTTAAGGCTCAAGGACATCCCTCTGTAACCATGGAGTGGAAGCATGAAGAGCTTCTCTCAAAACAGACCCAAATAGAGCCCCCACAGTCAAACTCTAAGTTTGGTGTTGGGAGGCCACAACCAACTTCTAAGTTTGGTGTTGAACCCCCACATTCAAACTCTAAGTTTGGTGTTGGGAGGTTCCAACATTGCTCTGAGCATCTGTGAGGCTCCATAAGAGCCCACTGTCAAGCTACTGACAATAAAGAAGCACTTGTTGGGAGGCAACCCAATGTTATATTTTATCTATTTTCCTTTGTTATTTTATGTTTTATGTAGGTTGATGATCATGAGAAGTCACAAAATCAATTGAAAAAGCAAAAACAGAATGAAAAACAAAAAGAAAAATAGCACACCCTCGAGGAAGACCTTGCTGGCGTTTAAACGCCAATAACGGCAGCAAATGGGCATTTAACGCCCAGTCTGGCACCATTCTGGGCGTTTAACGCCAAAAAGGGGCACCAGACTGGCGTTAAACGCCAGGAAAGGGCAAGAAGCTGGCGTTAAACGCCAGAAATGGGCATCAGCCCAGCGTTTAATGCCAGAATTGGCACAAAGGGCATATTTGCTCGCCACTTGGTGCAGGGATGAATTTTCCTTGACACCTCAGGATCTGTGGACCCCACAGGATCCCCACCTACCCCACCACTCTCTCCCTTCTTCTTCACCAATCACCTCAACACCTCTTCCCCAAAAACCCTTCACCTATCAAATCCCATCTTTCTCTTCACCACTCACATCCATCCTTCATAAAACCCCACCTACCTCACCATTCAAATTCAAACCACTTTCCCTCCCACACCCACCCATTATGGCCGAACCATACACCCCCTCTCCACTCCTATATAAACCCATCTTCACCCCTTCATTTTCACACAACCTAAACACTACTTCTCCCCCTTTGGCCGAACCACAAAGCCATCTCCATCCCCTTCATTTCTTCTTCTTCTACACTCTTCTTTCTTCTTTTGCTCGAGGATGAGCAAACCTTTTAAGTTTCGTGTGGTAAAAGCATTGCTTTTTGTTTTTCCATAACCATTTATGGCATCCAAGGCCGGAGAAACCTCTAGAAAGAGGAAAGAGAAGGCAAAAGTTTCCACCTCCGAGTCATGGGAGATGGAGAGATTCATCTCAAGGGTGCATCAAGACCACTTCTATGAAGTTGTGGCCATGAAGAAGGTGATCACCGAGGCCCCTTTCAAACTCAAAAAGAGTGAATATCCGGAGATCCGACATGAGATCCGAAGAAGAGGTTGGGAAGTTCTTACCAACCCCATTCAACAAGTCGGAATCTTAATGGTTCAAGAGTTCTATGCCAATGCATGGATCACCAAGAATCATGATCAAAGTGTGAACCCAGACCCCAAGAACTGGCTTACAATGGTTCGGGGGAAATACTTAGATTTTAGTCCGAAAAATGTAAGGTTGGCATTCAACTTGCCCATGATGCAAGGAGATGAACACCCATACACTAGAAGGGTCAACTTTGATCAAAGGTTGGACCAAGTCCTCATAGACATTTGTGAAGAGGACGCTCAATGGAAGAGAAATTCAAGAGGAAAGCCGGTTCAACTGAGAAGGCATGACCTCAAGCCCGTGGCTAGAGGATGGTTGGAGTTTATCCAACGCTCAATCATTCCGACTAGTAACCGGTCCGAAGTTACTATAGACCGGGCTATCATGATTCAAAGCATCATGATTGGAGAGGAAGTAGAAGTTCATGAGGTTATAGCCCAAGAACTTTATAAGGTGGCGGACAAGTCCATGATCATTAGTGTCTTAGTGTTCATGCCTTAAAGTTATGAATGTCCTATGAATCCATCACCTTTCTTAAATGAAAAATGTTCTTAATTGAAAAAGAGAAGAATTGCATGAATTTTAAATTTTATAACAGATTAATTATTTTGATATGGTGGCAATATTTTGGTTTCTGAATGTATGCTTGAACAGTGCATAAATCTTTTGAATTCGTTGTTCATGAATATTGGCTCTTGAAAGAATGATGAAAAAGGAGACATGTTACTGAGGATCTGAAAAATCATAAAAATGATTCTTGAAGCAAGAAAAAGCAGTGAATACAAAAAAAATAGAGAGAAAAGAAAAAAAATAAAGTTGTGATCCAAAGCAAAAAGAGTGTGCTTAAGAACCCTGGACACCTCTAATTGGGGACTCTAGCAAAGCTGAGTCACAATCTGAAAAGGTTCA
>NC_029780.3:62957992-62960786 GCF_000817695.3 Arachis duranensis | reverse complement strand
CATCTTTTGATCACTTTAGATCTTAGATCAGATCTTGGTTCTTCTGGTTCCCTCTCTGGGGCTGAGGCCAATGATCACTTTTGTTCTTATGTATTTTCAACGGTGGAGTTTCTACACACCATAGATTAAGGTGTGGAGCTCTGCTGTACCTTGAGTATTAATGCAATTACTATTGTTCTTCTATTCAATTCAGCTTATTCTTGTTCTAAGATATTCATTTGCACCCAAGAACATGATGAATATGATGATTATGTGACACTCATCATCATTCTCACTTATGAACGAGCGCCTGACAACCACTTCCGTTCTACAAGCAAACAAGGCTTGAATGTTTATCTCTTGGATCCCTTGATCGTAATCTTCGTGGTATAAGCTAGAATTGATGGCGGCATTCAAGAGAATCCGGAAGGTCTAAACCTTGTCTGTGGTATTCTGAGTAGGATTCAATGATTGAATGACTGTGACGAGCTTCAAACTCGTGATTGTGGGGCGTTAGTGACAGACGCAAAAGAATCACTGGATTCTATTCCGACATGATCGAGAACCGACAACTGAATAGCCATGCCGTGACAGGGTTCGTTGAACATTTTCACTGAGAGGATGGGAGGTAGCCACTGACAACGGTGAAACCCTACATAAATCTTGCCATGGAAAGGAGTAAGAAGGATTGGATGAAGACAGTAGGAAAGCAGAGAGACGGAAGGGACAAAGCATCTCCATACACTTATCTGAAATTCTCACCAGTGAATTACATAAGTATCTCTATCTTTATCTTTATGTTTTATTCATACATCATCCATAACCATTTGAATCTGCCTGACTAAGATTTACAAGGTGACCATAGCTTGCTTCATACCAACAATCTCCGTGGGATCGACCCTTACTCGCGTAAGGTTTATTACTTGGACGACCCAGTGCACTTGCTGGTTAGTTGTTCGAAGTTGTGAAATTATGTGTGTACCATAGTATTGAGCACCAAGTTCTTGGATTCATTACCGGGGATTATTTGAGTTGTGAAAAGTTGAGATCACAATTTCGTGCACCATAAGTCAAGTCAAATTTTCAAATTTTAAAAATCTTATCTTTTTAAAACTTTTTCAAAAATTAAATCTTTTTCATTTTTCTTATTAATTTTCGAAAATTCTTTAAAATATTTTTCAAAAATCTTTTTCTTAGTTTTATCTTTATTTTCGAAAATTATGCTTACAAATTAATATGATTGATTCAAAAATTTGAAGTTTGTTACTTTCTTGTTAAGAAAGGTTTAATCTTTAAATTCTAGAATCATATCTTTTAGTTTATTGTTAGTTAAGTAATTAATTTTAATTTTCAAAAATTAAATCTTTTCTAACCATATATTTATAATCATATCTTCTCATTTCATCTTTTATATCATATCTTTTTTTTAATTTTATCTTTTTCAAAAGAAAAATTTTGATTTCAAAATATCTTATCTTTCTTATCTTTTCAAATTTGATTTTAATATCTTTTTCAACTAACTAATTAACTTTTTGTTTGTTTCTTATCTTTTTCAAAACCACCTAACTACTTTTTCCTCTCTAATTTTCGAAAATATCTCATCCCTTTTTCAAAATTCTTTTTAAATTAACTAATTGTTTTAAATTTTAATTTTAATTCTATCTCACCTTTAATTTTCGAAAATCATTAATTGCTTTTCAAAATTAATTTTCGAATTCTCTCTCTCTCATCTTCTATTTATTTATTTATTCACCAACACTTCTCTTCATCTCAAATCACTACCTCTATCCTTACCCTTGTGTTTGGATTCTCCATTCTTCTTATTCCATTTCTTCTTCTACTAATAATAAGGAACCTCTTTACTGTGACATAGAGGATTTTTCTTCTTTTTCTGTTCTCTTTTCTTTCATATGAGCAGGAACAAGGAAAAAGGCATTCTTGTTGAAGCTGATCCAGAACCTGAAAAGACTCTGAAGAGGAAACTAAGAGAAGCTAAATTACAACAATACAGAGACAACCTTGCTGAAATTTTTTAACAAGAAAAGGAGATGGCAGCCGAACCCAACAACAATAATGCAAGAAGGATGCTTGGTGATTATACTACACCTACTTCCAAGTTTGATGAAAGAAGCATCTCAATTCCTGCCATTGGAGCAAACAATTTTAAGCTGAAACCTTAACTAGTTGCTCTAATGTAACAAAACTGGAAGTTTCATGGACTTTCATCAGAAGATCCCTATCAGTTTTTAACTGAGTTCTTGCAGATCTGTGAGACTATAAAGATGCATGGAGTAGATCCTGAAGTCTACAGGCTCATGCTTTTCCCTTTTGCTGTAAGAGACAAAGCTAGAACATGGTTGGATTCACAACCTAAGGATAGCCTGGACTCCTGGGATAAGCTGGTCACGACCTTCTTGGCTAAATTCTTTCCTCCTCAAAAGCTGAGCAAGCTTAGATTGGATGTTCAGAAATTCAAACAAAAAGATGGTGAATCCCTCTATGAAGCTTGGGAAAGATACAAGCAGATGACCAAAATGTTTCCTTCTGACATGCTTTCAGAATGGACTATTCTAGATATATTCTATTATGGTCTGTCTGAGTTCTCTAAGATGTCACTGGACCATTCTGCAGGTAGATCCATTCACCTAAAGAAAATGTCTGCAGAAGCTCAAGAACTTATTGACATGGTTGCAAATAACCAGTTCATGTACACTTCTGAGAGGAATTCCGTGAATAATGGGATGCCACAAAGGAAGGGAGTTCTTGAAATTGATGCTCTAAATGCCATATTGGCTCAGAACAAAATGTTAACTCA
>NC_029780.3:62952160-62957771 GCF_000817695.3 Arachis duranensis | reverse complement strand
TCATGGAGAAATCATCCAAATTTCTCATGGAAGGATCAACAAAAGCCTCAACAAGGCTTTAATAATGGTGGAAGAAATAAGCTTAGCAATATCAAGCCTTATCCATCATCTTCTCAGCAACAGACAGAGAATTATGAACAGAATACCTCTAACTTAGCAAATTTAGTCTCTGATTTGTCTAAGGCCACTTTAAGTTTCATGAATGAAATAAGGTCCTCCATCATAGATCTGGAGGCACAAGTAGGCCAGTTCAGTAAGAAAGTTACTGAAACCCCTCCTAGTACTCTCCCAAGCAATACAGAAGAGAATCCAAAGAGAGAGTGCAAGGCCATTGATATACTCAACATGGCCAAATGCAGGAAGGAAGGAGAGGACGCGAATCCCAATGAGGAAGATCTCATGGGACGTCTCTCAAGCAAGAAGGAGTTCCCTATTGAGGACCCACGGGAATCTGAGGCCCATATAGAGACCATAGAGATTCTATTAAACCTCCTTCTGCCATTCATGAGCTCTGAAGACTATTCTTCCTCTGAAGAGGATGAAGATGTAACCAGAGAGCAAGCTACTCAATATCTAGGAGCTATCATGAAACTGAATGGCAAGATATTTGGTAATGAGACTTGGGAAGGTGAACCTCCCTTGCTCATTAGTGAACTAGATACCTGGGTTCAGCAAACTTTACCTTAAAAGAGACAAGATACTGGCAAATTCATAATACCCTGTACCATAGGCACTGATGAGCGGATAATTTATACACTTTTTGGCACAGTTTTTAGTATGTTTTTAGTACATTTTAGTTAGTTTTTATTATATTTTTTTAGTTTTTAATTAAAATTCACTTTTATGGACTTTACTATGAGTTTGTATGTTTTTCTGTGATTTCAGGTATTTTCTGGCTAAAATTGAGGGACCTGAGCAAAAATCTAATTCAGAGGCTGAAAAAGGACTGCAGATGCTATTGGATTCTGACCTCCCTGCACTCGAAGTAGATTTTCTGAAACTACAGAATCCCAATTGGTGCGCTCCTAATTGCGTTGAAAATTAGACATCCTGGGCTTTTCAGAAATATATAATAGTCTATACTTCACCCAAGAATTGATTGCCCAAACCGGCGTTCCAAATCAGCCTCAAAATTCCCGGTGTTTAACGCCGGAACTGGCACAAAAGTTGGAGTTAAACACCCAAACTGGCACAAAAGCTGGCGTTTAACTCCAGGAAAAGTCTCTACACATGAAAGCTTCAATGATCAGCCCAAGCACACACCAAGTGGACCCCAGAAGTAGATTTTTACGTCATTTACTCATTCTTGTAAACCCTAGGTCACTAGTTCACTATAAATAGGACTTTTTGCTATTATATCCGGATCTCATGACACATTACACGTTTCATACTGTATCTTCTACGACATGAGTCTCTAAAGCCCATGGTTGAGGGTGAGCAGCTCTGCTGTATCTTGATGGATTAATGCAATTACTACTATTTTTCATTCAATCACGCTTGCTTCTATTCTAAGATACCACTTGTTCTTCAACCTGATGAATGTGATGATCTGTGACACTCATCACCATTCTCACCTATGAATGTGTGTCTGACAACCACCTCCGTTCTACCTTTGATTGAGTGTGTATCTCTTGGATTCCTTAAGCAGAATCTTCGTGGTATAAGCTAGAACCCATTGGCGGCCATTCTTGAGAATCCGGAAAGTTTAAACCTTGTCTGTAGTATTTCGAGTAGGATTCGAGGATTGAATGACTGTGACGAGCTTCAAACTCATGAGTGTTGGGCGTTAGTGACAGACGCAAAAGAATCACTGGATTCTATTCCGACATGATCGAGAACCGACAGATGATTAGCCGTGCGGTGACAGCGTGCGTTGAACATTTTCACTGAGAGGATGGGAGGTAGCCATTGACAACGGTGAAACCCAACATACAGCTTGCCATGGAAGGAGCCTTGCGTGCATGAAGAAGAAGACAGTAGGAAAGTAGAGATTCAAAAGATATAGCATCTCCAAAACCTCAACCTGTTCTTCATTACTGCAAAACAAGTATTTATTTCATGTTCTTTTACTTTTTACAATTAAATCTGAGAATTATTGATATCCTGACTAAGAGTTACAAGATAACCATAGCATGCTTCAAGCCGACAATCTCCGTGGGATCGACCCTTACTCACATAAGGTATTACTTGGATGACCCAGTGCACTTGCTGGTTAGTTATGCGGAATTGCAAAAGTGTGATTGTGATTTCGTGCACCAAGTTTTTGGCGCCGTTGCTGGGGATTGTTCGAGTTTGGACAACTGACGATTTATTTTGTTGCTTAGATTAGGAATATTTTATTTTTGTGGTTTAGAGTCTTTTATTTGAGTTTAGTTTTATATTTTAAGTTTGGTGTCAATTGCATGCTTTTATTTTCTTTAAAATTTTCGAAATTGCATGTCCTTAGTTCTTTCTTTATTTTTAAAAATTTCTAAGTTTGGTGTCTTCTTTGTGTTTTCCTTTAAACTTTCGAAATTTTGTGTTTGATTTTCTAAAAATTTTAAGTTTGGTGTCTTTTGTGCTTTTGTTTACTTAAAATTTTTTTAAAAAAATAATTAAATAAAATAATATCCACATCATCTCCCATTCTCCATCATGGACCTAAGTGGAATTGAGCAGTCCAGAAGGACTGTGTGATCATATGCTAACCCCATTACAGCTGCATATGGGAGTAGCATCTGTATACCTCCCATTAAAGCAAGCAGCTTTGAGTTAAATCCTCAACTCATTATCATGGTGTAGCAAAATTGCCAGTATTTCAGTCTTCCACAAGAAGAACCTACTGAGTTTCTGGCACAGTTCTTACAAATTGCTGACACAGTATGTGATAAAGAAGTGGATCAGGATGTCTACAGATTGTTACTGTTTCCATTTGCTGTAAAAGATCAAGCTAAGAGGTGGTTGAATAACCAACCTACAGCAAGCATAAAAACATGGAGACAGTTATCAGACAAATTCTTGAATCAATTTTACCCTCCAAAAAAGATGACACAGCTAAGGCTGGACATCCAAGGCTTTAAACAAGAGGATAATGAATCCCTTTATAATGCCTGGGAGAGGTATAGAGGTATGCTAAGGAAATGTCCCTCTGAAATGTTTTAAGAGTGGGTACAGTTAGACATCTTCTACTATGAGCTTACAGAAAAAGCTCAGATGTCTTTAGATCACTCAGCTGGTAGATCTATACACATGAGGAAGACGATTGAAGAGGCTCAAGAGCTCATAGGTATGGTTGCTAGAAATCAGCATCTATACTCAAGCAGTGAGTCCTCTATAAAAGAAGAAGCTATGGCAGTAACTACTGATCCTAATCCTCAAGAACAGATTGTTGAACTTAATCAACAATTACTCCTGATGACAAAACAATTAACAGAGTTTAAAGAGATGCTCCAAGAAACTAAAAATGCTAACCCAAATATGGAAGCACAATTGAATCAGACAAGACAGCAGCTATCTAAACAAATAACAGAAGAATGCCAAGCTGTTAAATTAAGGAGTGGGAAGACATTAAATATAACAACTCAAAGCAGCAGAAAGCCAAGAAAGGAACAACTGACAGAGGATAACCAAACCACTGTCCAAAATCCCTCTGAGGACAATAAGAGCCCAGAGAGGAATACTTCTGGCATTCAAACGCCAGAAAAGGGGGAAAAGTTGGCGTTAAACGCCCATTCCTTGCCCAGTTCTGGCGTTCAAACGCCAGAAAAGGGTGGAAAGCTGGCGTTAAACGCCCATCCTGCACCCAGTCCTAGCATTCAAACGCCAATGAGGAATCAGACACCTGAGAGTGCTGATAGTAACTCCTATAAGAAGGCTTCTCCAACCACATCTGTAGGAAATAAACCTGCAGCAACTAAGGTTGAAGAATATAGAGCCAATATGCCTTATCCTCAAAAACTCTGCCAAGCAGAACAGGATAAACAATTTGTCCGCTTTGCAGACTATCTCAGGACTCTTGAAATAAAGATTCCATTTGCAGAGGCACTTGAGCAAATACCCTCTTATGCTAAGTTCATGAAAGAGATCTTAAGTCAAAAGAAGGATTGGAGACAAACTGAAAAGGTGTTTCTCACTGAAGAATGCAGTGCAGTCATTCTGAAAAGCTTACCAGAGAAGCTTCAAGATCCAGGAAGCTTTATGATACCATGCACATTAGAAGGTGCTTGTACCAAGACAGCCCTATGTGACCTTGGAGAAAGTATCAACCTGATACCTGCAACCACTATCAGAAAGCTTGGGTTGACTGAAGAAGTCAAACCAACCCGGATATGTCTCCAACTTGCTGATGGCTCCATTAAATATCCATCAAGCATAATTGAAGACATGATTGTCAAGGTTGAGCCGTTTGCCTTTCCCACTGACTTTGTAGTGCTGGAAATGGAGGAGCACAAGAGTGCAATTCTCATCCTAGGAAGACCTTTCCTAGCAACTAGACGCACTCTTATTGATGTACAAAAAGTGGAAGTGACCCTAAGAGTCAATGAGGATGAGTTCAAGTTGAATGCTGTCAAAGCTATGCAGCATCCAGACACATCAAATGACTGCATGAGCGCTGATATTATTGACTCTTTGGTGGAAGAGATCAATATGACTGAGAGTCTCGAATCAGAGCTAGAGGACATCTTTAAAGATGTTCAGCCTGATCAGGAGGAACCAGAGGAAATAAAAGAACCTCTGAAAATTCCTCAGGAAGAGGATAAACCTCCCAAACCTGAGCTCAAACCACTACCACCATCGCTGAAGTATGCATTTCTGGGAGAAGGTGACACTTTTCCAGTGATCATAAGTGATGAGCGGATAATTTATACGCTTTTTGGCATTGTTTTTAGGTAGTTTTTAGTAAGTTTAAGCTACTTTCAGGGATGTTTTCATTAGTTTTTATGTTAAATTCACATTTCTGGAATTTACTATGAGTTTGTTATTTTTCTATGATTTCAGGTAATTTCTGGCTGAAATTGAGGGACTTGAGCAAAACTCTGATAGGAGGCTGACAAAGGACTGCTGATGCTGTTGGAATCTGACCTCTCTGCACTCAAAATGGATTTTCTGGAGCTACAGAACTCCAAATGGCGCGCTCTCAACGGCGTTGGAAAGTAGACATCCAGAGCTTTCCAGCAATATATAATAGTCTATACTTTATTCGGGAATTGACGACGTAACTTGGCGCTCAATGCCAAGTACATGCTGCTGTCTGGAGTTAAACGCCAGAAACACGTCACAACCCGGAGTTGAACGCCCAAAACACGTTATAACTTGGTGTTCAACTCCAAGAGAAGCCTCAGCTCGTGGATAGATCAAGATCAGCCCAAACATACACCAAGTGGGCCCCGGAAGTGGATTTATGCATCAATTACTTACTTCTGTAAACCCTAGTAGCTAGTTTATTATAAATAGAACTTTTTACTAGTGTATTAGATATCTCTGGATGCCTAGTCCTTAGACCATGGGGGCTGGCCATTCGGCCATGCCTGGACCTCTCACTTATGTATTTTCAACGGTGGAGTTTCTACACACCATAGATTAAGGGTGTGGAGCTCTGCTGTACCTCAAGTTTCAATACAATTACTATTAT
>NC_029780.3:62923545-62949261 GCF_000817695.3 Arachis duranensis | reverse complement strand
ATTCAAGACTCCTATAGGAACCTCTCCATACCAACTTGTGTAGGGGAAGGCCTGTCATCTGCCTGTGGAACTAGAACATAAAGCCTACTGGGCAACCAGATTCCTAAACATGGATGCTAAGTTAGCTGGTGAAAAAAGATTGCTCCAGCTAAATGAGCTAGAGGAATTCAGACTCAGTGCCTTTAAAAATGTAAAAATTTATAAGGAAAAGGCAAAAAAGTGGCATGACAAGAAGTTGTCATCCAGAGTCTTTGAGCCAGGACAAAAAGTTCTGCTCTTCAACTCTAGGCTTAGACTATTCCCAGGAAAACTAAAATTTCGGTGGAAGGGCCCGTATGTGATTACAGGAGTGTCACCATATGGATATGTTGAGCTTCAGGATATTGATTCTGACAAAAAGTTCATTGTTAATGGACAGAGGATCAAACATTACCTTGAAAGTAATTTTGAGCAGGAAAGCTCAAAGCTGAGGCTTGAATGAGTCTCAGTAAAGGTCTAGCTAAAGACAATAAAGAAGCGCTTGCTGGGAGGCAACCCAGTCATTAGCAGGTTATTTGTTTTACTTAATAAAAGTTTGATATATATTCTTCAAGGTTGATCATCGAAATTGAAGGAATTCACAGAGTTACAGAAGGATTCAGTGAAAAAAAAGCAGAGAAAAGGAGCTTGCTGGCAAGAAAAT
Source organism: Arachis duranensis (assembly GCF_000817695.3). Lineage (NCBI taxonomy): Eukaryota > Viridiplantae > Streptophyta > Magnoliopsida > Fabales > Fabaceae > Arachis > Arachis duranensis. The sequence continues at coordinate 62,948,579 of NC_029780.3, read as the reverse complement.
GCCAGTAAAGGGCACTCTGGGCGTTACCATTCTGGGCGTTTAACGCCAGTAAAGGCACCATTTTGGGCGTTAAACGCTAGAATGGGCACCATTCTGAGCGTTTAACGCCAGAATTGCAGCATCCTGGGCGTTCAGCAAAACGCCCAGTGATAAAGGGGTTTCTGCGTTTAACGCCAGCCAGGGTGCCTGGCTGGGTGTTAAACGCCCGTAATGGTCAACTATTGGGCGTTAAACGCCAGAATAGATACCATTCTGGGCGTTTAATGCCAGAAAGGCAGGGGAAGGAGATTTTGCTTTCCACTACAAATTTTTTCACACTTTCATGTTTTGACCCATAATTTTCTACATAAACATGTTACAAATTTTCATCATTTACCCTCAAATTTCAAAAATCCAACAATTTTCTAAATTATTTCTCAAATCTCTTTCAAATCCTTTCCAAATCTTCTTCAAAAACTCAAGTATTTTCTCAAATTCTTTCCATATCTTCTCAAATCTCTTTCAAAACTTTCGAAATCACTCCACCTCCCTTATAAATACACATTCGGCCATCCCCCTCTCTTCACCATTCAAATTTGCTTATCCTCCTCTCTCTCCCCTTTCCTTTCTTTTGCTTGAGGGCAAGCAAACCTCTAAGTTTGGTGTGATTTTCCATGATCACTAAGCTAAGGCTCATAAAGACCATGGCTCCCAAAGGAAAACAAACCAATTCAAGAGGCAAGAAAGAGAATACTCCAAAGAATCTTTGGAGTCAAGAGAGGTTCTTAACCAAAGAACATGCAGACCATTTCCACAAAATAATAGGTCTAAGGTCAGTGATCCCGGAAGTTAAATTCGATCCGAAAGAAAACGAATATCCAGAGGTCCAAGAGCAAATTCGAAATAGAGGACGGGAAATTCTAGCCAATCCTGAGACAAAGGTTGGAAGAAACATGGTTCAGGAATTCTACTCAAATCAGTGGCTGACAGATAAGTAGAGAATGACTGGAACTGCTTTCCATACCTACAGAACCATGGTCAGAGGGAGAACTATTTACTTCCATCTGGATAAAATAAGAGAGGTCTTCAAACTGCCTCAACTACAAGATGATCCTGAATCCTTTAATAGGAGAATGGTGAGAGCAGATAAGGGGTTGGATCAAGTTCTAGAGGACATATGCCTCCCTGGAACTAAGTGGATAACCAATTCAAAAGGTGTCCCAAACCAACTCAAGAGGGGAGATCTCAAATCAGTTGCAAGAGGTTGGATAGACTTCATTGGGCGTTCTATATTACCCACTAGTAACCGTTCTGAGGTCACTGTCAAGAGAGCAGTGATGATTCATTGCATTATGCTGGGAAAAGAAGTGGAGATTCATCATCTGATTTCTTGTGAGATTTACACAATTGCAAACAAGAACTCCACTGAAGCCAAACTGGCTTACCCAAGCTTAATCTCTTTGCTATGTAAAGATGCTGGGGTGAGGATGGGAGTAGATGAATTCATCCCAATTGAACATCCAATCACCAAGAAGTCAATGGAAGGACAAATGCAAGATAACTCTATCAAAAGGAAGGTGCAGGAATTCCTCCCTAGACTTCCTGAATTTGACTACTGGGCCCGCCTAGAAGCATTTGTTGCCAAGCTGCAAGAAGCTATAGAACAAATTAAGGAAGAACAACAGAATCAAAACTGCATGCTCTGCGAATTGCTGAAGGAACAAGAGAAGCAGGGGCGTGAGCTACAGGAGCTAAAGCGCCAGAAGCTCTCCCTTGAAGGGTCAAACACCCCACAAGTTGAGGGACCATCCGTTTCTCAAAATCAAGGTTGTTGAGTCCTAACTCTGTGATAACCTTTATCATTAGGAATCTATTTTGGAGTCATTTAAATTTCTGTTTTTAATTTTCTGTTTTCTATTACTATTGGTCTTATCTTATATTTATTTTTGAGTCTTGTTCTTATTCCATGATTAATAAAATTTAAAGTTCATGTCTTAAAGTTATGAATGTCCTATGAATCCATCACCTCTCTTAAATGAAAAATGCTTTAATCACAAAAGAACAAGAAGTACAGGATTTCGAATTCATCTTTGAAACTAGTTGAATTAGTTTGATGTGGTGACAATACTTTTTGTTTTCTGAATGAATGCTTGAATAGTGCATATGTCTTTTGAATTTGTTGTTTAAAGAATTTAAATTTGTTGGCTCTTGAAAGAACGATGGAAAAGGAGAAATGTTATTGAGGATTTGAAAAATCATCAAATTGATTGTTGAAGCAAGAAAAAGCAGTGAATACAAAAAAAACGAAGAGCAAGCAGAAAAAGCCAATAGCCCTTAAAAACAAAAGGCAAGGATACTAAAAAGGATCCAAGGCTTTGAGCATCAGTGGATAGGAGGGCCTAAAGGAATTAAATCCTGGCCTAAGCGGCTAAACCAAGCTGTCCCTAACCATGTGCTTGTGGCGTGAAGGTGTCAAGTGAAAAACTTGAGACTGAGCGGTTAAAGTCGTGATCCAAAGCAAAAAGAGTGTGCTTAAGAACCCTGGACACCTCTAATTGGGGACTCTAGCAAAGCTGAGTCACAATCTGAAAAGGTTCACCTAGTTATATGTCTGTGGCATGTATGTATTCGGTGATAATACTGGAAAACAGAGTGCTTTGGGCCACGGCCAAGACTCATAAAGTAGCTGTGTTCAAGAATCAACATACTTAACAAGGAGAATCAATAACACTATTTGAATTCTGAGTTCCTATAGATGCCAACCATTCTAAACTTCAAAGGATAAAGTGAGATGCCAAAACTGTTCATAGGCAAAAAGCTACTAGTCCCGCTAATCTAATTGGAGCTAAGTTTCATTGATATTTTGGAGTCTATAGTATGTTCTCTTCTTTTTATCCTATTTTATTTCAGTTGCTTGGGGACAAGCAACAATTTAAGTTTGGTGTTGTGATGAGCGGATAATTTATACGCTTTTTGGCACTGTTTTTAGTATGTTTTTAGTACATTTTAGTTAGTTTCTATTATATTTGTTTTATTTTTTAATTAAAATTCACTTTTCTGGACTTTACTATGATTTTGTGTGTTTTTCTGTGATTTCAGGTATTTTCTGGCTGAAATTGAGGGACCTGAGCAAAAATCTGATTCAGAGGCTAAAAAAGGACTGCAGATGTTGTTGGATTCTGAACTCCCTGCACTCGAAGTAGATTTTCTGGTGCTACAGAAGCCCAATTAGCACATTCTTAATTGCGTTGGAAAGTAGACATCCTGGGTTTTTCAGCAATATATAATAGTCCATACTTTGCCCAAGAATTGATGGCCCAAACCGGCGTTCGAAATCAGCTTTAGAATTCCCGGCGTTTAACGCTGGAACTGGCACAAAAGTTGGAGTTAAACTCCTAAACTGGCACAAAAGCTGGCGTTTAACTCTAGGAAAAGTCTCTACACATGGAAGCTTTAATGCTCAGCCCAAGCACACACCAAGTGGACCCCGGAAGTGGATTTTTACGTCATTTACTCATTCTTGTAAACCCTAGATCACTAGTTCACTATAAATAGGACTTTTTGCTATTATATCCGGATCTCATGACACATTACACGTTTCATACTGTATCTTCTACGGCATGAGTCTCTAAACCCCATGGTTGAGGGTGAGGAGCTCTGCTGTATCTTGATGGATTAATGTAATTAGTACTGTTTTTCATTCAATCACGCTTGCTTTTATTCTAAGATACCACTTGTTCTTCAACCTGATGAATGTGATGATCCGTGACACTCATCACCATTCTCACCTATGAACGTGTGTCTGACAACCACCTCCGTTCTACCTTCGATTGAGTGTATATCTCCTGGATTCCTTAAGCAGAATCTTCGTGGTATAAGCTAGAACCCATTGGCGGCCATTCTTGAGAATCCGGAAAGTCTAAACCTTGTCTGTGGTATTCCGAGTAGGATTCAAGGATTGAATGACTGTGACGAGCTTCAAACTAGCGAGTGTTGGGCGTTAGTGACAGACACAAAAGAATCACTGGATTCTATTCCGACATGATCGAGAACCGACAGATGATTAGCCGTGCGGTGACAGCGTGCGTTGAACATTTTCACTGAGAGGATGGGAGGTAGCCATTGACAACGGTGAAACCCAACATACAGCTTGTCATGGAAGGAGCCTTGCGTGCATGAAGAAGAAGACAGTAGGAAAGTAGAGATTCAGAAGATATAGCATCTCCAAAACCTCAACATGTTCTCCACTACTGCAAAACAAGTATTTATTTCATGTTCTTTTACTTTTTACGATTATATCTGAGAATCATTGATATCCTGACTAAGAGTTACAAGATAACCATAGCTTGCTTCAAGCCGACAATCTGCGTGGGATCGACCCTTACTCACGTAAGGTATTACTTGGACGACCCAGTGCACTTGCTGGTTAATTGTGTGGAATTGCAAAAGTGTGATTGTGATTTCGTGCACCAGGCACCATGTCTTTTGAGAAAGCTCTGTGTGACCTAGGGTCAGGCATAAATCTTATGCCACTCTCTGTAATGGAGAAACTGGGGATCATTGAGGTATAGCCTACCTTATTCTCATTACAATTGGCAGACAAGTCAGTAAGAAAAGCTTATGGATTAGTAGAGGACGCTTTACATCCCTGCTGATTTCATAATCTTAGACACTAGGAAAGAGGAGGATGAATGCATCATCCTTGGAAGACCTTTCCTAGCCACAGCAGAAGCTGTGGTAGATGTTAACAGAGGAAAATTAGTCCTTCAATTCAATGAGGACTACCTTGTGTTTAAGGCACACGGCAATCCTTCTGTAACAAGGGAGAGTAAGCATGCAGAGCTTCTCTCAGTACAGAGTTAAACAGAGCCCCCACAGTCAAACTCTAAGTTTGGTGTTGGGAGGCCATAATCAAACTCTAAGTTTGGTGTTGAATCCCCACAACCAAACTCTAAGTTTGGTGTTGGGACTATACAACATTGACCTGATCACCTGTGAGGCTCCATGAGTGGCCACTGTCAAGCTATTGACATTAAAGAAGCGCTTATTGGGAGGCAACCCAATTTTTATTTATCTAATTTCATTTTATTTTATCGTTCTTTTATGTTTTATTAGGTACATGATCATGTGGAGTCACAAAAAAAAATATTAAAATTAAAAACAGAATCAAAAACAACAGAAGAAAAATCACACCCTGGAGGAAGGACTTATTGGCGTTTAAACGCCAGTAAGGAGCATCTGTCTGGCGTTCAACGCCAGAACAGAGCATGAATCTGGCGTTGAACGCCAGAAACAAGCAACACATTGGTGTTCAAACGCCAGGAATGCACCCTGAGGAGAGCTGGCGTTGAACGCCAGAAACAAGCATGGAATTGGCGTTCGACGCCAGAAACATGCTACACATGGGCGTTGAACGCCCAGAACATGCATCACTTCGGGGTTTAAACGCCAGAATTGCATGCAAAGGCATTTTACATGCCTAATTGGTGCAAGAATGTAAATCCTTGATACCTCAGGATCTGTAGACCCCACAAGATCATCTCAGGATCTGTGGACCCCACAGGATCCCCACCTACCATATTCTCCCTTCTTCTCAACATTCATCCTCTCTTTCCAATAAACATTCTTCCCCAAAACCCTTCACCAATCACCTCAATCTCTCTTCCCAATTACCCCCTTCACCACTCACATCCATCCACTCTTCCCCATAAACCCCACCTACCTACGAAATTCAAATTTATTTCCCACCCAAACTCACCCTAAATGGCCGAACCTACTCCCTCTCCCCTCACTATATAAATCCCGCTATTCTCCTTAATTTTCACACAACACAACTCCACTCTCCTCCATATTTTCTCTTCTTCTTCTTCTTTTCTTTCTTCTCTTTCTCAAGGGCGAGCAATATTTTATGTTTGGTGTGGTAAAAGCATAAGCTTTTTGTTTTTCCATTACCATTGATGGCACCTAAGGCCGGAGAAACCTCTAGAAAAGGGGAAGGGAAGAAAAAAGTGTCCACCTCCGAGTCATGGGAGATGGAAAGATTCATCTTCAAAGCCCATCAAGACCACTTCTATGATGTTGTGGCCAAGAAGAAGGTGATCCCTGAGGTCCCTTTCAAGCTCAAGAAAAATGAGTTTCCGGAGATCCGACATGAGACTCAAAGAAGAAGTTGGAAAGTTCTAACCAACCCCATTCAACAAGTCAGAATCTTGATGGCTCAAGAGTTCTATGCTAATGCATGGATCACTAGGAACCATGATCAAAGTATGAACTCGAATCCAAAGAACTATCTTACAATGGTTCGGGGGAAATACTTAGATTTTAGTCCGAAAAATGTGAGGTTGGCATTCAACTTGCCCATGATGCAAGGAGATGCACACCCCTACACAAGAAGGGTCAACTTTGATCAAAGGTTGGACCAAGTCCTTAGGGACATATGTGTTAAAGGAGCTCAATGGAAAAGAGACTCCAAAGGCAAGCCAGTTCAACTAAGAAGACTGGACCTCAAGCCTGTGGCTAGAGGATGGTTGGAGTTCATCCAACACTCCATCATCCCCACTAGCAACCGATCTGAAGTTACTGTAGATCGGGCCATCATGATCCATAGCATCATGATTGGAGAGGAAGTAGAAATTCATGAAGTCATCTCCCTTGAATTCTACAAAATAGCTGAAAAGCCCTCTACCTTGGCAAGGCTAGCTTTTTCTCATCTTATTTGCCATCTATGTTACTCAGCTGGAGTCATCATAGAAGGAGACATCCCCATTGAGGAGGACAAGCCCATCACTAAGAAAAGGATGGAGCAAACAAGAGAGCCCACTCATGGAACCCAAGAGACGCATGAGGAAGCTCATCACCAAGAAATCCCGGAGATGCTTCAAGGGATGCACTTTCCTCCCAACAACTATTGGGAACAACTCAACACTTCTCTTGAAGATTTGAGTTACAATATGGATCAATTAAGGGTGGAACAGCAAGAGCACTCCATCATTCTCCATGAAATTAGAGAAGATCAAAGAGCAATGAGGGAGGAGCAACAAAGGGAAGGAAGAGACATAGAAGAACTTAAGGACATCATTGGTTCTTCAAGAAGAAAGTGCCACCATCACTAAGGTGGATTCATTCCTTGTTCTTATTTTTTTGTTTTTCGGTTTTTATGCTTATTATGTCATCTATAATTGTGTCTCTGTTACATGATCATTAGTATTTAAGTAACTAGGTCTTAAGGCTATAAATAATTCCATGAATCCTTCACCTTTCTTAAGTGAAAAATGTTTCTAATTCAAAAGAACAAGAAGTAAATGAATTTCGAAATTATCCTTGAATTTAGTTTAATTATATTAATGTGGTGACAATACTTTTCATTTTCTGAATGAATTCTTGAACAGTGCATATTTTTTATTTTGTTGTTTATGAATGTTAAAATTGTTGGCTCTTGAAAGAATGATGGACAAAGAGAAATGCTATTGATAATATGAAAAATCATAAAATTGATTCTTGAAGCAAGAAAAATCAGTGAATAGAAAAAGCTTGCGAAAAAAAATTTAGAAAGAAAAAGAAAAAGCAAGCAGAAAAAGCCAATAGCCCTTAAAACCAAAAGGCAAGGGTAAAAAGGATCCAAGGCTTTGAGCATCAATGGATAGGAGGGCCCAAGGAAATAAAATCCAGGCCTAAGTGGCTAAATCAAGCTGTCCCTAACGATGTGCTTGTGGCATGCAGGTCCAAGTGAAAAGCTTGAGACTGAGTGGTTAAAGTCGTGATCCAAAGCAAAAAGAGTGTGCTTAAGAACTCTGGACACCTCTAACTGGAGACTTTAGGGATGTTTTCATTAGTTTTTATGCTAAATTTACATTTCTGGACTTTACTATGAGTTTGTGTATTTTTCTGTGATTTCAGGTAATTTCTGGCTGAAAATGAGGGACTTGAGCAAAACTCTGATAAAAGGCTGACAAAGGACTACTGATACTGTTGGATTCTGACCTCCCTACACTCGAAATGGATTTTCTGGAGCTATAGAACTTTAAATGGCACGCTCTTAATAGCGTTGGAAAGTAGACATCCAGAGCTTTCCAGCAATATATAATTGTCAATACTTTATTCGTGATTAGATAACGTAAACTGGCACTCAACGCCAGTTCCATGCTGCATTCTGGAGTCAAACGCCAGAAACACGTCACGAACCAGAGTTGAACGCCAAAAACACATTACAACTTGGCGTTCAACTCCAAAAGAAGCCTCAGCTCATGTAAAGTTCAAGCTCAGCCCAAGCACACACCAAGTGGGCCCCGGAAGTGGATTTCTACATCAATTACTTACTTCTGTAAACCCTAGTAGCTAGTCTAGTATAAATAGGACTTTTTACTATTGGATTCAGTGTCTTTTGATTGTAAGGTCTTAGATTGTATTTTTTGATCTTTTGATCATGTTTGGGGGCTGGCCATTCGGCCATGGCTGAACCTTCATCACTTATGTATTTTCATCGGTGGAGTTTCTACACACCATAGATTAAGGGTGTGGAGCTCTGCTGTACCTCAAGTTTCAATGCAATTACTACTATTTTCTATTCAATTCCGCTTGTTCTTATTCTAAGATATTCGTTGCAATTCAACATGATGAATGTGATGATCCATGACACTCATCATCATTCTCACCTATGAACGCGTGACTGACAGCCACTTCCGTTCTACCTTAGACCGGACGCATATCTCTTGGATTCCTTAATCAGAATCTTCGTGGTATAAGCTAGATTGATGGCGGCATTCATGAGAATCCGGAAAGTCTAAACCTTGTCTGTGGTATTCTGAGTAGGATTCAGGGATTGAATGACTGTGACGAGCTTCAAACTCGCGATTGTTGGGCGTGATGACAAACGCAAAAGAATCAAGGGATTCTATTCTAACATGATCGAGAACCGACAGAAGATTAGCCGTGTTGTGACAGAGCATTTGGACCTTTTTCACTGAGAGGATAGGATGTAGCCATTGACAACGGTGATGCCCTACATACAGCTTGCCATGGAGAGGAATAAGAAGGATTGAAGGAAGGCAGTAGGAAAGTAGAGATCCAACGGGGACAAGCACCTCCACGCACTTATCTGAAATTCCCACCATTGAATTACATGAGTAACTCTATCTTTATTTCCTGTTTTATTATTATTCGAAAACTCCATTACATTTACTATCTGCCTAACTGAGATTTACAAGATGACTATAGCTTGCTTCATACCAACAATCTCCGTGGGATCGACCCTTACTCACGTAAGGTATTACTTAGATGACCCAGTGCACTTGCTGGTATTAGTTGGGCGCAGTTGTGACTAAGTGTGATTCACGTTTGAGAGCGCTACCAATTTTTTGGCACCATTGTTGATGATCACAATTTCGTACACCATTTAGCTTTGCTAGAATCCCCAGATTGAGGTATCCAGAGTTCTTAGCACACTCTTTTTGCTTTGGATCACGACTTTAACTGCTCAGTCTCAAGCATTTCACTTGACACCTTCACGCTACAATCACATGGTTCGGGACAGGTTGGTTTAGCTGCTTAGGCCAGGATTTTATTCCTTTGGGCCCTCCTATCCACTGATGCTCAAAGCTTTGGATCCTTTTACCCTTGCCTTTTGGTTTTAAGGGTTACTAGCATTTTCAATCTGCCCTTCTTTTCCTGTATTTTTGGGCAGTAATGGATTTTTCTCCCTTTTTTCGCCATTTTTTCTTTCTTTTTCGCATGCATTAATTTTTTTTTTTTTGCAACATGCTTTTTCTTTTTCTTTTGCTGCTTTTTCTTGCTTCAAGAATCAATTTTTGGATTTTTCATATTATCAATAATACTTTTCTTTTTTCATCATTCTTTCAAGAGCCAACTTTCTAAAATTTCAACTTCAAATAAGCACTGTTTACTCATACATTTAGAAAACAAAATAAATGCCACCACATCAACATAATTAAACTATTCTTATTATAAACTTGAAATTCATGTATCTCTCAATTCTTTTCAATTAAAATTTTCTTTTTAAGCAAGGTGAGAGATATATCGAACATTTTACATCTTTAAGATATCAATACAAATGATCATACAACAAGAACAAGAGAACAGATAACTCAACATGACAAAAAACAGAAAAATAATAAAAGGAAAGGAGTTAAAGAGAATGAATATACCTTTAATGGTGGCGACTAGTGCTCCTCCTTGAAAATCTAATGTGGTGCTTGATCTCTTCAATGTTACTTCCTTGTCTCTGTTGTTCTTCCCTCAGAGCCTTTTAGGAATGGTAGAAATCAAAAAGCAAAGTTTTTGCAACACCAAACTTAATAGTTTTGCTCGTCCTCGAGCAAATATGAACAATGGGGAAGAATAGGATAGAAGAGGGTGGTATAGGTGGGGATTCTGTGGAACCTACTAGTCCTGAGAGGCTAGGCAATTGAATTCCCTACCTTCCATATAAGTGTTGAACGCCCAGCTACTTCACCATGGCTGGCGTTCAACGCCAGCTTACCTCTCATTTGTGGCATTGAACGCCTAAAAAGAACCTCCTTTCTGTCGCTCAACACCATCTCTTCTGCCTTCTTGGGCATTGAACGCCTAGCCTGGCTCCCTGGCTAGCGTTAAATGCCAGTTTGTTGCTCCCCAGAGGGCATTGAACACTCGCTCTAGCTCCTTGTCTGGTGTTCAACGCTTGCAAGGTTTCCAGCTCTGACTATTTCTGTTTTTGTCTAACTACGGCACATTATCACAAACATTAAAAAGCAAGGGAAAACTCTAAAAACAAACTAAAATAAACTCAAATGAAAATAAACAAAAGAAATAAGAACAAAAATACTTTATTCATGGTTGGGTTGTTGACGATTGGATTTTTGACGGTTTAGAATTTCACTAATGAAATCTCGTTGTAAAGTATAGTCTCTAAACCACTCAATAATCCTTTCATACAAAAAGTTGTTTGTCACTAGTACAAACCCCTAGAATTTATAAACCGAAGTATTGGACCTCGGGTCGTTCTCCCTAGGATTTACAATAAAGTGTCTTGTTATTGGTTGTGAGTTATTTTGGGGTTTTTGAGATTATAGACAAGAATTATAAATGGCAAGGGAAATAACCTAACAACTAATAAAGCTCTTGGCAAGATATGAGAACTAAAAGTCCTATCCTAGTTATCCTCCTCAATTGTGATAACAAATTATCCATTACTCCCACTTAGTTAACCTCTAACCATAGAGGAAAGTCAAGTGGATGAATCAATTTGATTCCTCAAGTCCTAATCAACTCCTAAAGGAAAGACTAGCTTTAGAGGTATTCAAATCAATTAGCAACTTCTAATTATCAATCAACAAAAGGATTAGATAACTCAAGAGTCACTAATTACTCAACCAAAGCCAAGAGGAACAAAAGCTACACTAAAATCCTACCAAGCATTTCATCAAACACTTGGAAGGCACAAAAGAAAAGCAAAGCAAATTGACAACAAGAAGAGAATCTAACAACAATTATTGAAAGAAATTAACAACAACAATCAAAAGAAACACAATTATTATGAATTACCTTGAATTGAATGGAAAGAAAATAGAAGGGATAAGAGTAGATCTACAACAAAGTATAAGAACAACATAAAGGAAATTACAAGGTGGCAGCAACGGCGCGTGCGCGTACTATGCGTGTGCGCGCCACCATACGTGTAGCAACTATGGCAAATCTTATATCGTTTCGAAGCCCCGGATGTTAGCTTTCCAACCCAACTGGAACCGTATCATTTGGACCTCTGTAGCTCAAGTTATGGTCGTTTAAGTGCAAAGAGGTCGGCTTGACAGCTTTCCGGTTCTTTCATTTCTTCATGAGTTCTCCAACTTTTCATGCTTCTTTCTTCATTCCCTTGATCCAATCTTTGCTTCCTAAATCTGAAATCACTTAACAAACATATCAAGGCATCTAATGGAATCAAGGAGAATTAGATTTAGCTATTTTAAGACCTAAAAAGCATGTTTTCACTCTTAAGCACAATTAAAGGAGAATATACAAAACCATGCTATTTCATTGAATAAATGTGGGTAAAAGGTTATAAAATCCCCTAAAATCAATACAAGATAAACCGTCAAATTGGGGTTTGTCAGTTGTCTCCCAACAAACGCTTCTTTAATGTCATTAGCTTGACACTTGATTGCTAACTTTCTTCCTCTTCTTCCAGTTGGTTAACAGAAATGACTCCATGGGAGAAGAGAAGGAGATTAGTGCCCTCAGATTTGAATTCCTCCTAATAAGCTTTCTTTTAGTGTGATGGGTTTGATTCTCTTTGCTTGTTAAGGTAGGGCTTGTATTGTTTCTCCATTCCCTATGCATTTTCCTCTTGGGACCTTCCTCCTTGGTAGGTGATGGCTACCCAACACCAAACTTAAGTTTGATGTCTAGAGAAACTGTATGAGTTTTCACCAGTGGAGGAGGGTCCAATATTGTACTCTGCATGGAGGTACCTCTTTTGTCAGGGTGTAGTGGAGGTTAAAGGACTTTGATAACCATGTAATCCTTCTGTAACCTCATTACTAATTTTCCTCTTTTAGCATCAGAGAGGGTTCTTCCAGTAGATAGAGACCATTGTTCCACAACCTCAGAAAAAGGACTACTAATTTGTAGCTTCTTAGAGCCGTCCAAGGACTGTGAGCAGTGCTCGTCACTGTCTCCTTTTGGGGTATCTGAGGGTGTGTTACTTCAGGCTTTCTTCTCATAAGAGGGGTGTGCAACAATGTGCTTCCAGCCTCTTCTTGAGTTAGTTCATCAACAATGTGTACCATCTTAGGCTCAGCCACCTTGGTACTTGATGATCAGATTTTTGTGTGGTAAAGAATTTCGCAAATGAATTCTCGTTGCAAGTATAGTTTCTAAACCAACACATAATCTTTTCATACAAACATTTGGTTGTCACAAGTAACAAACCCCTATAAAAATAAACCAAAATATTCAAACCTCGGGTCGTCTCTTAAGGAATCGCAGGGAATGGTACTTATAATTAGTTATGAGATTGTATCTTTTTGGGTTTTTAATTGTTGAACAAGGAATGTAAATGACAAGAAGACAAACTAATAATTAAGAAAAATCCTAGCAAGGATTGATAATTAGAAGTTCCATCCTCATTACCCTCATCAATTGTGATGACAAATGTCCATTGCTCCCACTTAGTCAACCTCTACCTATGAAGGAAAGTCAAGTGGATAAATCAATTTGATTCCGCAAGTCCTAGTCAACTCCTAAAGAAAGAATAGCTTTAGTGGAATTCAAATCAACTAGCAACTTCTAGTTATCAATCAACAAAAGCATTAGAAAACTCAAGAGTCACTAATTACTCAACCTAAGCCAAGAAGAGAAAAATCTACTCTAACATCCTTCCAAACATTTTATCAAACACCTGGAAGGCATAAAATAAAAGCATAGAAAAGTAATAAGAATATAAAAAATAACAATTGCAAAATTAATGATAACAAATAATAGAAGAAGCAATAAACATGAAATACTTCAAATTGCATTAAAAGGGGAATCAAACCTAACGTGCGAATTCATAAAATAAATTGGCAACATAAAGTCATCAACAAGAAAAATAAATAAACTAGAATGCTAGAACAATTAAAAGTAGAAGAGAAACTAAATTGAAATAAGATAGAATTCAGAAATTGAAAAGGAATAAAACTAAGACCTAAAATTTAGAGAGAGGAGCAAGCCTATCTCTCTAGAAACTACATCTAAAACCTAATCTGTGAATAATGAAATGTCAATCCCTAATTCTGCTCCACTCCCAGCCTCTAATCTGTGTTTTGGGATTTAAATTGGGCCAAAAACAGCCCAAAAATTACCCCCAGCAATTTCTAATATGTACAGCACGTGGCTCCGTCACGCGTACGCGTCACCCACGCGTACGCGTCGCTTGTCTGCCGAACTATCCATGCGTACGCGTCGCCTAACAGTAAGGCAAATATGGCAAACTACATATTATTTTGAAGCCCCGGATGTTAGCTTCCTAACACAATTAGAACCGTCTCATTCGCATCTCTGTAGCTCAAGTTATGATCAATTTAATACAAAGAGGTCAGGCTTGATAGCTTTGCAATTCCTTCAATTTCTTGTATTCCTTCCACTTTTGCATGCTTCATTTCCATCCTCTAAGCAATTCTTGCCCTATAAACTCTGAAACACTCAGCAAACATATCATGGCATCAAATGGTAATAAGAGAGGATTAAAAATAGCAAATTTAAGGCCAAAGAAGCATGTTTTCAATCATAGCACACAATTAGGAAGGAAAATGTAAAACATGCAAATTTAATGAATAAGTGTGAGAATAATAGATAAAATCTACTAAATTAAGCATAAGATAAACCGTAAAATAGCGGTTTATCAATCTCTCCACACTTAGATATTAGCATGTCCTCATGTTAAGCTCAGGAGAAACTATAAAGAGTGAAGGCAAAATGGTAGGATGTATGAAATGCAACCTATTTGTATGAATGCAGCTAAATGCAAAATGCTTTTACCTACTTGGTGAAAAGTAAATAAACCTTTCAAGAACAATATGAACTAGATTTCACTAATTCAAATCATAAAAATGAAGTACAAATAGACTTGCAAAAGAGAATAGCTCATGAAAGCTGGGAACAAAGAATCGAGCATCGAACCCTTACTAGAAGTGTATACACTCTAATCACTCTAGTGTTTGAAGGTCGATTCTCTCGGTTCTCTACTAATCTTGCTTTCTAAAACTTGCTCTTCTTCTACCAGTCAACAAAAATTTAATGCACGAATACACATATCAAGTGGTCTTTTCAAGGGTTGTAATGGGGTTTGGGCCAAGGTAGGAATGTATTTGGTTAAGTGGACTAAAATCCAAATTCTTGATCAACCTAAACTTCTCACCTAGCCTAAGACATTCCAAGTCATTACAATGCAAAACCTAGCCATCCGTTAACTATTTTTCCACAAATTCATGCACCTTGATATCTTATAAGTACAAGTTATATGCATTAGTTCACTTATTTGCATTAGGCCATTTTGTCCCCTTTTTATTTATTTGCTCTTTTTTTTTTCTTTTTCTTATTTCTCATTTTTTTCTTTCTTTTTTTTTAGTGAATTAATGCATATGATTTATGTTGCATGAACAAGTGCTCAATTTGTTTTCACATTTTCATATAAGCATATAAAGTACCCAATCTCCTAAACATGTATTCCCCCAATTCTATTTCTCCACACTTAATTCATGTGCACCTCACTAGTCTAAGCTAATCAAGGATTCGGATTAGGGACAATTATTGTTTTACGCCTAGAGTTAATGATGTGCTATAATAAAGAATAAAAGGGGTAATATAGGCTCAATATGGGGTTGCAAGGGTAATGATAGGGTAAGGCCATATGGATATGTGAGCTATATTGAAACAAGGCCTCAATCATATAAGTGTATGCATACAGTAAACCATGGAAATATAGAATCAAGCAAGATATAGATCACAATTTTAGAGGGAACAACATACACTAAAATAAAATATTGGTTGATAAAATGCAACCAATCAAATAGGCTCAAAATCTCACAAGGTTGTGTTCGAACTCTAAAACCATGTTCCAAAATAGATTTCTTCAAACAAGTTTAGCAAAAATTTTAATTCAAATTAATGAAATGCTATAAAAGTTTCTTGAAAACAAAATATTACTTCAACCAAGTAGTGGTAAAGTATGGACAAAATCAAACAAACATGCAATCAAACATGCAAATTCAACGACTAATTTAACAAAGAAAATTAAACATTGGTGTTGAGAAGAAAGTAACTAACCCACAAAAGTTGGTATCGACCTCCCACACTTAAAGATTGCACCGTCCTCGGTGCATGCAAAGATGTGCAAGTGGACGGGCTGCGACAACTGCGGAGTTCCTTCAAAAGCTTATGCAGAGTGACTTATTGTTCGCCTCATTTAGAAGTTTTCTGTTTCCCTTCTTAATGGCCATCCTGAAAGAAGAGAAAGAGGTAGAGTAACCCACGAACAAAGATATGTAGACAAATAAGATATTGGTGGGCTAATGCCAAATAATAATGAGGGTCTCAACTACATGGTAGCTACAACATGGAGTGAGAAAATAATATGAGCAAATGGCATATCAATAGTGCAAGAATTGTAACAATGGGGGAGAGAGTGGGTCATGAAAGACAATATAAGTTCATATCAATGCACAAGAAATACAAGTGTTATAAAAGATTAGCATTGATCGATAAATAATATCACCCAACAATATAAACAAGTCACTGTGCACCAAAACGATGGAAAAAATATTCAATAGATGAGTAAGAAAATTTAACACCAACGGAAAAATAGTAGTCTTAGAAAAGAAAATAAAAACATGCACAAATTAAATGTGATGAATAAAGGTATGTAAATGGAATAAGTAAAAGGAAATGAAAGAGAATAAGGAGGAGAGGTGAAAGGAGAAGGAAGTGAGAAAGGAAGAGGAGAGAATAAGAATGGAGAGAAAAAATGGGAGAGACGGAATCTGCGACATGATGTGTAAGCGTCGCCCACGCGTACGCGTGGATGTGCAGAAAAAGAGGCGATGCGTAAGCGTCGGTCACGCGTACGCGTGACATCTCGTCGTGCTAGACGCACGACACCAACCTCCTTCCCGCACAACTCTCGGGTCAAGACACCATTTACGCCGATTTTCCATCCACACATATGCGTCGTGGACGCTTACATGTGGATTAACCAAATTGCAGGTGATGCGCACGTGATGAGCGGATAATTTATACGCTTTTTGGCATTGTTTTTAGGTAGTTTTTAGTAAGTTCAAGCTACTTTTAGGGATGTTTTCATTAGTTTTTATGTTAAATTCACATTTCTGGACTTTACTATGAGTTTGTGTGTTTTTCTGTGATTCAGGTAATTTCTGGCTGAAATTGAGGGACTTGAGCAAAACTCTGATAAGAGGCTGACAAAGGACTGTTGATGCTGTTGGAATCCGACCTCCCTGCACTCGAAATGCATTTTCTGGAGCTACAGAACTCTAAATGGCGCGATCTCAACGGCGTTGGAAATTAGACATCCGGAGCTTTCCAGCAATATATAATAGTCTATACTTTATTTGGGAATTGATGATGTAAACTGACGCTCAACGCCTGTTCCATGTTGTTGTCTGAAGTAAAACGCCAGAAACACGTCACGACCCGGAGTTGAATGCCCAAAACACATTACAACTTGGCGTTCAACTCCAAAAGAAGCCTCAGCTCGTCGATAGATCAAGCTCAGCCCAAACACACACCAAGTGGGCCCCGGAAGTGGATTTATGCATCAATTACTTACTCATGTAAACCCTAGTAGCTAGTCTAGTATAAATAGGATAATTTACTATTGTATTAGACATCTTTGGTCTCAGTTTTATTTTACTCTTCATCTGAGGAGACTATTGATCACGTTTTGGGGGGGCTAGCCATTTGGCCATGCCTGAACCTTTCACTTATGTATTTTCAACGGTGGAGTTTCTACACACCATAGATTAAGGGTGTGGAGCTCTGCTGTACCTCAAGTTTCAATGCAATTACTATTATTTTCTATCCAATTCGAATTATTCCTATTCTAAGATATTCGTTGCACTTCAAATTGATGAATGTGATGATCCATGACACTCATCATCATTCTCACCTATGAACGCGCGTGATTAACAACCACTTCCGTTCTACCCTAAACCTGGCGCATATCTCTTGGATTCCTTAATCAGAATCTTCGTGGTATAAGCTAGAATTGATGGCGGCATTCATGGGAATCCGGAAGGTCTAACCTTGTTTGTGGTATTCCGAGTAGGATTCTGGAATTGAATGACTGTGACGAGCTTCATTCCATAATTTATTTAAATCCGCCTGACTGAGATTTACAAGATGACCATAGCTTGCTTCATACCAACAATCTCTGTGGAATCGACCCTTACTCACGTAAGGTTTATTACTTGGACGACCTAGTACACTTGCTGGTTAGTTGAACGGAGTTGTGTCCACACATAGCAAAGAGCCATTATAATTATTCCATACAACAATAAAGAGTACAACATTGATGATCACAATTTCGTCCACCAAGTTTTTGGCGCCGTTGCCGGGGATTGTTTGAGTATGGACAACTGACGGTTCATCTTGTTGCTCAGATTAGGTAATTTTCCTTTTGTTTTGTTTTCAAAAATTTTTCAAAAAAAATTGTTTTTTTCCTTTTTTTTCGAAAATAAATAAAGGAAATACAAAAAAAAATCATAAAACCATAAAAGCCAAAAATATTTTATGTTTCTTGTTTGAGTCTTGAGTCAACTTTTAAGTTTGGTGTCAATTGCATGTTTTAAAAAAAATTATTTTGCATTTTTTGACAATTCATGCATTCATGGTGTTCTTCATGATCTTCAAGTTGTTCTTGGTAAGTCTTCTTGTTTGATCTTGATGTTTTCTTGTTTTGCATCTTTTGTTGTTTTTCATATGCATTTTTCGTTTGTTAGAATCAATGCATTAAAGATTTCTAAGTTTGGTGTCTTGCATGTTTTCTTTGCATCAAAAATTTTTCAAAATTATGTTCTTGATGTTCATCATGATCTTCAAAGTGTTCTTGGTGTTCATCTTGACATTCATAGTTTTCTTGCATGCATCTTGTGTTTTGATCCAAAATTTGTTTGTTTTGGGTCATGTTTGTGTTTTTCTTTCTCCTCATTAAAAATTCAAAAATCAAAAAAATATCTTTTCCTTATTTCCCTCCAAATTTTCAAAATTTTGGGTTGACTTGGTCAAAAATTTTTTAAATTAGTTGTTTCTTACAAGTCAAGTCAAATTTTCAATTTTAAAAATCTTATCTTTTTAAAATCTTTTTCAAAAAATCATATCTTTTTCATTTTTTTATTATTTTCGAAAAATTCCAAATATCTTTTTCAAAATATTTTCAAAATCTTTTTCTTATCTTTATATCAAATTTTCGAAACTACACTAACAAGTAATATGATTGATTCAAAAATTTGAAGTTTGTTACTTTCTTGTTAAGAAAGGTTCAATCTTTAAAATCTAGAATCCTATCCTTTTAAGTTTCTTGCTAGTTAAGTAATTAATTTTAATTTTAAAATTAAATCTTTTTCAACCATATCTTATCTTTTTCAAAATTTTATCTTTTTCAATTTTGATTTCAAAATATCTTATCTTATCTTGTCTTCTTATCTTTTCAAATTTGATTTAATATCTTTGTAAACTAACTATTTGACTTTTTGTTAGTTTCATATCTTTTTCAAAACCAACTAACTACCTATCCCTCTCTAATTTTTGAAAATACCTCTCTCTTTTTCAAAAATTCTTTTTAATTGTTTTAAATTTTAATTTTAATTATATCTTATCTTTAATTTTCGAAAATCACTAACCACTTTTTCAAAATTATTTTCGAAATTCTCTATCTCTCCTTCTATTTATTTATTTATTTATTCACTAACACTTCTCTTCATCTCTCTTCATCTCTCTTCATCTCAGATCACCACCTCTATCCTTACCCATTCTTCTTCACTACTCTGTCCTTTCTTCTTCTACTAACATAAAAGAATCTCTATACTTTGACATAGAGGATTCCTCTTTCTTTTCTTGTTCTCTTCTTCCCTATATGAGCAGGAACAAGGAAAAAGACACTCTTGTTGAAGCTGATCCAGAACCTGAAAGGACTCTGAAGAGGAAACTAAGAGAAGCTAAACTACAACAATCCAGAGGCAACCTTTCTAAAATTTTCGAACAAGAGAAGGAAATGGCAGCCGAACCCAACAACAATAATGCAAGGAGAATGCTTGGTGACTTTACAAAACCAACGTCCAAATTTGATGGAAGAAGCATCTCCATTCCTGCCATTGGAGCCAACAATTTTGAGCTTAAGCCTCAACTAGTTGCTTTAATGCAACAGAACTGCAAGTTTATGGACTTCCATCTGAAGATCCTTACCAGTTTTTAACTGAGTTCTTATAGATTTGTGAGACTGTTAAGACGAATGGAGTAGATCCTAAAGTCTACAGGCTCATGTTTTTCCCTTTTGCTGTAAGAGACAGAGCTAGAACATGGTTGGACTCACAACCTAAAGATAGCCTGGACTCCTGGGATAAGATGGTCACGGCCTTCTTGGATAAATTCTTTCCTCCTCAAAAGTTGAGCAAGCTTAGAGTGGATGTTCAGACCTTCAAGCAAAAAAATGGTGAATCCCTCTATGAAACTTGGGAAAGATACAAGCAGATGACCAAAAAGTGTTCTTCTGACATGTTTTCAGAATGGACCATATTAGATATATTCTATTATGGTCTATCTGAATTTTCCAAGATGTCATTGGACCGTTCTGCAGGTGGATCTATTCACCTAAAGAAAACGCCTAAAGAGGCTCAAGAACTTATTGACATGGTTGCAAATAACCAATTCATGTACACTTCTGAGAGGAATTCCGTGAATAGTGGGACACCTCAGAGGAAGGGAGTTCTTAAAATTGATACTCTGAATGCCATATTGGCTCAGAACAAAGTGTTGACTCAGCAAGTCAACATGATCTCTCAAAGTCTGAATGGATGGCAAAATGCATCCAACAGTACTAAAGAGGCAGCTTCTGAAGAAGCTTATGATCCTGAAAAAAACCCTGCAATAGCAGAGGTAAATTACATGGGTGAACCTTACCTATAACTCATCATGGAGAAATCATCCAAATTTCTCATGGAAGGATCAACAAAAGCCTCAACAAGGCTTTAACAATGGTGGAAGAAATAGGCTCAGTAATAACAAGCCTTTTCCATCATCTTCTCAGCAACAGATAGAAAATTCTGAACAGAGCCCCTCTAATTTACCAAACTTAGTCTCTGATCTGTCTAAGGCCACCTTAAGTTTCATGAGTGAAACAAGGTCCTCCATCAGAAATTTGGAGGCACAAGTGGGCCAGCTGAGTAAAAAAGTCATTGAAACTCCTCCCAGTATTCTCCCAAGCAATACAGAAGAGAATCCAAAAGGAGAGTGCAAGGCCATCGATGTAATCAATATGGCCGAATTCACAAGGGAGGAGAAGGATGAAAATCCTAGTGAGAAAGACCTCCTGGGACATCTCTCAAACAAGAAGGAGTTCCCCATTGAGGACCTAAAGGAATCTGAGGCTCATATAGAGACCATAGAGATTCCACTAAACCTCCTTCTGCCATTCATGAGCTCTGAAAACTATTCCTCCTTAGAAGAGGATGAAGATGTAACTGGAGAGCAAGTTGCTCAATATCTAGGAGCTATCATGAAGCTGAATGCCAAGTTGTCTGGTAATGAGACTTGGGAAGGTGAATCCTCCTTGCTCATTAGTGAACTAGATACATGGATTTAGAAAACTCTACCTCAAAAGAGACAAGATCCTGGTAAATTCTTAATACCCTATACCATAGGCACCATGACCTTTAACAAGGCTCTGTGTGACCTGGGGTCAGGCATAAATCTTATGCCACTCTCTATAATGGAGAAACTGGGGATCATTGAGGTACAGCCTACCTTATTCTCACTTCAATTGGCAGACAAGTCAGTAAGACAAGCTTATGAATTAGTAAAAGACGTGTTAGTAAAGGTTGAAGGCCTTTACATCCCTGCTGATTTCATAATCTTAGACACTAGGAAGGAAGAAGATGAATGCATCATCCTTGGAAGACCCTTCCTAGCCACAGCAGAAGCTGTGATTGATGTTAGCAGAGGAGAATTAGTCCTTCAATTGAATGGGGACTACCTTGTGTTTCAAGTTCAAGGACCTTCCTCTGCAACCATGGAGAGGAAGCATGAAAAGGTTCTCTCAGTACAGAGTCAAAAAGAGCCCCACAGTCAAACTCTAAGTTTGGTGTTGGGAAGCCACAACCAAACTCTAAGTTTGGTGTTGAGATGCCCCCTCATTCAAACTCTAAGTTTGGTGTTGGGAGGCCCTTATCATGCTCTGAATATCTGTGAGGCTCCATGAGAGCCACCTGTCAAGCTAATGACATTAAAGAAGCGCTTGTTGGGAGGCAACCCAATTTTTATATATCTAATTTTAATTTAATTTTATTGTTATTTTGTGTTTTATTAGGTTCATGATCATGTGGAGTCACAAAAAAATTACTAAAATTAAAAACATAATCAAAAATAGCAGAAGAAAAATCACACCCTGGAGGAAGGACTTACTGGCATTTAAACGCCAGTAAGGTGCATCTGGATGGCGTTCAACGCCAGAACAGAGCATGTTTCTGGCGCTGAACGCCAGAAACAAGCAACATCCTGGCGTTTGAACGCCAGAATCATGCTACACATGGGCGTTGAACGCCCAGAGTGTGCATCACTTCAGCATTTAAACGCCAGAATGGTGTGCAAAGGCATTTTACATGCCTAATTGGTGCAGGGATGTAAATCCTTGACACCTCAGGATCTATGGACCCCACAGGATCATCTCAGGATCTGTGGACCCCACAGGATCCCCACCTAACATATTCTCCCCTCTTCTCAACATTCATTCTCTCTTTCCAATAAACACACTTCCCCAAAAACCCTTCACCAATCACCTCAAACCTCTCTTCCTAATTACCCCCTTCACCACTCACATCCATCCACTCTTCCCCATAAACCCCACCCACCTTCAAAATTCAAAAATCTTTCCCACCCAAACCCACCCTAAATGACCGAAACTACACCCATTCCCCTCCCTATATATACCCTTCCATTCTACTTCATTTCCACACAACACAAACCCCCTCTTCTACACCTTGACCGAAACACCTTCCCTCACTCTCCTCCATATTTTTTTCTTCTTCTTCTTTTCTTCTTTCTTCTCTTGCTCGAGGGCGAGCAATATTTTAAGGTTGGTGTGGTCAAAGCATAATCTTTTTGTTTTTCCATTACCATCAATGGCACCTAAGGCCGGAGAATCCTCTAGAAAAGGAAAAGGGAAGACAAAAGCTTCCACCTCCGAGTCATGGGAGATGGAAAGATTCATCTCCAAAAGCCATCAAGACCACTTCTATGATGTTGTGGCAAAGAAGAAGGTGATCCCTGAGGTCCCCTTCAAACTCAAGAAAAATGAGTATCCGGAGATCCGACATGAAATCCGAAGAAGAGGTTGGGAAGTCCTAACCAACCCCATGCAACAAGACGGAATCTTAATGGTTCAAGAGTTCTATGCCAATGCATGGATCACTAGGAACCATGATCAAAGTGTGAATCCGAGTCCAAAGAATTATCTCACAATGGTTCGGGGTAAATACTTAGATTTTAGTCCGGAAAATGTGAGGTTGGCATTCCACTTGCCCATGATGCAAGGAGATGAACGCCCCTACACTAGAAGGGTCAACTTTAATCAAAGGTTGGACCAAGTCCTTATGGACATATGTGTGGAAGGAGCCCAATGAAAAAGAGACTCCAAAGGCAAGCCGGTTCAACTAAGAAGACTAGACCTCAAGCCTGTGGCTAGAGGGTGGTTAGAGTTCATTCAACGCTCCATTATCCCCACTAGCAACCGATCTGAAGTTACTGTGGATCGGGCCATCATGATTCATAGCATCATGATTGGAGAGGAAGTAGAAGTTCATGAAGTCATCTCCCATGAATTCTACAAAATAGCCGAAAAATCCTCTACCATGGCAAGGCTAGCTTTTCCTCATCTTATTCGCCATCTATGTTACTCAGCTGGAGTTATCATAGAAGGAGATATCCTCATTGAAGAGGATAAGCCCATCACCAAGAAGAGGATGGAGCAAGCAAGAGAGACCCTCCACGGATCTCAAGAGATGCATGAGGAAGCTCATCATCAAGAAATCCCTGAGATGCCTCAAGGGATGCACTTTCCTCCCAACAACTATTGGGAACAACTCAACACTTCCCTAGAAGATTTAAGCTACAATGTGGAACAATTAAGGGTGGAATATCATGAGCACTCCATCATTCTCCATGAAATAAGAGAAGATCAAAGAGCAATGAGGGAGGAGCAACAAAGGCAAGGAAGGGACATAGAAGAGCTTAAGGACATTGTTGGTCCTTCAAGAAGAAGACGCCACTAAGGTGGATTCATTCCTTGTTCTTACTTTCTGCTGTTCGGTTTTTATATTATATGTTTATCTATGTTTTGTGTCTCTACTTCATGATCATTAGTGTTTAGTAACTATGTCTTAAAGTTATGAATAATTCCATTAATCCTTCACCTCTCTTAAATGAAAAATGTTTTTAATTCAAAAGAACAAAAAAGTACATGAATTCCGAATTTATCCTTGAATTTAGTTTAATTATATTGATGTGGTGACAATACTTTTTGTTTTCTGAAAGAATGCTTAAATAGTGCATATTTTTTATCTTGTTGTTTATGAATGTTAAAACCGTTGGCTCTTGAAAGAATGATGAACAAAGAGAAATGTTATTGATAATCTGAAAAATCATGAAATTGATTCTTGAAGCAAGAAAAAGCAGTGAAAAACAAAAGCTTGCGAAAAAATAGAAAGAAAAAGTAAAAACAAGCAGAAAAAGCCAATAGCCCTTAAAACCAAAAGGCAAGGGTAAAAAGGATCCAAGGCTTTGAGCATCAATGGATAGGAGGGCCCAAGGAAATAAATCCAAGCCTAAGCGGCTAAATCAAGCTGTCCCTAACCATGTGCTTGTGTCATGAAGGCCCAAGTGAAAAGCTTGAGACCGAGTGGTTAAAGTCGTGATCCAAAACAAAAGAGTGTGCTTAAGAGCCCTGGACACCTCTAACTGGGGACTCTAGCAAAGCTGAGTCACAATCTGAAAAGGTTCACCCAGTCATGTGTCTGTGGCATTTATGTATCCTGTGGTAATATTGGAAAACAAAGTGCTTAGGGCCACGGCCAAGACTCATAAGTAGCTGTGTTCAAGAATCAACATACTTAACTAGGAGAATCAATAAGACCATCCAAAATTCTAAGTTCCTAGAGAAGCCAATCATTCTGAACTTCAAAGGAAAAAGTGAGATGCCAAAACTGTTCAGAAGCAAAAAGCTACAAGTCTCGCTCATCTAATTAGAAATAATATTAATTGATATTTTGGGATTTATAGTATATTCTCTTCTTTTTATCCTA
>NC_029780.3:62922575-62923354 GCF_000817695.3 Arachis duranensis | reverse complement strand
CTACTTTTAGGGATGTTTTCATTAGTTTTTATGTTAAATTCACATTTCTGGACTTTACTATGAGTTTGTGTGTTTTTCTGGACTTTACTATGAGTTTGTGTGTTTTTCATTAGTTTGAGGGACTTGAGCAAAACTCTGATAGGAGGCTGACAAAGGACTGTTGATGTTGTTGGAATCCGACCTCCCTGCACTCGAAATGCATTTTCTGGAGCTACAGAACTTCAAATGGCGCGATCTCAACGGCGTTAAAAAGTGGACATCCAGAGCTTTCCAGCAATATATAATAGTCCACACTTTATTCGGGAATTGATGACGTAAACTGGCGCTCAACGCCAGTTCCATGTTGTTGTCTGGAGTAAAACGCCAGGCCAGTTCTATGCTGCATTCTGGAGTCAAACGCCAGAAACACGTCACGAACCAGAGTTGAACGCCAAAAATACGTTACAACTTGGCGTTCAACTCCAAAAGAAGCCTCAGCTCGTGGATAGATCAAGCTCAGCCCAAACACACACTAAGTGGGCCCCGGAATGGATTTATGCATCAATTACTTACTCATGTAAACCCTAGTAGCTAGTCTAGTATAAATAGGATAATTTACTATTGTATTAGACATCTTTGGTCTCAGTTTTATTTTATTCTTCATCTGAGGAGACTATTGATCACGTTTTGGGGGGGCTGGCCATTCGGCCATGCCTGAACCTTTCACTTATGTATTTTAAACGGTGGAGTTTCTACACACCATAGATTAAGGGTGTGGAGCTCTGCTGTACCTCAAGTTT
>NC_029780.3:62918353-62922558 GCF_000817695.3 Arachis duranensis | reverse complement strand
TCTGCTGTACCTCAAGTTTCAATACAATTACTATTACTTTCTATTCAATTCTCTTTTATTCTTATTCCAAGATATACGTTGCACTTCAACTTGATGAATGTGATGATCCATGACACTCATCATCATTCTCACCTATGAACGCGCATGATTGACAACCACTTCCGTTCTACCCTAGACCTGGCGCATATCTCTTGGATTCCTTAATCAGAATCTTCGTGGTATAAGCTAGAATTGATGGCGGCATTCATGGGAATCCGGAAGGTCTAACCTTGTCTGTGGTATTCCGAGTAGCATTCTGGGATTGAATGACTGTGATGAGCTTCAAACTCGTGATTTTTGGGCGTGACGACAAACGCAAAAGAACCAAGGAATTCTATTCCAACATGATCGAGAACCGACAGATGATTAGCCGTGCCGTGACAGAGCATTTGGTCTTTTTTTACTGAGAGGATGGGATGTAGCCATTGACAACGGTGATGCCCTAGATACAGCTTGCCATAGAAGGGAGTGATAAAATTGGATAAAAGCAGTAGGAAAGCAGAGATTTAGGAGGAGCACAGCATCTCCACACGTCTATCTGAAATCCCCATCATTGGATTACATGAGTAACTTTATCTTTATTTTATGTTTATTAATTTTCAAAATTCCATAGTTTATTTAAATTCGCCTGACTGAGATTTACAAGATGACCATAGCTTGCTTCATACCAACAATCTCTGTGGAATTGACCCTTACTCACGTAAGGTTTATTACTTGGACGACCCAGTACACTTGCTGGTTAGTTGAACGGAGTTGTGTCCACACATAGCAAAGAGCCATTATAATTATTCCATACAACAATAAAGAGTACAACATTGATGATCACAATTTCGTCCACCAGCACGTGTCACCCATGAGTAGGCTCGTGCGCTAAGCACCTTACCATCACGATTCTAGTGTAACTCTTGGGTCATTTTCATTAACTCAAACTTCCATCTGATGCGTCCGCATCATCGATGCTTACGCATCGTTTGCTTTTTTTTTAACATGAGAATAGGAAAATATGTAGAATCAAAAATTAACACTAATATGAATGAAATGAAACAAATAGAAAGGGAAGGTCATACCATGGTGGGTAGTCTCCCACCTAGCACTTTTGGTTAAAGTCCTTAAGTTAGACATTCAGTGAGTTCCTTGTCATGGTGGCTTATGCTTGAACTCTTCCAGGAATCCCCACCAATGCTTGCAATTCCAATACCCTCCGGGATCCCAAAATAGGCGCATAAAGCCTTCAAGCAAGTTAAAGCAAGTGACAAGGTCCCAAGAGTGTTGATTGCTAGAATGAATTCCGGGGTTCCAAACCTTACTTTTGCACCCGTTTTCGTGTTGATCATCATTGTTCCAACCTGGTGGCAAGCAATCTGAATTCTCAATGAAGGCTCCAAACGACTTCCTAGACCCATTCAATGTAGCATGACTCCAACCTTTACAATTCAACCTTGATGGTCCAACCATAATGAGCTTCGGTTGTTGCTTCCAACCACTAACTTTATCTTTTTTACTCTTAAAGCCACAAATATTCCTAAGTTGACCATCAGTCTCAAGCAAATCATATTCAAGTGGAATGAGAAAGCTAAGTGATATGAATTCTACCCACTTGAATGTTGTGAAGGATGATGGTGATTTAGGGGGAGGGGTCTCCAACAACATTGGGAAGATGGTTTCAAGCTCCTCTCCCTTGTGTTCTTTGTTGACATCTTCCACCTCTTTGCAAGCTTCTTCAATTTCAAACTTTTTCTCTTGGTAGCTTTCTTCCAATTCAATCACTTCTTCATTGTTTACTAAGGGCATAGGAGGTTGTGCTTCTTCTTCTTTAATCTCCATCTCTTGATCAACCTCTTCAAAGTCTTCAACCATGTTATACCTTGGAGGTTGTACACCCTCCTCGACATCAAATTCAAACGTCTTGGAAGGAGGCTCTATGACTTGAGTTTCCCATGGAGGCTCCGCATCTCCTAAATGTTCAACCACTTCCTCTTCTTTGATAATTTCGGCTTTCTCCACTTGCTCTAATACAAAATCAAACTCCTCCTTGATGTCACTTAATGTAGAGTTGTCTTCAATGATGGAGCTTCCCTCTTGTTCAACTTTCACTAATTTGTCAACTACTTCATCTTCAAGGGTCTCTCCTACCAATACCTTTTGGGCCTCCTCTTGCTTCTCTTGAAGTATGGATGCGTGAACCTGATCCATTATGTCCACTACTCTCATTAGTCTCACCTCTACTTTTTGTGTGGTAAAGAATTTCACAAATGAATTCTCGTTGCAAGTATAGTTTCTAAACCAACACAGAATCTTTTCATACAAATATTTGGTTGTCACAAGTAACAAACCCCTATAAAAATAAACTGAAATATTCAAACCTCGGGTCGTCTCTCAAAGAATTGCAAGGAAGTGTACTTATAATTGGTTATGAGATTGTATCTTTTTGGGTTTTTAATTGTTGAACAAGGAATGTAAATGACAAGAAGACAAACTAATAATTAAGAAAAATTCTAGCAAGGATTGATAATTAGAAGTTCCATCCTCATTACCCTCATCAATTGTGATGACAAATGTCCATTGCTCCCACTTAGTCAACCTCTACCTATGAAGTAAAGTCAAGTGGATAAATCAATTTGATTCCGCAAGTCCTAGTCAACTCCTAAGGAAAGACTAGCTTTAGTTGAATTCAAATCAACTAGCAACTTTTAGTTATCGATTAACAAAAGCATTAGATAACTCAAGAGTCACTAATTACTCAACCTAAGCCAAAAAGAGAAAAATCTACTCTAACATCCTTCCAAGAATTTTATCAAACACCTGGAAGGCATAAAATAAAAGCATAGAAAAGTAATAAGAGAATATAAATCCTAAAACCAACAATTGCAAAATTAATGATAACAAATAATAGAAGAAGCAATAAACATGAAATACTTCAAATTTCATTAAAAGGGGAATCAAATCTAACGTGAGAATTCATAAACTAAATTGGCAACATAAAGTCAACAACAAGGAAAATAAATAAACTAGAATGCTAGAACAATTAAAAGTAGAAGATAAACTAAATTGGAATAAGATAGAATTCAGAAATTGAAAAGGAATAAAGCTAAGACCTAAAACCTAGAAAGAGTAGAAAGCCTCTCTCTCTCTCTAGAAAATACATCTAAAACCTAATGTGTGAATAATAAAAAGTCAATCCATGATTCTGCTCCACTCCCAGCCTCTAATTCGTGTTTTCGGGCTTGAAATTGGGCCAAAAATAGCCCAGAAATCGTCTCCAACGATTTCTGGTACGTACAGCACGTGGCTCCATCACGAGTACGCATCGCCTAACAGCAAAGCAACTATGGCAAATTGCATATCATTTCGAAGCCCCGGATGTTAGGTTTCCAACGCAACTGGAACCGCATCATTCGGACCTCTATAGCTCAAGTTATGATCAATTTAATACGAAGAGGTCAGGCTTGGCAGCTTTGCAATTCCTTCAATTTCTTGTATTCCTTCCACTTTTGCATGCTTCCTTTCCATCCTCTAAGCCATTCTTGCCATATAAACTCTGAAAACACTCAGAAAACATATTACAGCATCGAATGATAATAAGAGAGGAAGTCACTACTTGTCTTGCTTGTTTCTTCATTCCTTTGTGATTCTGGAAAAACTTTCAAGGTGATGCTCTCCTCATGCATCCTGAGGATTAGCTCTCCCTGCTCTATATCTACGATGGCTCTAGCAGTGGCCAAAAATGGTCGACCAAGTATTATGGAATCATTTCCATTTTCTGATGAGTCCAGGATCACAAAATCTGCCGGATAGATGAACTTGTCAACCTTAACTAAAAGGTTCTCAATCAACCCTTTAGGATATACTACTGATTGGTCCACCAATTCCAAGGACATCTGTATTGGTTTCACTTCTTCTATGCCAAGCTTTTTCACTAAGGATGATGGGATTAGATTTATGCTTGCTCCTAAGTCACACATCCCCTTTTTGATGAATAGGCTTCCAATAGTGCAGGGTAGGAAGAAGCCTCCAGGATCTTCAACCTTGGGAGGGAGCCCTTTTTTGATTAGTGCACTACATTCTTCACTGAGCATTACAGTCTCCTTCTCATTCCAACTTCTTTTCTTATTGATGAGCTCCTTCAAAAACTTGGCATATAGAGGCATTTGCTCCAATGCCTCAGC
>NC_029780.3:62916373-62917534 GCF_000817695.3 Arachis duranensis | reverse complement strand
GTGCAGAAAGATGTTTAAAGAGATTTTGAATGGAGATTGAGACAGAATTTCCTCAATTCTTCACACCCAAAACTCAAAACAAGGAAATTAAAAAGGCCTAAGCAAGAACGAGGAAGAAGAGAGATCAATTCTCCTCCCCAATTCTCTGAAATCTCAGTGAAGACACCAAGAAAAGTTGCCAAGTGCAAAAATAAAATTCGAAGCTCTAAGAAAGTGCAAAATTCAAAAGTCAAGTAAAAGGTCCTATTTACATCAAACTAGCTCCTATTTATACACTTTCTATTCTTGGATTTTGGGATTTGGATGGGCTTTTGATTTGGTGAAGAAATGAATTAAATTGATTTTTAATTCAATTTTTGGCCCGAAAAAAATAGCTTCCAGGAGGCTGCCCTGCCCTTGTGGAGGGCAGGGCAGGATTTGGTGCTTGGTGCGTGCGTGGTGCGGCGTGGTGCAGGCTTGGTGCGCAGGATGCGAGGGCAGGGCAGAAAAATTTGGTGCGCCAGAATTGTGCTGTGGTGCGCTGCTGGTGCTGCCGGATGATGCTGCGGTGCACCAGAATGGTGCCTTGGTGCGCCAGAATTGTGCCACAACAAAATGCTGCCCTGCCCTCGCGGAGGGCAGGGCAGTGTTTCCACTTTGACGTCTTGAGTTCGAAACTCGGATGCTACACACGCTAGCTATTTTCCTTGGCTTTCTTGGTACCAAAGTGAGGCTTAATTCCTTGCTTCCTCATGGTCCCGTGTTCAACTATTGTGGCAAGCATCATAGGCATTTTTCCTTTGATTTTCTTCCTTGGTGAGCCCGATACTGCCCTTGTGGAGGGCAGGGCAAGGTTCTCTTCTTCTTGGTTCCAAGGCACACTTTTGTGCTCTGCCCTTGTAGTGGGCAGGGCAGAGTTGCCTTTCATGCTTTGTTCCCTTATGTTGCCCTCCTAGAGGGCAGTGTGCCCTTGTGGAGGGCAATGCTTGCCTCCCCTCTTTACATGCGGCACACTTCACCTTCCTTTGACCACGTTTTCTTCTCCTTTAGTCACGCTTTCTTAGGCCACGCTTTTCTCTTTTATTCTTTTCTTCACCTACATTAAACCAAAACAACCACTCCAAGTATCACTAAATTCACAAGGCTTATAAATCAATTAAAATTCAATTAAAATTAGCTTAA
>NC_029780.3:62914220-62916196 GCF_000817695.3 Arachis duranensis | reverse complement strand
TATAAGACTTACTTTTTAATTACTCCCTTGCTAACTTTTCTTTTCTTATAATGCTTAACAAGCTTATTACTCTTTTGGAGGGTTGGTGTCTAATGTTGCAGTAGTAGCCTTTGGCTTTAATTTTTTTCTTTTACTCAACATCTTTCCACCACAGACACATGGCTCACTAATTCTTCCTAGGATCATTGATGCCCAGCATCTCTTTGGATTACTAAATGTTCTGTATCTAAGTTGCTCTTTATTGTGGATTTTCAATTGGCCATCCCAAATCAGTTGATCTAAGTGACCGGGTTTTAAAATACCCCTTAGAATTTACTCATCCAAGCATATCTCAGTACAAGAACATCACAGGCATATGTCCTAGGGTCCAAGCTATTGGTGTCCAACCTTTATTCTTTGTTTTTCTTGCCATTTTGGCTTTTTCTTCTTCCTTTTCTTTTTGTTTTCGTTCCCAAGGGCTTTTTCATTATTGATAAGAGTCTTTGTAACAGCAATCTAACTCACATTTGAATGAGAATGATATTATGCAACAATTATTTCATGACTTATGCATTTAATCAAACACATATACCACCATTAACTTCCATTCTTACTTATGCAACATTGGATATTTCACTTTTCAATTCAAACAAATCTCTTTTATTTAAGCATGTGGGAAACAAGACAAAATTTCAAGCTAAGTGATGGATAGCAAGCATTATGCAGATTTAGCATACATAATCAAACAATTTCACTTGCAACTAAATAAACACTTTAGCAGGATATATAATGGTTCCCATGTTCAAAATAATACACAGCAGCAAGGATTAAGTTTAGATACAACCTTTGAAGTTGCAGCCCTTTGATTCTTCCTTCTGTTGTGTTTTCTTTGAGTTAGGACGTGCAATATCTTCAGTTATTGACTCATGTCCTGCCTAATTCTCAAAGTTGCTTGCTTTTCAAGCCCTTAAGTATATGGTTAGTATGCATAAATAGAGTGTGGCTCTTGGATTTGTTTTGGTGTGTGAACACCAAACTTAATTGTTTGCCACTGTCTCAGATGCAACAAGTTAACCATATTTGAAACCCTGTGTCTTTGCTAAAGGTCAATGAAATTAAAGCTAGAAAGCAATTAAACAGTCAAATAATGTGTTTGGTTGCTTGGAACTAGCATCATGCAAGAGGTGAGAATGTGTTTTTAAATGATATTTTTGGTGGAACACCAAACTTAGAATCTTTCATTCTCCCTTAAATTATTTTGGTGTGCAACACCAAACTTAGCTCCTTGCAATGCATACCAACATTTACCAGGCATGAAAATTCAAAATCATATTCAGAGGAATCATAGCTTATTAAATAAGAGAGAAGACAGAAATCTTAAACCATGGGTTGCCTCCCATGAAGCGCTCTTTTATTGTCATTAGCTTGACATTGACCTCCCTTTAGGGTGGTTGATGTTGTTGATGTCTCAACTTGTCACCTCTCACTGTCAGCTTTCTCTGTGTGCCTTGATACTCAATTTCCATATGCTCAAGAGAAAGTATTTGGTTGACAGTGTAGTAATCTTCTGTTCCCAGCTGTTGATATACTAGTTGCACCTTATCACCTTTAGAAAATCCTTCAGTTGGGATTTTCTTATTCTTCCACCCTTTGTAAGCCTTCTTCTTGCTCTTCATCTTTTTCTTTCTTATTGATCTTTCTTTCTTGACAGTGACTTGGGTTGTGATACCTTCCTTCTTGTTTATCACCCCTGCTTCCTTTTGAATTCCTTTTTCTCCTTGTACAAGCTCACTCTTCTGTTCTATTATTTTGTTGGTTGCTTGCTTTGGAAGGAAGTCACCACTTGTTCTGCTTGTTTCTTCATTCCTTTGTAATTCTGGAAAGACTTTCAAGATGATGCTCTCCTCATGCATCCTGAGGGTTAACTCTCCCTGCTCTATATCCACAATGGCTCTAGCAGTGGCCAAAAATGGTCGACCAAGTATTATGGAGTCATT
>NC_029780.3:62882490-62910766 GCF_000817695.3 Arachis duranensis | reverse complement strand
CTTTGATTTTCTTCCTTGGTGAGCCCGATACTGCCCTTGAGGAGGGCAGGGCAACATTTTGTTCTTCTTGATTCCAAGGCACATATTTGTGCTCTGCCCTTGTAGTGGGCAGGGCAGAGTTGCCTTTTATGCTTTGTTCCCTTATGTTGCCCTCCTAGAGGGCAGTGTGCCCTTGTGGAGGGCAATGCTTGCTTCCCCTCTTTACATGCGGCACACTTCTCCTTCCTTTGACCACGTTTTCTTTTCCTTTGGTCATGCTTTCTTAGGCCACGCTTTTCTCTTTTATTCTTTTCTTCACCTACATTAAACCAAAACAACCACTCCAAGTATCACTAAATTCACAAGGCTTATAAATTAATTAAAATTCAATTAAAATTAGCTTAAACCTTATGAGTTAACATTAATTTCATGGTGATTGTTTGATTTAAAGAAG
This sequence comes from Arachis duranensis, assembly GCF_000817695.3. Classification (NCBI taxonomy): domain Eukaryota; kingdom Viridiplantae; phylum Streptophyta; class Magnoliopsida; order Fabales; family Fabaceae; genus Arachis; species Arachis duranensis. The sequence goes on along the minus strand of NC_029780.3, from coordinate 62,910,333 downwards.
TTATGCATTTTCACTCCAAATCACTTACTTAGGATGCAAGAAAGTGCATAAAGACTAATAAAACAAGTGAAATTAGCTTGAAAAATGGGTATATGATGACTTGTCATCAACACTCTTCTCTTATCTGTTCATACAAGTGCTGTCTAGCTTGACTGAACTGTGCCTTTATATTCTTGTAAGAGGCTCGGGCTTCTTGCAACTTCTCTTGCAATTTCAACGTTTGTTGTGCAAGGGAGTGCAGTTGTTGGGTTAATGACTCACTTTGCTCAGGAGGATCTGACTCAGTGGACATTTTCTTCACCTCTCCTTTCATTGGAGTCTCATAAGATGAGTACAGATGCTGATTGCTGGCAACTGTCTCAATGAGCTCGTAAGCTTCTTCAATGGAGTTGTTCATATGGATTGAACCACCAGCAGAATGGTCTAAGGACACCTAAGCCGTATCTGTGAGTCTATAATAGAATATGTCTAACTTTACCCATTCTGAAAACATTTCAGTAGGGCATTTCCTTAGCATCATCTTGTATCTTATCCAAGCATCATAAAGGGATTCATTATCTCCTTGTTTGAAGCCTTGGATGTCCAGTTTCAACTGGGTCAGCTTCCTTAGAGGAAAGTATTGATTTAAAAACTTGTCCACCAGCTGATTCCATATTTTCAAGCTAGACTTGGGTTGGTTGTCTAACTACCTATTTGTCTGGTGTTTAACAGCAAAGGAAAAAAGCATCAATCTGTAGACATCCTGGTCTACTCCCTCAGTGTATACTGTGTCAACTAATTGCAGGAATTTTGCAAGGAATTCCTTGAGCTCTTCTTGTGGAAGTCCATGAAATTGGCAGTTTTGCTGCACTAGAATGATCAACTGTGGGTTGAGCTTCAAGTTAGCTACTCTAATAGGAGATATGCTAATACTGCTTCCATAGAAGTCAGGAGTAGGGGCTGTATAAGACCCCAAAGTTCTTCTAAACTATTCATCCCCCTTCGAGTTCAAGGTGAATTCTTTATATTCCTGTACACTCAGTCAGGAAACAAGGAAGTGGGAAGGTGTGTGTCTCTATATCAGAGTATAGAGCACTTCCAGTAAGATGTCTTGAGAAGACAAGAATGGAGGTAGAGGGAGAGATATGGGAATTTTTTTTTCGAAAAGTAAATAAAAAAATAAAATAAAAATAGAAAACTAATTCAAAAATAAAAGAAATAATTAAGAAATTTCAAAAATTAGAAGAGAGATGAATTAGTTAGTAAGTTTTGAAAAAGAAGAGAGAGAACAAGTAACTAATTAAGAAAAAATTGAAAATAAGATAACATAAAAGATTAAAAAAGATTTAATTTTAAAAATATTTTAAAAAAAATCAACAAGATAAGATAAGAATTGAAAATATTTGAAAAAGATTTAATTTTAAAATTTAGAAAAAGATAAGATAGAAAAGATTTTAAATTAAAGATAAGATAAGTTAGATAAGATAAGAAAGATAAGAAAAGATAAGTTTTAAATTAAAAAGATTTGAAATCAAAATCAAAAAGTTAGTTTCTAATTTCAAAACATTTGAAATTTAAATTTTAAAAGAAAGATAAGATAAGAAAGAATCAAATTTTAAAAGAAAAGAGTTGAAAAGAAGTTGAAGAAGATAAGATTTGAAATTGGAAATTTTGAAAAAGAATTGATTTTAAAATTTGAAATTTGAATTTTAAATTTTGAATTTTGAACTTTGAAATTTAAAATTTGAAAACTTGAATTTTGAAATTTTGGAATTTTATTTTAAAATATTAAATTTTGAAATTTGAAATTTAAAACAAGATAAGATAAAGATTTGAGAAAGATTTGTATTTTGAAAAGGTTTAATTTTTGAAATTTAAATTTGAAATTTTGAATTCTAAAATTTAAATTTGAAATTTTGAGTTTTGAAATTTAAAATTTGAATTTGAAATAAGATAAGATATGATTTTTGAATTTTTAAGAAAGATAAAAAGATAAGATAAGATTTTGAAAAGATTTAATTTTGAAAAGATTTGAATTTTGAAATTTAAAACCAAGATAAGATAACAATTTTGAGATTAAAATCTGAATTTTTAATTAAAAATTTCGAAAAATTAATAGAAAATAAGAAAAGATATTTTATTTTTTTATTTTTGAATTTAATGAGGAAAGAGAAAAACAACAAAAAGACACCAAACTTAAAATTTTTAGATCTAAAGCACTCAATTTTCAAAAATTTGGAGACAAACACCAAGAGACACCAAACTTAAAAATTTTAAGATCAAAACAAAAAAAAACACAAAAACACTTTGAAGATTAAAAAGAACACCAAGACAAGACTAAAAAAATTCAAAGAACACAAGAACATGCAAGACACACGAAACTCAAAATTTTTGAAAAACAAACACACAATTTTCGAAAATTTAAAGAAAAGACACAAGAAGACACCAAATTTAAAGATTGACACAAGAACCAAACAAAAGACACTAATTTTGAAAATTTTATGGAAAAAGACACCAAGGAATTCGAAACTTTTACCAAGAACAATAACTAAAGACTCAAACAAAAGGTAAAGATTAATAAAGAAAAGAAAAGATTTTTTAAAAAATTTGGAAAAGAAAACAAGAAATAGGTAAGACTCAAAGTAAGAAAAATCAAAAGAAAATACATATCCAAAAACAGAAAAGGTTTTATAAAAAACTTTTTGAAAGAAAACAAAAAAAAATCAAACTTTAAGCAAGAACAAGAACAAAATCAAAAGACTCAATTAAAAAAATCAAAAAAAGAAAATATTTTTGATTTTTTCAAAAATAGGAAGAAGAAAATACAAGAAAAGCTAACAAAATTAAACATAATACCTTATCTTGGGAACAAGATAATCCGTCAGTTGTTCAAACTCAAACAATCCCCAGCAATGGCGCCAAAAACTTGGTGCATGAATCCCCACGCTTCGTACAACTGAAACAACAAGTGCACTGGGTCGTCCATGAAATACCTGAGTGAGTCAGGATAGATCCTACGAGGATTGTGGTTTGAAGCAAGCTATGGTTATCTTGCAGGTCTTAGCAAGCTATTGGTGGATTGAGGTTTAATTGCATTAAAGGAAATATGAGAAAAGGGTATAAGGTATTTTGTGAATTAAATGTAACCAGTAATAGGAACATGGTTAAGGATTGGAGTTGCTTTGTCCTTCTGGATTAACTCTGGTATTACTGTCTTCCTAAATTGTGAATGATTTCTTCTATGGTAGGTTGTATGTGATTGACGCTGGTTTGAGTAGCCGTCAATACTCCTCCAGATCTGAACCCCAGGGTTAGTGCGGATCCATTCTGATTGAGGGTAAAGCTTCTGCAGTTCATTCTCCTTTGTGATCCTACCTAAAATGCCACAGACAAGGTCGAGTCTTCCGAATCAGAGGATGCTGCGCCTTTACCACAAAGATCCTAATCTCCCCGTAAATCAGCTGAACTGCTATCTCGAGAAATCCCCAACGAAGTCGTGGATTAGCCGTCTAAGAGATGCATAATCAAGCTGGTGGTTCATCATTGTCCGATGAAAGACGCACTCTAAACCATGTAAAATGTGATAACCTTATGCCAGTTCAACGTATTCATATTGATGACGAACGAATATACATCGTAGAATAGAGAATCAAACATGGATTAAAGAGGAACAGTAATCTTTTATTAATCCATAAAACTCAGCAGGGCTCCTCCCCTCAACCTAGGAGGTTTAGAAACTCATACTGATAGAAAATACAATATGGTAATCGAAAATATGGTGTAAAGTAGTTGAAGATCCTTAACAAATAATGATCTTCTATTTTAATACTAAACTAATGACTAGTAAGGGTAAAACAGTCTTTTTAGTCCCAAAATCCAATTCTGGGCCCCACTTGGTGAGTGTTTGGGCTGAGGTTTGATGTTATCCACGTGCTATGAGGCCTCTAAGGCATTGAACGCTGGCTAGGGGGTCCTCTTTTGGTGTTTGGACGCTGGTCTCTTCTCCTTGGGCGCTGGACACCTGGAAGGGGGCAGGAAGCTGCCGTTGGATGCTTGTTTTGGGCCTTCTAATCCGAAGCAAAGGATGGACTATTATACATTGCTGGAAAGCTCTGGAAGTCAGCTTTCCATAGCCGTTAAGAGATAAAATTCCCATTTTGGTCCTTGAGATTCACGCGATTACTCATTTTGGTCCTTGAAATTTAAAATTATCTATATTGGTCCTCCAGATTTAAGTTCGGGCACCAATGTGGTCCCTCGACTATTTTTGGCGATGATAAGACAAATGAAGTGCTAAGATGACACCCTCCCTACCACGCTGGATGCTGCAATGGCTAGCTGACGTGGCGAAAGTTGTATTTGTATTCAATTTAGTTCCTGAAACCCTAATTATCTTATTATTTATCTGAGTTATAATGACAAATTTTAACAAAGAGGGACTAAATTGGATACAAATACAACTCTCACCACATCAACTAGCCGTTACAGCGTCCAACGTGACAAGAAGGGTGTCATCTCAGCACTCCATTTGCCTAATCATCATCGGAAAGTGTCGAGGGACCATATTGGTGCCCAAACTTGAATTTGAAGGATCAGTATAGGTAATTTTAAATTTTGGGGACCAAAATGAGTAATCGCATGAATCTTATGGACCAAAATGAGGATTCAGTCCCATTAAGAACGCTCTATTTGGACTTCTTTAGCTCCAGAAAAGCTCTTCCGAGTGCAAGGAAGTCAGATCCGGACAGCATCTGCAGTGCTTTCTCTATCTCTGAATCGAACTTTTGCTCCAGCTCCTCAATTTCAGCCAGAAATTACCTGAAATTGCACAAAAACACAAAAATTTATCGTAGAATCCAAAAATGTGAATTTAATACTAAAACCTATAAGAAATAAATAAAAACTAAACAAACATTATTAAAACCTATATGAAAATGATGCCAAAAAGTGTAAAAAATATCTGCTCATCAATATATTTAGAAACAAATGAATTATGGTTGATGAAATGATATTGAATGTGATTCTGATTGTGATACTTGGGTAGTAGCAAGGATGGTAGTTCATTCTGCTTGCTCCAGGTTAATGTATGAGATTTGATAATGATGATGCTTGATTTAAACTGAATAAATGTATGTTTGTGACGCCTGAGTAGTAGCGGTAGTAGTGGTTATTCTAGTCGCTCCATGTTGAGCTTTTAAACACCTGCCTGGGTAGTAGCCGCAGTAGTGGTTATTCCACTATCTTTGGGTTAAGCGGATAGTAGTAAGGGGGTTGTAGCTCAAAAACCCACTTGCTCCGCATGGGTGTTTCAGTCCATGGTTAGCTACAAGGACGTGTCGGGTTGGCTATATAACCGACAGATGATATCATCAGCCATACGACAGGCATGCATCGTATGCATTTGTATGCTTTGTTTGGGTTTGAATTTGTTTTGGTTTCCCAAATTGCTAAACTGTTATTAACTACTATCTTATCTATTTGCTATAACTGTTATCTATACCTGTGTTTTCTTTATCTGTTTTGTCTGTGTTTGTTTATGATGTGGTACTTTTGAGATTGAGTATTAAAGATGAGATGATGATTGTGTTGATTGATTATGTGATGGGCTGAAGGCCGTGATTAGTTTCTGATTTGATTGGTTTCTGATTGAGATATTAGTAAAGTATGAAAAATCAAGCTAGTTCAGCATAGACTTAATGAACCTATGCCTGGAACAGGTTGGTTATTAATACCGTCAAGGAAACTAATTAAGTTTTTCTTATAAGAAAAGAAAGGTTTTCGATTTCTGAAAAATTAAATATTGTTTCTTTGAAAAGGTTTTGAGTGATTAGTCATCGGTTATTAAAAGATTCATAAGACAACGATAATCACTGAGTTTGAAAATATTTTTCTTATTAAATATCTTCTTATGACAATTCTAAAACTTCGTGGTGAGATCATGTGGTTAGGTTGTCACCCTCTAAAGCTTTACCTTTTCTGAAATTGGATGAAGGGACATTATGAAGAGTTTTACTACGTTTTGGTTTATATGATGTTGTATTAGTTAGATAATTTTTCTTCCCTCGTCTTTGTTATTATAATTTTGTAAGAGGGATAGGAGTTGTATGTTTTATATGTATATTACATTATAAGCTATTATGTAAGGAGTCTTGTATATGAATCTATGCCTGTTTTTTTTTTAAGATAAAGTATTTATTTTTAGTTTTCAAAGAAACCAGCGATACCGTGTCGAGTCAAAGGCTCTTATTTTAATATTAAGTATATAAGGTAGTCGTAATACTTCTTGCTATCAGAGTGGCACAGCCAGAAGCATGACATTCTGATAGTGAGGGTGTTACACAAGGGGTCAAAGGAGTGGGTACTGATGAGCGGATAATTTATACACTTTTTGGCATTATTTTTAGATAGTTTTTAGTAGGATTTAGTCACTTTTTAGTATATTTTTATTAGTTTTTAAGCAAAATTCACATTTCTAGACTTTACTATGAGTTTGTGTGTTTTTCTATGATTTCAGGCATTTTCTCGCTGAAATTGAGGGACCTGAGCAAAAATCTGTTTCAGAGGCTGAAAAATGACTGCTGATGCTATTGGATTCTGACCTCCCTGCACTCGAAATAGAGTTTTTGGAGCTACAGAAATCAAAATGGCGCGATCTCAATTGCGTTGGAATGTAGACATCCAGGGCTTTCCAGCAATATATAATAGTCCATACTTTGCTTGATTTTTTACGACGCAAACTGGAATTCAAACGCCAACTCCCTGCCCTATTCTGGCGTTAAACGCCAGAAACAGGTTACAAGCTGGAGTTAAATTCCCAAAACAGGCTGCAAACTGGCGTTTAACTCCAAGAAAAGTATCTACACATGAAAGCGTCAATGCTCAGCCCAAGCACACGCCAAGTGGGCCCAGAAGTAGATTTCTGCATCATTTACTTATTTCTCTACACCCTAGTAACTAGTCTAGTATAAATAGGACTTTTTACTATTGTATTTGCATCTTTGGACTTTGGACATCTTTGGATCATTTTTAGTCCTTAGACATTGGGGGCTGGCCTCACGGCCATACCTGGACCATCATCACTTATGTATTTTCAACGGTGGAGTTTCTACACGCCATAGATTAAGGTATGGAGCTCTACTGTTCCTCGAGTATTAATGCAATACTACTGTTTTCTATTCAATTCATGCTTATTCTTGTTCTAAGATATCCATTCGCATACAAGAACATGATGAATGTGATGATTATGTGACGCTCATCATCATTCTCAACCTATGAACGCGTGCCTGACAAACACTCCCGTTCTACATGCAAACGAGCTTGAATTCATATCTATTAGCCTTCTGGTTCACGATCAGAGTCTTCGTGGTATAGGCTAGAATCAATTGGCAGCATTCTTGAGATCTGGAAAGTCTAAACCTTGTATGTGATATTCCGAGTAGGATCTGGGATGGGATGACTGTGACGAGCTTCAAACTCGCAAGCGTTGGGTGTAGTGACAGACGCAAAAGGATCAATGGATCCTATTCCAACATGAGTGAGAACCGACAGATGATTAGCCGTGCGGTGACAGCGCATTTGGACCTTTTTCACTGAGAGGACGGACGGTAGCCATTAACAACGGTGATCCCCCAACATACAGCTTGCTATCGAAAGGAGTATGAAGGATTGGATGAAGGCAGTAGGAAAGCAGAGATTCAGAAGGAACAACGCATCTCCATACGCTTATCTGAAATTTCCACCAATGAATTACATAAGTATCTCTATCTTTATTTTATGTTTATTTATCTTTTAATTATCAAAACTCCATAACCATTTGAATCCGCCTGACTGAAATTTACAAGATGACCATAGCTTGCTTCAAGCCGACAATCTCCGTCGGATCGACCCTTACTCACGTAAGGTTTATTACTTGGACGACCCAGTGCACTTGCTGGTTAGTTGTGCGAAGTTGTGAAAAAGAGTTGAGATTACAATTGTGCATACCAAGTTGTTGGTATCATTGAGATCACAATTTCATGCACTTGGTACCTAGCGCCAGTACTCCAAGTCTAGCACTCGCACTCCAAACCCCAACGCCCATGGCCCAAGTTCGTGCCCATAACCCAAGTTCAATGTCAAGTATCTAAAATCTCTTCCAAGACATTTTAATTCGGTTAATGTATTCTACACTTAAGATTTAAATGATTAGTTATTATTGGCTTCTTCTAGAAAGATAAGAATTGGTTTTAGTTTAAATTTGAATTGTTGTTTTAGTTATCGTATTCTTTGAAAAAAATAAGATTAGTTTTAATTTAAAATTCAAAAATTAGGTTAGAATTTAGGATATAAATAAATAAGCGATTATTCATCGAGGATCATCCGGCATCTCTCATTCATTGATTTTAGTTTATTTTTTTATTTATCATGAGTCACTAATTCTCTTTTGTTATGGTTAAAAATTCTATTTAATTTTATGAATAAAAAATTTAATTGTTTTTTATTTCAATTAATATATTGATATTTTTTCAAGAATTGAGTTTTCTTATTATTCCTAATGATTAAAAGCATTCGAAAATGTTTTAACTCTGTTTTGTTCACTAAATTAGAGAATTAAGGCTGATGTACACACCCATCACTAATTAAGTGCTTTCTTTTCTTGTCCTCTGTTCATAATTTCATCCATCACTTATCTCCACACACACACCTACCGATATAAATACAATTATACTATCCCCATTTTTTTTTTTTTATGAACACCCTATTCTTTCTTGTTTTATAACTTGCCGTTGACCTCTAAAGCTACATTAAACTGATACTTAGCTTGGACTTTATGTGACATACATGCATGTAATAATACATTAAAATTTCTTTTCCCTTGAATTGTTTTTTATAGTGCTATAGATATTGACAAGTTTTAGGCTAACATTTTTTTGTTTTTAATTTATTTCAAGTTAATGATATTGAAAATGAACCAGTTATATCAACAAGAGCAAAAATATAAATCAAGTTGAAGCAATGAAAATCGTAAAGACATTATTTAATTTTATTTTAAAAATTAATTTGTTGTTAATTCCATTACACTTTTTAGAGTATTATGATTTTTTTTTTTGCTAAACAAACTTATTTAAGTAGTGAATTCATTAGTTATAATTATGAATTTATTGAATTTTTTAATTTTTTTAATTTTTAGAATTAGATATATAAAGACAGTGGTGATTAAGATATTATGTATTTTATTATAATATAAAAATTTATTATTTATTTTAATGGTTTATGAATTTGATTTATATTTTGAATAATTTTATTAATATTAAATTTTGTCTTTTAATTAATAACTTATAAAATAAAAAACTATATATATGCATAGTACAAATATTATGGCAATTTTATATATGCAGCGCTTCTCAAATTGCAGTGGTTTATAAATCCCACAAAATAAAAAATAGTTTGGTCTATGTACTTTGCAAGGGTTTAAAACCCCACAACCTCAACTTCAATCAAAACTGCAGGAAAATAGTAGAGGACAAAATTACCATAATTTTTTTTTTAAAAACAGCGTTGATTTTACAAAAACTTCTTTAATTAAATTGCAGGACACTTAACTTTGTCGATTTACTAAATCGCTGTAATATAATTTGTGAGGTTAAAAATCACCGTAAATAAAAAAATCCTATAAATTGTTAATATGTGTTCTTAGTACACATAATAGATGAATTCTAGATTAATTAAGATTTAATAATAATTTGACATTGAATATCTTTTTGGAAGTAAGTAATTTAATTTGGCTTTGGCAATAGGTTTTTGGTCAGTGATGAACCGACACAGAGGAATAGTGTTGACGTGGGATAACACGCTTTTAAGAGTTAACGCGGTTTATATGTTAGCAACACCTCATTGGCACATTGCCCGTACCATCCATTAATTAACTTCCCAAAATTATATGCTTCACAGCTTCGCTGCATATTTGCATCAACCTATCAAGTATCAATTACCATTACCCAATAGTAATGAAATAAGAATTTTGTTATAAATGTTTTGGGACCTTATAGAAATATGAAGCAAAAGAATATTATGGAAAAATTGAATTCTGATGTTATTAAAAACTTTAAATCTTTATCCTTTTATCAAATTTTAGTAATTTTATATTTTTAATTAGTAAATATGTTTAAACAATTATATATTAAATGTATACTAAAACCAACCACTAATATAAACTATACATTAAAATATAAAATATATATTAAAAATAAATTAAATATATTTATATATAATATACATAATGACTAATTTTTATGTATATATTATTTTTTATTTCTAAAATATTAGTTGTTAGTAAAATTTATAATACTTCATTCATTTTTTGTTATCTATCATTTTTTCAGAATATATATTACTCTATTTTTATGCAGAACATATTACTAAATTAATTATATTTCCTTAGAAATTTCATTAACAAATATTTTTTTTGATCGTTTAGATTACAAGCTCAATATATATCGGAGGAGTGATTATAGAGCTCAAAGACAAAATCCATACTATCTTAATTAATCTCCTTTGACAATACTATCAAAGATAATTAGAGTCACAAAAACCACATCCACAAAACATACAAACCAAACAAAACAATTGCATATATACCCATTATAGTACAAAAAAAAATATTAAATACTGTTAAATTTACCGTTAAATTTAGCGTCAAATATATTAGCGACGGATTTACCGATAAATTTATCGGTAGATTCGACAATAAATTTGTCAGATAAAAAATTATTATCGAATTTTGTTTTCGAATGGTAAATTTACTCGTAATAATTAGCGGGTTAAAAAGAAAAATTAGCACGATTATTACCATCGGATTTGGTAATCCAAATTAGTGCAACGCTGGATTTTGGTCATTCGTAAAGCATTACCGTCAGATTTATCCACCAGTAAATCCAATAGTAATCTTGTCCTATATTCGAATCGCGAACCCTCTCCTCCCTTATTTTTGAATCTCTCTCTCTCTCTCTTTCTCTCTCTCTCCCATAAACAACCTTTGGCAGCCTCTCCACCAACGTCGACCATCACCACCAACAACATTCAAAGACTACGTGTAGTGGACTCCTTGCGTCGCATTGGTCACTCTATCAATACTGTTTTCGTCGCTCCCACCATTGATGCCACCGCCACTGCTGTCACCGTTGTAGCTGCTGCTCTGTATGTTGCCAGAGCTACTTCCTTCCTCCCTTTAGGTATATTATCCTTCTCCTCCTTCTTATTATTTTTTATCAATTTATTCAAAAAAAAATCCTAATGACGTCTTACCGTTTGGTCACCACCACCGCCACTTAGTCGTCCGTATTGCCACCATGCCAGAAGTCTTTTGCACCACCACTGTCTCCAAGTAACTCACTAATTAGGTTTGGATAGTTAAACCCTAAATTCTAATTTATTTAACTTTAATTTGTTGTGTATTAGAAAATTTGCAATGAGGATGTTTTTATTAGAGATTTAACTATTTTTCAGATTTAGTGCATGTATTAATTTAGATTTAGAATTTTTAGTTCTATTTTTATTTAGGTTTTTTTTAATTATGTTTTGATGATTTTGCGTTTAAATTTTTGTTTAAAATTTTGATGATTCTGATTTTTAATTTTGTTTTTATGATTTTGTTTCAAATTATGTGATAATTATATAGTTTGATGCAGTTCAAGTGAGAACATTGGCAACATAAAAGTTAAGGAGAAATATGACCTGTTGTTACTCATCCGAATGAATCTGCAAGTGTAAGATTCCCAGGTGTTGTTTGAATTAATTATTTTCTGAGTTAATTAGTTGAGTGTTGTTAATCTTAACTTGTTTATTTTCTGAGTTAATTATTGACTTATTATTTATTGTTGTTAATTTTTTAAATTTATTGTTATCTGAGTTAATTAGTTCATTGTTATTAATTGTCCGAGTTAATCCTAATTTTTTTATTTAAATATTGACTTATTGTTTATTGTTCTTAATTTTTTAAATTTATTTTTATTAAGTTAATTATTTTTTGAGTTAATTAGTGTTGTATTTCTAATTTATTAGTTTAAAAATTATTAAATTTAAATATTTAAAATTATATTAATTTTTTAACAAATTTTAAAAAATTTTAAAATTTAGATTTACTGTCGATTAATATTGCCGATATTTATTAATTTAATTATTAACTAACAATATATTACCGTTAAAAAAAAATTTGACGGTGAACAAGTATTAGTAAAAATTTTTTTGACAATAATTAATGACAAATGAAAATTCCGTTAATAAATAATTACTAACAAAATTTATATTATCAAATTTATTTTGATAGTAATTCTAACGATAAATATATTATCCATGAATTTTTTTTAATAAATCTGCGAGTATCCGACAAATTTCTTATAGTATCTCTCTTTTCCCATAATTTCCTATTAAAACAAATCTAAAAGCCCCACCCAAAAATCAATCTCTTGAGCGACTACTTTAAAGATATTTTTTTAAGATTGTCTACTATAAAAGTTTTAACTTTTTTATACTTATTTTATACAATAAATTCTTTAGAAATATATATTTCTTATACTTTATTAAAATTTTTTAATATTTAATATTCCAACAAGTGTCCTACTTATTATTAGTTAAATCTTATCCTAGTAAATGAAAATGCTGAAAGACGAAGGACTATTAAACATAACAATTCCGCTACGTTATCAACAGTATTTCTGTCAATATCTATTAACTCTTATTTATAAGAATATTTAATGGAAGTGTCTTTGTAAATGTATTTAATAAAAATATTTTTTTATAGTTATGTTTAATAGAAGTATTTTTATAGATATATTTTTTGGATATGTCTCTTTACATATGTATTTAAAATATAATAATTAATCATTATTGATAATAAGTTGACAGATAATATGTTAGTACCCTACAAGAGGTGAGAGAGGAAAAGTGAGTGAGTGAAAGAGAGAGAGAGATATATAGAGAGAGAGAGAGAGAGAAACATGGTTACCATCATGTATGTTTAACTACACGTCAGCCTTTATTTTTAATATTAATAACAAGCAAATATTCTAATTAAGAAATTTCTGACTAAGAAAAACAAGGCTTTTGATGGTTTTATTAATTTCTTATTCATTTACCATCATATTGAGCTACTAATTAAGAAAGTTAATTTATTAATAAAGGGTTAACTAGTAATAATATTATGGGTAACATAATATTAGTAGCTAATTCTTACAATATGACGGTGTAGTCTTGAAAAAGTTTATGCTAGCGGAGAAATATTAAAAGTTTGTGGTATATTTTTTCTTTTGGTATTAAAAATTTGTTCTTTCTTAATATTAATTATTTTAGGAAATTTTATTAATACAAGGTACTATTCTTATATTAATCACTTTAAAACAGAAGCTATTTTTTTTTAACTTTGGATTATGAAAAGTCATAATCTATATGTTTGGCATTATTTTAAAAAAAACTTTTAAATTCTCCAAAAATTAATTTGTAACTTTTTGAAAAAGTAGAAATATATGACTTCTTACTTTTCGAGAAGTCATTCTACCACTTACTTAAAAAAAATTAATTTTAAAACAAAAAAATTTACTTTTTTTCTTGACTCTATGAAAAATACTGACTCTTCATCACCATTTTCATATAAGGTCTGCTAGAAGCACTGGCCTTCCACCATCATTCTCACGCAATGTTCCAAGTATCACCATTTTTATGTAATGAAACATCTGATGGAAGTATTGATCCTCCACCACATTTTCAGACAATATTACATCTGAACAACTTACTGCATATATTCTTTCTAAATATTTTTTTATCATTTTATCATTATTTTTTATTATTAAATTTGTATTCAAGTGTGGTATGAAATTTTAGTTTTAATTTTATTTTTTTCATATGTAATTTTATAGCTTATTATTATTTTCATAGTTAATTATAACAAGTTCTTGACCTCAATAAAGGAGAAGAGAGTTCTAATAGGAATAAAAATAAAAAATAAAAAACAGCAATAAAATATACATTGACACACATTTTATATTTATTTTTTATTTTCACCTACCATATCATACACAATATTAGTGATTAGGTTATGTAAAATCAACATTCAATATTGAAAAGTATTTGTTATCATCGTTATTTTAATATTCATTCTCTTTTGTAAAAAAATTTTATCTTTTTGAGTTATTTATCCAAACGTTACAACTTTAAAATAAGTATTTTTATAACTAAAAATTCAAACACAAAATAACTTATTTATAAGCTGTTATTAATAAAAGTCCTTATATTTTAAGCTCTTTTTTCAAAAAAATTTATTTAAATTATTTACCCAAACTGGACCTAAGTCTTTTATTATCGGATGGCAACGGTCCACGTTTCAATATTTCAATAGTGTTCTAAAGTATGGTACTACACCGCATAACTAAAATCAAAAGAAAAGAAAGTTGGCGTTTACCACGTGAAAGAAGTCAACACTTTAATAAGATTTAGCGAAAAACTAATCAATGTTAAACATTGTCATAAACACATGATGCATCCATTATTGGAGCCTTCGAATTTGACCATATAAGCTAAGACGGTGGAAATTACGATAACAATGTTACTTACTTGTTTGCCAAGCTTCTAATTAATATAATACAATATCGATCCGCAAACAAACAATAAAAGAATAATATGCTTAACCATGTAGAATCAAAATAAAATTAATACATGTATCTTTGTAAACTTAAAAAAAAAATATATTCGTATATATGTATATGTACAAATGAAATTGAATTTCATGAAACAATTGAAGAATGGAGAACCATAGCTGATGATTAATCAAGAACTAACTTGAATCGTGTCGTCTTTCTGGGAATCTTCACTAGCATTATTAATGGAGGTAGCTACTCCAAACTTGTTATTGGCAAGCATATCAGGGAAGGGGGGTGGTGGTGCAGCATAAGCCCCATGATTGACCTCGGCTGCGCAGCGGCCGCGGCGTCGGCCGGGGACAGTGGAGCATGGGTTTGGTTGGGAGCCTGTCACTGGGCCTCTTGGCAGCATCAATATCTGCAACTTGTTCTTCTGATTAAACAATAATTGCCCATGTCTTAACTTTAAGGGCCTTGATGCATTAATTTGATGCAAACCCAACATTAGAATTGCAACAAACACAAAAGCCTTTTTCATATTGTAGCAAACCATAGTGATTTGTTATTCAAAAGAAGATGAATATGATAGAACCTTAGTATATTTGAGAGCGGACGATGGAATATGGAATATTGAAAAATATGAAATATGACAGTGGCTGATAAAGATATGAATTTAAAGATATATATATAGTTCATATGATTTATAGCTATAAATTAAATGGGTAAGCGGAGATTAGTTCTGTATCATTTTGACTAAAATCTCCGCGGTTTGCAGTTTCCGAGTAACGACGCAAAAAAGAAAAAAGTCAAAATAAAAAAATATGTGCATGAGACAGAAATTTCTTTGGAAAATACGAATAGCATTCACATGAAGTTGTTTATACGTTATGACAGGTGGAATTGAATGAGTCTACTACTATGTTCTGACAAGGAATATTTTTCTTGCTCAATTACACATCCCCCCCAAAGCTTTGCGTATGTGTCGTGTTATTTCTTCTTGTGTGAGTAACACTATGCTTCATGCTTTTCCTTGCTTGAATTATTCAACGCCTCTATATCAACGACGACTTTGTCAAATTGTCAATGAACATGGCTAGCAGCCTAGCTCGGTTAGTAGAATTAAACATTGGGCTTGGGCCTAGTTTTGAACTCAAGATCGTTTGTGTCTAAAATAACTATATGAAAAAAAAAAGTGATTTAATAACTTTATTATTATTTATTTAATTTTCATAAAAAAAGAATTGTTTTAATAAAAGCATATTGTAAAAAAGAGTTCAAAATTTTGACTGTTTTATAAAGTAGAAATTTTAGGTGAACAACATTTTTCTTTTACATTATATTCATCTCATTTTCGAGCAAATATTAGCCTTTTTTTTTCTCTCAAGCATACCTGAAATAAATTATTAAGGTAGCGTTTGGTAGAGAGACAAAGACTGAAAGACTGAGACTGAGAGACAAAGACTAAAAGACAGAGACCGAAATAAATTTCAGTATTCTGTTTGGTGCAAAGTGAGAGACAGAAATTGAAATAAGAATAAAACTCTAATTTAATTTGCAAAAAGGATAAAATTGGAATTAATTAATTGAAATGAGGGTATTTTAGGTATAAAATGTTATTAAAATTTCAGTCTTCGTCTCTAAAAATTTCAGTCCCTTGTGTCCCTACTTTTTGGAGGTACTGAAATACTGAAGTTTTAGAGATAGAGACAGAAATTTTAGTACTAGTCTCTGAGCCAACAAACATGATACTGTGTCTCAGTCTCCCAGTCTCTGTCCCAGTACCTCAAAACAAACGCTACCTAAGTGATTTGGATTTAGTAAAAGATGATGGGGGTGGCAATGAGGGTGTTGAAGAGACCCTCACGTTAGCTTTGAAATGATGGCAGCAAGAGTTTTAAGTAGATTTCAATAAATTGGAATTGAAAAATACCTAGTTTGATTGGGTATTTATAAAGGAGAATGATGATTTGTTATTCATCACTCGTGAATCTTACATGTATGAGTAGTGGGTGGTTTTTTCCCTTATTATTGAGGAAGTTATTTCAAGGTGGTTAATGATCTGTAACTAATACTTGGTGTAGTGGAGAGAATAGTGACTTGTTTTCTAAGTTGGGCCAGGCACGAGTTGTGGTACCCGTGCTATGACCTCGACAAATCCTCCAACTCATGATGCTGCTCACTCACCCAATGCTTACTATCTTTCTCTTTTCTTTTGTTCTTTTTTTGTAAATTTGGATGCCAGAGTTGCGGCTTTGTTGGGTCTCTATTTTATTAAGTATACATGTTTTTTATTTGCTATGTTATCGATCACAAATTTTTCTAGGTTATTTACTTTGTTGATAATTTTTCTATTCTCTTTTATGAACTAATTAAGTTATTCTTACAATTTGAATTTCAGTTTGTATTGTTTATGTAACTCGAAAAGCTCTCTCTCTCCAATTGTCGCTTCATAGTATCACCCATTGAGATCGGTCACAATTTTTGCATTTTATCAAGCTTGAGTTAGAACGACAAGTCAAACAAGATAAATGAAATAAATAACTTGTTTTTTCTTGATGATAAGAAATTGCAAAATAAGTACTAGTTGCTACTAAGAGCTTTTACAAGTTGACTCCTAGTTCTTGCTTTGATATCATATTAAAACCCCTTTCAATAAAACTCAATGGAAAGAACCATGAAGTTAGAAATAAAAGTACACCAAAAAATAAGATTCACTATCTAACTATAATATCTCTTCAAATTGTAGGCGTGCCACGACCTAAGTAGCTATTTTTCAAACAAGTCAATCACTTTGTAGTATCCTTTTCCTAGGACGTAGATGAATTTGTAAAGGCACTTCTAATTCACAGCTAGCTTTCCTTTGCCTCGCTTAGGTGCCCTAATATCATTTCTAATTAGGACAATGTCATTGCTTATGAAACTCCTTTTATGACTTTTTTTGTATCTTATGACCATTCTTTGCTTCAAAGCTTTTTCTTAAAGTCAAAATTTTTTTCGTATCTCGAGTAGGAGGTCAATTTCTGCTTTGTGACTTTGGCCTAATTTACTTCTACATAAGTAAAAAAAGTGACTCTAATATTATAGATTGGAGAGTTTTTTTATATGCCCATAATATTTGTGGAAGTTTTTCTGCCCATGCACCTTTTACTTCGTCTAATCTTTTCTTTAGTTCAGATAGCATGACTTTATTTGCGGTCTCGACTTGTCCATTGGCATGTGAGTGTTCTACTGAAGTGAACTAGTGCTTGATCCTCAACCTGGGCACCAAACTCTTGAAAGCCAAGTCAGTAAATTAGGTTCCAATATCAGTAGTAATAAAAAAATAAACCCTAAACCAGGTTACTATATTCTTGTAGAGGAACTTTTATCTTCTCTAAGCTTTGATAGATGCTATAGATTCTACCTCAATCCATATACTAAAATAGTCGATTCTCACAATGAGGTATTTCACCTGTTTGAGGGCTTATGAAAATAGTCTAAGTAGGTCCAGTCTCCACTTTGAAAAAGGCTATGGTGAGGTGATACTAATAAGTTCTTCTGGTGGTTCAATGTGAAAATTCCTATGCAACTGACATAGTGAGCATCTCTTGACAAAGTCGGTAGCATCTATTTATAAGATCAACTAGTAGAATCCAGCTCAGAGCATCTTGCCCTTAGATAATTTGTATAGATGCTAGTGTGGATTTCATCTAATACTTCTTCTATTCTTGAGGTTGGAATGCTCCTAATTAGAGGGGTTGATACTTCTCTTTTGTACAAGACATTTCGGGTGAAGGTATAGTGTTATGCTTCCTTTACTAATCTCTTTGCTTCTTTTTCGTCTTGAGGTAGGATGTCAAATTTGGGATATTCGATTCCATCCAAGGTTTGTTCCTGACATAGGAAGTACTTATTTGCTATTAGACTTTTTTGCATGCTCACGTACGCGACTCCTCCTTTTTCTCAAAAAGCTGCTAAGTCATAAAACCAGTTTTTTACACCAAGCTTCCGACGTTCATAACTTCCTCTACAAAACTCCAATTTTCACAAACTTTACACCATTTTAAAGCTCTTGAAATTATCTTTAATTTGAAATAAATTTCATTCAAATCCAAAATCTGAGGCTCACGTTATAGACCACCGAAGTTCGTTAAAAATCTATTTTTACCAAAAGAGTTCAAAACCTCTATTTTCCAAACTCTCAATTTTAAAACCAAGGTTCAAACTCCAAAACAACACCAACTGCATCTAAACCACATTCCTACACTTTCCATCCCTTCCACAATATATAACATACCATTTTATAAATTTCATTCCAGATAGGCCAGGATCAGAACAACACAATCATTATTCTTCAATATATCATCATCATCATAACTCATAATCATCTTAAGTCATCACCATCATCAATAATCATCATATTTTCATAATAACTTAACACTTTTTCATTTTATACATACACCACATATACTCAATCACACCAACCAATTCATTTAACAATTTCCAACAAAATCACAAATCCTCAGGCATTCATATAATTCATCTTATCCTACGGTCAACTAGCATAAGTTTTTATGTGACATTAAATATTAATTACGAGAAACCAAAATCATACATTGGTCGATTCCTCGTTAAAGCCCAAGACACTTCAATTCAAGCCTCCAAGGTCCACTTAACAAGCTTCCAATGTTTCCAAATTAACTCAATCAATCCACAATCACCGCGACTTGGTTCCAATTCACCAATTTGTCTCCAACCAACATAATATTCATCCTAATTTCATGCAAGGTCATATGCGACCAGTAAATTCAATACCCAACATCATAAAATTGAAGAAACCAAAAGCGTTACAAGCTCCTTACTTTGCACATTAGAAAATTGGGGTGAAACCCACTTATAATCCATGCAAGAGTACCCCTAAACCATCAAAATAACAAAATCTCTCAATACCAAAACACAAATCATAAAATAGAAAAGGGGATGACTGGGCATGAAATATGAATTTTCTTACCAAATGGTTGGGTGGGTTTTGTAGAAAATTCTGAGACGAACGCATGGCCGCTGATAGCTCGTCAATCGGAGCTCTGAATTGAAAGTAACGGAGGATTAAAGATTGGAAGTGAGAAATGGTTAGGGTTTATGCTTCTCCCTCCATAACTCAGAGTGAAATTAAGTAATAAGGGCAAGGAGTGGCTGATTTCCCTTTATATATGTTGGGCCTTAGGCCTAATATAGGCCCGGTCCAACCGGTTCAGCCCGTTGGCCTAATTTTTTGCCAAATCCTTTAAAATTGGCGTCAAAATTCATATTTTAATTATTTCTATCTCATTAAACTATAAAATTTAAATTTCTAATTTCTTTAAATAATAATTAATTTATTGGTTAATTAGTTACTGATTATCCGGAGTTTACACAATGCAGTTAAGATTTTGTTACCAATTTCACATTTATCTCTGATCAGTGTGTTGGACCTAGCAGCACCATCCGCTGTCATGGTGAAAACTTGACATCGCTACTAAGATCTCCCAGCATCCTGGTTCTTCTTCTCTAGACAAGTCCATGACATATGCTTGCTGGTGCACGAATCCCCACACTTTTGTACAGCTATAGCAGCAAGTGCACTAGATCGTCCAAATAATACCTGAGTGAGTCAGGGTCGATCCAACAAGGATTGTGGTTTGAAGCAAGCTATGGTTATCTTGCAGATCTTAGTAAGACAAATCAAGAATTAGGGGAAACTATTCTTAATTTGTATTTGTGAATTAGAATGGAAACAGAAATAGGAATAAGGTTAAGGATTGGAGTTGCTTTGTCTTTTTGAATTAACTCTGGCATTACTGTCTTCTTTGCTTGTGAATGATCTTTTCAATGGTAGGTTGTATGTGATCAATGCCTTTATTGAGAGGTCATCAATACTCCTTTGGATCTGAACCCTAGGTTTAGTGTGGATCCCGTTTGCTTGAGGGCGAAGCTCGTACAGTCCATTCTCCTTAATGATCCTACTCAAGGCACCATAGACATGGTCAGATCTTCCGGATCAGAGAATGATGTATCTTTGGGTTATAGCCTCTAGTACAGAGACCCTAATCTTCCCAAAAATTGGCTAAACTGGTGTCTTGAGAAGTCCCCAACGAAGTCATGGATTAGCCGTCAGAGAGATGTATCATCAAGTTAGCGGTCGATGCTTTTCACTGAAGTATTCACATGAACCCAAGTAGACACAGGTGTTTGTCAAGCACATTTGTCTTAGTATGATGAATAGAGCTAATTGTCACTGATCATCCTATTCACCATGTTGAAGAACGAGTATATATCTTAGAATTAATCTAACACGGATCGAAGAGAAACAGTAATACTTTTATTAATTCATAGGACTCAGCAGGGCTCCTTCCCTCAACCTAGGAGGTTTAGAAACTTATATCGAAAGGAAAATACAATGGTAAAAATGTGTAAAGTCTGTAAAAAGCTTCTGCGGTCTGAATAACATAAATCTAATCCCTTAAATACTAAACAAATAACTAGTAAGGGTGAAATAGTCTTTTTAGTGCTAAAATTCACTTCTGGGGCTAGGGCTGGCAAACGGGCCTAAATCCACCGGCCAACCTACCTAACCCGCCAAAAAAGGCGGGCTGGTTGGAAAATTGGGACCGCCAAATAGCAGAAGCCCGCCAAACCCGCATTGCTTAAACCGCGGGCTTTGGCGGGGCCGGACAGGCTTTCCCTCGGGCTTAGTTTTTTTTAGTGAGGGGGTATTTTTGCAATTTTTTTGCCAAAACTTAACTTCTCCCAACCTAACTTACAAGAGTATGAAGATAAAAATTGGGTGTTTTGGATTATGTTTATGTTACTTTGAAGATAATATTTATAATTATGTTTTGGATTATGTTTATTTTGTTTTGGAGAGAATATTTATACTTATGTTTTGGATGAAAACTTGGTTTATAATTATGTTTATTAGATATTTTATAATTTCAAAGACTTTAATGTTTGTGAATATAAAAAATATAATTTTTATGCCTTTAGAAATTATAAATTTATTAATATGGTTATGAAATTATATATATTATTTAGTAGTTAATAGTAAAAAAAATGAAGAACTTTGGCGGGTTTAGCCCGTAATTAGGCGTGGCGGGGTGGGGCGAGCTTCCCCGCTTGCCACCCCTATTTGTGGGTCTACATGTGTCTGTTGTGGAGAGTGGTAAGTACATTGTTGTTCAAATTTGTTCTCCTTATGCCCTTTATTTGTTATCAATGTCGTAAGATGAGACTGATAGGGACTGTAAGTGAGTGTAATAGGTGATTAGTTGTGGGGTTAGTCATTTGTCAGGCATTGTTTAGTGAGGTTTTGGAGATTTTGATAATAAAGTTGGTTTTGCATTGTGTTGTGGATTGAAAAATTTAATAGATGGTTGATGTATTTGGTATTCCCGTGTTTCATCATGGGGCTACTTTTCAAGGGCACCTACCGATGAGCTAGTCTATCTGCATGGTCAAGTTGAGAGGTTTCTTCCGATGGACTTGGATTCTGTCAATTTCGAAGATCTAGTCACGATGTTCAAAGGACTGGGATATCAATCGTATAAGGAGGCTTACTGGTATGATCCAAAAAGCAAATATATAGAGTCAGGGTTGCATGTACTGAGGGGGGATGGAGGGATCAACCAAATGCGACAGGCAAAGTTGAGAAACAAAGATACAGATGAGTTTTACATTTTTTGACCATCCTATTGATCAACCTGAGATCGCAGATGGTGATTGTGAGAAAAATGATGAAGTTGAGGAAGAAGTCAATCCAAATGACTTTGAGAAGTTGGATGACTCATCTACTGATGATGATAGCGATGGCAGTGAGGAAGATGAGATGTATAAACCACCACCTGCTGGTTATGAAAGTGAGAATGAGAGTGGTGAAGATGAAGAGGGCAGAAAGATTAGAGTTGCCAAAAGGAAGAGGAAACATTTCCATCGTCAAGGAAAGGGGTTGAACCCAAGTAAAAGCCAAAAAAACAAGCAACACGAGTCTAAAATGCAAAAATTTAAAGTAAGAAGGGTGGCGTCTGGGACCAATTTGGAGAATTAGGGCACCTCCTAAAATGTCATCGTTTTGGGAGCAGAGCTGAAGGACCTTCTTTTCCTCCAAATAAATGTCAACATGTCATCCTACACCGTAATTGATACATCACTCCGTTATTGCCACATGGATGCTACATCAGCATTGTCTGTTTGACATTAGAGAGCAGATTAAACGGAAGGACTAAATTATACGGCGTTTTGAGAGGTCAAGGATCATTTTGTATTTTCCAATCCTGAAGGAGTTAAATGTCCACAAATTAAAAGTTTAGGGGCCTATTTGTCCTTTACCCATAACTTTATAATAATTTAATTATTTTTATTATTTTATGTAAAGAGAAAATAAAAGAAATTTATATAAGGACTAATTTGATTAATTTTTAAAATTTTAGGAATGAAAATGACTTACGTCTGAACTTTCAAGAACTATTTTGATTATAAATAATTTTTTACATGTCAAGTGACACATGACGTGCTAGGTGTCACTGACCTGACACATCAACTAATCATCTTGTGATACATGGCATTAACCTACCATGTCATCATGCCATGTGGCACTTAATGTGACACGTCATCATCTAACTAACGGAGGGACCAATTTGACTTACGTTTTATCTTTTAGGGACTACTATAACTAAAAAAAATCTTTTGAGGACTAATTTGAAAAATGGGCGATCTTTCGATGATGAATTTGACTATTAACTCCTCGAGATTCATTTCATTTTCACCAAATTAAGTTTAAAAATCCAATTCACTTCTATTAGTTTCATTTCCTCTAAAACTCTTAAACCAAAGTTAATCACACAAAAATCCATTTTTCTTTTATAAAACTCATCTTCATTAAATCAAAAGTCTCAAATTACCTCGATAATCCATTCTTCAATTCCATTTGAAATCCTAAAAGCATAATTCTCAGATTTGAAATAATTGCATAAAGCTCACTTTCAACTTCATTCTCAAATTTACTAATTTTTCAAAAGACCAAAAAACATCTTTCTTCATCAATCTAATTCAAATACTGTAAATTCTCCAAAAACTCCTCAAAAGGTAATTCTTTAATCAAACTCAAAACATAATTCTTTTCATATCATATCAAATTGAAAACATAATTCCTTTATTAAATAAATCAAACTCAAAACGTAATCCTTTTCTTAATAAATCAAAATCAAATAATATAATTTTTAAATTCAAATCTAAACAACTCTGCAAACAAAGTCTCTAATTTTTATAAAAAAGTTTGGCAGCATGTCCTCTAAAACTCAAACTATTGCCACCCTTCAAGGGTCTCAACCAAATCAAATCACACATCTCTCAACTAGGCCAATCGTTTCCAATAAATCATTATCACAACCACACCAAACTCAACTAAGGAAATCAATGAAATTCAGAATTCAAACAACCAATCCAATGAATCACAATTTAAACCAACTTGAACATAATCAATTAAAAATCATAATTTCTAACCACCTCAACTAATCAATAATTCAATCAAGCAAACTATTACCTTCCTCCAAAATAATTCAACTCAATCCATAAGACTTACAAAAATCATAAAAAATGTATTTCTCATATTAATATCGACTTATAACAATTCTTGATAGTAAAATGAGTTTAAAAAAACGCCATACCTTGATTGTCAAAACTCGGTAATTATTAAACACAGCAAACCCATTTTCTCTTGGCCCACAATAGCGGCAGCCGCAACCACAGCTCCATACCGCTTCCACAACAACAACAACTACAAACGCGACATGCAATGACCGAAACTTAACCTTATCGCAAGAACGCCGTAAATATCTCAGTAACATAAAATAGAACGGCGATTAAAAGAGCTTTTGGAGCAAGATAACTGGCTACACAAAGAAAGTAACCAATAACAAAGTAGCGGCAGCTCTGGTGGTGATTCCGGCATGCTCTGGCAGCGGCGACTTTGACAACCGTGACCCAGCCAGCGGCGATGGTGCCCTTCAGTAGCTCTGATGGTGGCGACGACGGCGAGGCGGCACTGATAGCGACGAGCTCTTCCTCCTTCTCACGTCTCTCATCCTCTGGTACCCGTTCCCGATGGCGACGCCTTCCCTCTCTTGCGTCGGTTTCTCCTCATGATGGCTTGGCGATGGCTCAGCAGCAACATCGTGACAAAGACGAGGCACAGTGGCAGCGCAGGCAGCCCTCTTGATGGCGACAACGTGAGATAGCTTCCCCCCTCCCAGTGACGGCGAGCTCATAATGGCAGACGCGACACTTCTCTCTCTCCTCTGGGTGCGCACGATGGCGCAGCGAGCGGCAATAGCCTCCGCTGACACACTCTCCCCCTCTCCTTCCTCTTCTCTTCTTCTCTCATCTCTCCTCTCCTTCCTCTGCGTGTGTGGGTGTGTTGAGAAAGGTGAGGGTGGCGCAATGGTTAGTGAGTGAGGGGTGAGTGTGTTGTGTATTAGGGTTAGGGTAATTTTGTAATTTTTGATAAAATTAGGGATAATATAGTAATTAAAAACTAATTTTAATCCAACAATAATTATCAATAAAAAT
Source organism: Arachis duranensis (assembly GCF_000817695.3). NCBI lineage: Eukaryota > Viridiplantae > Streptophyta > Magnoliopsida > Fabales > Fabaceae > Arachis > Arachis duranensis. The sequence continues at coordinate 62,885,167 of NC_029780.3, read as the reverse complement.
ACTGTTATTTTCTAATAAGTACTCTAATTAAAAAATTAGAGATAATCAAACTAATTTTTTTATTCATAAAAAATAAAATTCAAAATCTAAATATTCAAATTAAAGTATATAAAATTCTCATTATTTTTCAATTACTAAAGTTTTAAATTATAAATAAAAAATATTTAAAAATATATTCTTGAATAAATATCATAAATCATAAATAACTTATTATTTAATTTTCAAAAATTTGGGGCCTTACAACTCACTTATCAGCCTCATGAAGCGCCTCTTTATTTTGAAGCACACGTTTCAGACTTGGTTGACCTCCCGGAGTTTATCTTGATGCAAACATAGGAGGAATAATGGTTTTTATTTTCTTTTTTGGATCACCTCCAATCACTTACTTAGTTGGTAACTGACCTGGAATTTATTGTTCTTCTTGCGCCATTGCTTCGTCAATTGCATCCACAATCTCATCACTACCCGCTTCATCAAAAGTCACTTTCTTTTTACTAGTTATACTTTTTTGAATTTCTTTCAATAGACCTTCTGTAACACCCTACTATACTAAATCTTATGCTTAAGTCATAAGACTGAGATAGGAAGGTACTATGAACCTCTAAACAATAAAAATATACGTATATTTATGAAAGAAATAAGTATACTAGGAGCCTTGAAACAAACGGGTAAACAAAAATCGCAAAATAAAAAGTGCAACGCTCAAAGAATAGGATTACTTGCGTACTAAGAAACCTAATAGGAAAAAGATAAAGGTAAACCAAAGATGTAAAGAAAAACCAAGAAAACAGTATAACTAATCCCTGACTCAGCCTGCGAAGCTAAGGCTGGCTGGAGGGTATATATGTACATATGAACATACATAGGTATTTCCAAAATACACCAAAATACCAAAATAAATTCCTATATCTCCCTCAACCTCTAAAAGGAGCAGCATACACAAGTTACTTGGGGAGTAAACTACACACATATATACACAAATATGAACAGAAACCCAAAAGACATCCAGGAACTACTTTGCTTCAAGATCCAGACGCCTAGCGAGGAGCCTCACGACCTGCATCTGAAAAATAGCAACAGAGTATAGAATGAGAACCGGAGGTTCTCAGCATGGTAAAAGTGCCATGCGTATAATAAATAAGGTCCTGAGAATGCCATAGGCAATCCTAGAACTTCGTTATTCAATTATCCAACTTAATTACTAAACAGAAGCCATAAACAGGGGTAGGTATTCTAAATCTACCTAACTTACTCAATTTCAATCTTAATCTAACACCAAACTATTTCTCCATTTCCTCCATCTCTCCATCATCCATAATGCAACAGAAACAAGCAACCAAACAAGTTCACGCACAAGTAATGAGCAGATAGTACAAGTAGCAAGTATAACAAGTTGCAGGTGGTATATATATCAATTAGGCAAACTAAGGAAATTCATAGCAATCAAAACAAACATATGCATATGATGAATGTCTATCCTACTGGCCGTGAGCTCACGTGTCGGTTACTTTGCCAGAGCCCGACACATCTGGTAGCTAACCCAGACATTGGTCTCTAGGTTGCACATCTCCAGGAGGATCATAAACGAAGGAGAGTGCCTTTCCACCTTCTCCTGAAGGTTTCATGAAGGAGAGTGCCTTTCCACATCGAAGGAGTATGCCTTTCCACCTTGCAACCAGAGAAGAATGTGGGGGAAACAATACAAAGGAGAGTACTTTTCCACCTTTCCCACATCCCCATCACTGTAAGAGAGGAAACTTCTGTCCTCAACTTGCCATCCGAACACATTTTTAAGTTAACATGCAATTGGGTTCGCACCCCAAACCTTGCCATCTCAACCATTTCGACCATATCCAGTCATTGACAATCTCAACGTTCCCCATATATTCTAATTTAGTCACATCTTCACACTTTTTATTCTTAATTCATCATTTTCCAAGCTTATTTCACCCCCAAATTATCATTCATCCCTAGCTTCACCTTATCACTAGGCATACTGATGAACGGATTTTTGATGGTATAGAATTTTACAAATGAATTCTCGTTGCAAGTATAGTTTCTAAACCAATCAATAATCCTTTCATACAAAAAGTTGTTTGTCACTAGTACAAACCCCTAAAATTTATAAACCGAAGTATTCAAACCTCGGGTCGTTCTCCCTAGGAATTACAGTAAAGTGTCTTGTTATTGGTTGTGAATTATTTTGGGGTTTTGATAAGAAGCATGAAAGATAAATGGCAAGAAAGTAAACTAAGGCCTAAAAAGATCTTGGCAAGGGTTGGTGGTCAAGGGTCTCTATCCTAATCACTAACCACAATATGAGAATTGGCAAGGATTAATCTCATTAAATCATCCTCTAACTAGTTGTATAGGAAAGTCAAATGAGCTATATCAATCCTAGTCCATAAGTCCTAACTCTCCACTAATTCAGTTAGTGAGAACTAGAGTCAATGGATCTCAATCATCAATTACTTGGACATTAGTAACTCAAGAGTTCCTAAGTTACCATTCCAAGCCAAGAACATAAAACTCTACTCTAAAATCCAACCAAGCATTTCATCAAACACTTGGAAGGCATGAAAGGAAAGTGTTCATACCCTGACCGAGCTCCTCCAACTCGGCAAAATCCATGAAAGGTCCGACCTCGTCCCAAGGCCCACACCTGAGGTCGGACCTC
>NC_029780.3:62857051-62881525 GCF_000817695.3 Arachis duranensis | reverse complement strand
TGGGCGCAGTGACAGTGTGCAAAAGGATCAATGGATCTTATTCCGACACGATCGAGAACCGACAGCTGATTAGCCATGGGGAAATCGTAGAGGACATATTTTCACTGAGAGGCCGGATGGTAGCCATTGACAACGGTGATCCACCAACATACAACTTGCCATGGAAGGGAGTACGCATGATTGGATAAGGACAATAGGAAAGCAGAGGCTCAGAGGGAACAAAGCATCTCCATACACTTACCTGAAATTCCCACCAATGAATTGCATAAGTATCTCTATCCTATTTTATGTTTTATTTCTCTTTTTATTATCAAAACCTTTTAACCATTTTAATCCTCCTGACTGAGATTTACAAGATGACCATAGCTTGCTTCAAGCCGACAATCTCCGTGGGATCAACCCTTACTCATGTAAGGTATTACTTTGATGACCCAGTGCACTTCTGGTCAGCTGTGCGGAGTTGTGAGAGAAGTGTGAACTCACGACTTCGCATACCATACATCAAAGCATGAATTAAACCTAGATCTAGAGAAGAATTAAACCTAATCCTAAACCTAATTCTAGAGAAAAGAGAGAGCTTCTCTCTCTAGAAAACTAAAACTAAAGCTAGACCTTAAGTCCTCATGAAACATAGCATGCCTTCCCCTTCAATCCTTGATCCTTTTAAGCATTTTGGCGCCAAAGTTGGTTCAGATTGGGCCCCACACCCCCTGTGAATTCGCTGGGCATGATTTCACTTAAAATGTCACGTGCCAGCATCGATGCGTACACGCATAGCACGCTTATGCGTCCATGGGGTTTTGCGCGATCCACGTGTAGGCGTCTAGTGCGTGTGCACGTCCATGGACTTGTCTCAAATCTTTGGCTTTTCATGATTTTTCCACTTTGCATGCTTTCTCTTCACTCCTTTGATCCATTCCTAGCCCTTTTCAATATGAAATCACTAGCAAACACATCAAGGCATCTAGTGGAATCAAAGGAAGATTAAAATTATCAAATTAAGGACCCTAAAAAGCATGTTTTCATACTTAATCACAATTAAAGGAGAAATCACAAAACTATGCTATTTCATTGAATAAATGTGAGAAAAGATTGATAAAATGCTCTAGATTCAACACAAGATAAACCCTACAAATGGGATTTATCAGTTGTTTGCAACCATCTCAATGAGTTCTCTAGCTTCTGCAGGTGTTTTCTTCAAGTGGAAAGATCCACCTGCAGAGCTGTCCAATGAAATTTTGGATAATTTAGATAAACCATCATAGAACATGCCTATGATGGACCACTCTGAGAGCATGTCAGGAGGACATCTCTTGATCTGTTGCTTGTATCTTTCTCAAACTTCATAGAAGGATTCACCTTCTCTTTGTCTGAAGGTTTGAACTTCCACTCTAATCTTACTCATCCTTTGAGGGGGAAAGAACTTAGCCAGAAAAGCATTGACCAGCTTTTCCCAAGAGTCAAGACTCTCTCTTGGTTGGGCATCCAACCATAGCTTAGCTCTGTCTCTTATAGCAAAGGGAAAGAGCATAAGCTTGTAGACTTCAAGATTTACTCCACTAGTCTTTACAATATCACAGATCTGTAAGAACTCAGCCAAGAACTGATGTGGATCTTCCATTGCAAGTACATGAAACTTACAGTTCTATTGCAAAAGAGAGACTAACTGAGGCTTAAGCTCAAAATTATTAGCTCCAATGGTAGGTACAAATATGCTTCTGCCATAAAAGTCAGAGGTAGGCATGGTGAAGTCACCAAGAACCTTTCTGGCATCATCCTCAGGTTCGGCCATGTCTCCTATTTCTTGTTCAAAATTTTTTGAAAGATTTTTTTGGAGTGTTGTGCTCTGGCTTGTTGTAAGCTTTTCTTCAGAGTCCTTTCAACTTTAGGATCAAGATCAAAGAGGAGTTCTTTATCCCTGTTCTTGGTCATAAACAAGAAGAGAAGAAAAGAAAGAAAGGAAGAAAGCTTTTTGTGTCAATTGGCAAAGAGCTCCGAGTGAGATGTGACTAAGAAGAGAAAGAAGAAAAAAAGAAAAGTGAAGATAGAAGAGAAAAGGGGAGTAGAATTCGAATAAATAGAAGTAGAGATGAGAAGAATTAGAAATAGAAAAGATAAATAAGAATTAAAATATTTTTGTTTTTATTTTATTTGTTAATTAATTTTCAAAAATTAAGTTAATAACTTAAAAATATTTAAAATTATGTTAAATTTTCAAAAATAGGAGAGAGGAAGAGAGTTTTCGAAAATTGAGAGAGGAGAGTTAGTTAGGAAGTTTTGAAAAAGAAGAGAGAAAAGATCAGTAATTAATTAAGAAAAGATTTAAATTTTAAAAATAAGATAAGAGATAAGATAAGAAAAGATTTGAAATTAAAATTTGAAATTAAAAAAAAAGACAAGAAAAGATAATATTAGAAATTAAAAAGATTTGAAAAAGATATGATTTTAAAATTTGAAGTTAGAAAGGATAAGATAAGAAATTGAAAAGAGATAAGATTTTTGAAAAAGATATGATCTTTAATTTTGAAAAGATTTGATTTTCAAAAATTGAAAACTAAGATAAGATAAAAAGAATTTTAAAATTGAAATCTGAAATTTTATTTAAAAATTTCGAAAACTAAGTTAAAATAAAAATAGAAAAGATATTTTTTATTTTTGAATTTAATGATGAAAGAGAAAAACAAGTAAAAGACACAAAACTTAAAATTTTTAGATCTAATGCTCCGAGTTTTCAAAAATTTGAGGAAAAAACACAATGGGACACCAAACTTAAAAATTTTAAGATCAAAACACAAGAAAACTTTGAAGATTGACAAGAACACTAAGAACAAGCCTCAAGAAACTCAAAGAACACAAGAACATATAAAGGACACCAAACTTAAAATTTTTGGAAAACTAAACACAATTTTTGAAAAACAAAAAGAGAAACACAAGAAAATACCAAACTTAAAGATTTGACACAGGATTTAAACAAAGAAACTATTGTTGAATTTTTTTGAAAGAAAGACTCAAAGGGAACAAAAATTTAACCAAGAACAAACATAAAAGACTCAAATTAAGAACAAAGATTAAACACAAAAAAGAAAAATATTTTTGAAACAGTTTTTAAACTTTTTGAAAAATAGAGAAGAAGAAAATAAAAATAAAAGACTCAACAAAATAAAAATTACCTGATCTAGGGAGCAAGACAATCCATCAGTTTGTCCAAACTCGAACAATCCCCGGCAATGGCGCCAAAAACTTGGTGAACGAATCCCCACACTTTCATACATCTGTACCAGCAAGTGCATTGAGTTGTCCAATAAATACTTGAGTGAGTCAGGGTCGATCCCACGACAATTGTGGTTTGAAGCAACCTATGGTTATCTTGTAGGTCTTAGTCAGGCATTTCAAGAATTAGGGGAAACTATTCTTAATTTGTATTTGTGAATTCGAATGGAATCAGTAATAGGAATAAGGTTACGGATTGGAGTTGCTTTGCCTTTCTGAATTAACTCTGGCATTACTGTCTTCTTTGCTTGTGAATGAATGCCTTTATTGAGAGGTTGTCAATACTCCTCTGGATCTGAGCCCCGGGGTTAGTGTGGATCCAGTCTGCTTGAGGGTGAAGCTTGTACAGTCCATTCTCCTTAATGATCCTACTTAAAGCACCACAAACAAGGTCGAATCTTCCGGATCAAAGAATGCTGTAACTTTGGATTCTAGCCTCACCATAGAGACCCTAATCTTCGCGGAAATCGGCTGAACTAGTGTCTCGAGAAGTCCCCAAACAAGTCGTGGATTAGCCGTGTGAGAGATGTATAATCAAGCTGGCGGTTTGATGCTTTCCACTGAAGTATTCACATGAACCCAAGTAGACACGGGTGTTTGTCAGGCACATTTATCTTAGTATGATGAACATAGCTGGTTGTCACTGATCATCCTATTCACCATGTTGAAAAACGAGTATACATCTTATAATTAATCAAATATGGATCGAAGAGAAACAGTAATACTTTTATTAATTCATAGGACTTAGCAGGGCTCCTTCCCTCAACCTAGGAGGTTTAGAAACTCATAATAAAAGGAAAATACAATGGTAAAAATGTGTAAAGTCTACAAAAAGCTTTTGTGGTCTGAATAGAATAAATCTAATCCGTTAAATACTAAACAAATGACTAGTAAGAGCGAAACAGTATTTTTAGTGCTAAATGGTGAGTGTTTGTGCTGAGCTTTGATGAGATCCACATGCTATGAGAACTCTAGGGCATTGAACACTGGCTAGGGGGTCCTCTCTGGGCGTTTGGATGCTGGTCTCTGCTTTGTGGGCGATGGACGCATAGAAGGGGCCAGGAGGCTTGAGTTAGACGCCGGTTTTGGGTATTCTAATCTGAAGAGAATTATAGATTATTATATTATACATTGCTGGAAAGCTCTGGAAGTCTGCTTTCCATAGCGGTTGATAATGCTCCATTTGAACTTTTGTAGCTCCAAAAAAGGTCTTCTGAGTGCAAGGAGGTCAGATTCAGACATCATCTACAGTGCTTTCTCTGTCTGTGAATCAGACTTTTGCTCCAGCTCCTCAATTTCAACCAGAAATTACCTGAAATTGCTTAAAAACACAAAAACTCATAGTAGAATCCAAAAATGTAAATTTAACACTAAAACCTATAACAACTTGATAAAAACATACAAAAAACTATATGAAAATAATGTCAAAAAGCGTATAAAATATCCGCTCATCACATACCTCCACCACAATAGTAACACAAACACAAACCATCTCTGCACGGAGTGTTTAGATGGTAACCCCCATATCTTCTGCAAGTCAAGTTGTTGGAAGGAACTTGAGCTTGTTTCCCCTTTTCTCTTCCTTGGTTGTTGTTGTTATTGAACCTCCAAAATTTGTTCTGACCCTGATGGGGTTGTGGAACTGATGAGAGAACTTTTGCGTGGTCTAGAAATTTGCGGATAAATCATCGTTGCAAGTATAGTTTCTAAACCTTCAAAAGTTCTTTCATACAAATGTTTTGGGTGTCACAAGTAACAAACCCCTTTAAAAATTGTTAACCGAGTATTCAAACCGCGGGTCGTCTTCTCAAGGAACTGCAAGGAGGTATGTTCTTATTATTGGCTATGGAGATTGTGAATTTGGGGTTTCAAGAATGAGGAATAAGTAATATAAATGGCAATTAAAATAAATAAATACTGTAAAGCAACTTTTGGCAAGGTGAGAGAAATTAGAAGTCCAACTTAGTTATCCCTCTCAACAATAATGAAAGTTGTATCTTAATTCCACTTAGTTAACCTTTGAAGAAACGGTAAGTCAAGGGACTAATTAGTTTGACCTTCGAATCCTTTTTATTTCCTAAGAAAAAGTTGGGATTATTGAAGTTCAGTTCAATTAGCAAGATAACGATTATCACTTACGCTGAGTTTGATAACTGTTGAGTTACTGATTTCTTAACTAAGACCAAAAGGGAAAAAAGTAAATTGCTGGAATAAAATATCTTCAGATCGGAAGCAATGGTAACGTAAATAAAGCAAGCAATCATAAACTGAAAATACCTCAATTATCATTAATTCAAACAATAATCTGTGACATGGAATAATTCATAAATTAAATTATAAAATTAAATAATTAACTCAAATGTTGGAATAAATAAATAAAGTGAAAGGGAATCTTAAAAACAAAGGAACATAAAAAAACCTGGATCGAGAGTCACTCTTACAAGCTAAGAGAAGTCCTAAATCCTAAATCTAAATCATCGGAAGTAACAAAAATGCGAGCCCCCTTTTGAATGGATGCATTCCTCCAATTTATAACCTCTAGTCTATGCTGTCTGTACTTGGATCTAGGCCAAAAAGGGCTTCAGAAATTGTTGGGGGCGTATTCTGTAAATTTTGATTCGTGGCCTCCGTCACGCGTCCGCGTGGGTCACGCGGTCACGTTATTCGGAACTTTTTCTTGCCACGCGGTCGCGTCAGTCACGCATCCGCGTCGTATGCGTTCTGCTTAAGGCGTGCGGTCGCGTCAGTCATGCGGCCACGTCACTGCTTCTTCGCTTCTGGCACGCGATCGCGTCGTCCATGCGATCACGTGAGTGCCAGTTTCTTCAAAGCTCCGTTTCACACTTTCCTTCCATTTTTGTATGTTTTCTTTTCCATCCTTTAAGTCATTCTGCCTTAGAAAATCTAAAACTACTCAACACACTAATCACGGCATCGAATGGAAATAAAGGTAATTAAAATAATTAATTTTAAAGCTTAGAAAACATGTTTTTCACATACATCACATAATAAGGAAGGGAAAGAAAAACCATGCAATTAATATGAATAAGTGGGTGAAGGATTGAATAAATCACTCAAACTAAGCACAAAATAACTCATGAAATATGGGTTTATCAACCTCCCCACACTTAAACAATAGCATGTCCTCATGCTAAATCCAAGATGAAGATTAAGGTTAGGTTAAAGTGGTGGAATGTTATGCAATGCAACCTATTCTAAATGCATCTACCTAAATGAGTCATGCAATTCCAATTTATCCACTCATATATAAAGCTTACATGTAGCCAAATTAATTCACATTCTCAAGGAGTCATATATATATATATATATAGCCAACCCTCAAATAATAAAGCATTTTAGCAAATGAGATGGGAAAGAAAAATATTGTACAAACTTGCAAAACAATTAGTAATTTAAGCACAGATATATGTTGATGAGTTATTGAATCCTCACTGGATTTGTGTTTACTCTCTAGTCACTCAGTGTTTATTGGGTTTATTCACTCTACTTTTCTTTTTATTTTTAGTTCCTATAACTTTGTTCTTCATCTAACCAATCAACAATTATAGAGTATAGTCATACCAAAAATCATGAGGTCTTTAATTAAGGTTGTAATGGGGCTAAGGTAAAGGTAAGGATATATGTATAAGGCTAAGTGAGCTAATAAGTGAATCCTTAATTAGACTAAGATCTCACCTAACATACATATTTAGTAAAACAAAACTTGTTTACCTATTTTCCCATATTTTCCCACTTGTTGTTACATGCTCATGCTTCAATTTTTATTTTTATCCCATGTGCATTGCTTTTATTTTGCATTGGGGAATTCTTTTGTATCCCCTTTATTAAATACTGAAAGATAACTCTCTCTTTTTTTTAATGAACATGGTAATTTAACTTTGATTTTTCATGAGCATGCTTCCCAAAGTTTCTGAGTTATTTTATTTCTTTCAACTTTTTCTACCTTTTGTTTTTATCATCCATGTTCCCAATAGGTTTCCCACATTTTAATCTATTCATAATTTTCTATCTTAAGCTAACCAAGGATTCAACTTGGGATTTTATTTTGTTTTTCTACTTAAGGCTAGTGGTGTGGCTAAATAGAATAAAAGGGATTTTAAAGGCTCAAGGGGGCTAACAAAGGTGATGTAAAAGGTAGGCTATTTTTGGGGCCAGTGGTGATGTAAAAGGTAGGCTAATTTGGGGTAGGTGAGCTAAAATCAAATAATGGCCTCAATCATTCTCTTGGTATGTATATATTCTATATTCTATAATTGGACATATAGATTAAAACAAAGTAAAGAACATCAGAATAAAAAAAGAAGCGAAACACACATGAATGAAATTATGGTTTGAATGTAACCATACAATTAAGCTCAAGACTCACAGGCTGTGTGTTCTCTAACTCAAGCATCATATATCATTTATATATGTTATGCAGGTTTAGTTAAAAATTTCCATTATTCTCATAAAAAAATTATTTAGGGTAGCCTTTAAAGTTTTAATGTTTCTCCTTGATGAAATGTTGTCAACTTAACTATATGATGTAATGCTCTATATACAAGGTTTATGGATTTAAATATGTTATGTTCAATTTCCTAGCTTACTTCCTTTTTATATTTTTCAATTTAGACTAAGCTATCTTATGCTAAAAAGGGTAAACTATACTAATTAATCCACTAATAAGTCAGAATTGCAAACGAAACTAAATAGCTAAAATATGAACTAAAAATGCAAAATGCGAAAATAGAGTAGAAATACATAAAAGTAGCAATGTATAAGTACTCAGAAAATAACAATAAAAAGAAAAATACAGAAAAATAACCAAAATAAAAGAAAAAGAAGTGTAGTGGTTCACCAAATTAAAACGCCAGAGATGGCGACCTCCCCACACTTAAAGTGAAGCATCGTCCCTGATGCTCAGTCAAGCCGGGTGTGAAAGGGGTGTCATCACTGGTAGGGATGGTAGCTGGAGGCTCTGTGGTGGTAGTGGGCGAAGGGTCTGGCTACTGTAGAGGAGGTGCGGACTAGATCGGGATCTCCGGATCTGCAGCCTCAATCTGATGTAGGACCTCCTGGTGTGCAGTCTGCTCTATGCCTGCCTACTGATAGGTCTCCGCCTGGGAATGAGTCTCCTCCTCGTGCTCATCCTCCTCCTCCTCTGATGGCTCTGATGGTGTGTCAGGCTTGGAGGGGATGTCAGCACCCTATCGGATCATCAGCTTCAGATGCGAATAGCGTCGCTGGCTGCGATGCTCCAATCTCTCATACCGGCGCCGGTTACGGCGCTCCATCTGATCAAGCTGGCGGAATAGGCGGTGCACGAGGCGGTATACGTGCTCTGAGGCCGGTGGAGAAGCAGTGGTGGCAGCAGGGGCAGCTGTGGATGAAGAGGGTCCAGCAGACGGTGGTGCTATCTCATCAGTAGCAGTAAAGGGTGGTGGTCTGTAGCCCAAAGCGAGGAAGTTCCTGCTGTGAGGAATGATCTTCCTGCAGTCCACCGCTGGTGGTCTCTCATCGGCATCCTCCCATGGCACGTCAGCCTGACGGCCTAGCTGTGTAATCAGATAAGGAAAAGGGAGGGTGCCGCGGACGTGGACACTGGCCATATAATGCCGGATAAAGCGTGGTAGATAAAGGTCCTTACCCTCCATCACACACCATAGGAGGGTGATCATAGCAGCCGGGATCTCTATCTCATGAGTACTCGGCATCACATAGTTGCTCAAGATCTGGTGCCATAACCGAGCCTCATCATTTAAGTACGCTCGCTTGATTCCCTTGGGTAGGGTAGTGTCCTGACCCATCTCCCAAGGAACAGTCGGGTTGAGGGCTATCCGTTCCTTCACAGCATCCCAATCAAATCGCACCAGTCGCATGTCCTCTTCAGCCTTTTTATAACCATCAGGCTGATCGGACTTTGGCTGGTAGCCAGAGAATGTTCTCTATGGCCTCCTCAGTGATCGGAATCTGTTTTCCTCTCAGGTTCACTGCATCTAGGGTAGTAAGGTAGTAGTTGCAGTAGAATTCCTGAAACCAAGATGCGTTGACCTCTGTCAGTGCTCTCTCCAGAAAGAACCAGCCTCTTTGCTTGATTTGCTCAGTGGTGTAATGCCGGAGTGCTTTTGGAATCTTTAGAGTTCTCTCCAGGTATAGGTTTCTGGAGTCTGCAAATGCCGGATACTTCAGCTCACAGTACCGGTTTGCAAATTTTATTGGATCATTTGCAGGGAGCAGCTGGTCAGCCTTTTCCCGCTGTGTAAAGTTCTTCTCCCGCCAGGAGGAATCATGCATTAAGTCAATGATGGACTGGGAGGACTCTCCTCTTTTGTGCTTGCCAGTAGCCTTGCCTTTCCCTTTCCTCTGTGAGGTGGACATCCTGAAAACAGAAAACCAGGATATGGATAAAAATAGAAAAGCAAATAGGCAAGTAATCAAAGAAAACTCAAAGTGGCAAAGGAGAATTAGAATGAGGTAAATGAGTTAAATAAATGTGCATTAAGGATTGTATAGCAGTTTAAAAAAATTTGAAAGGAATAATTTACAATCCAAAATGTATCAGAATTCAAGTTAAATAGAAAAATTATCATTATGCCATAGTTAGAAAGTTAGAGGAAAGTGAAAAGTCAGAAAAGAGATTTTAAAAAGTTAGTATGGTTAGAATTTGAAAAAGAAGTTAGTAAATTAAAATTAGTGAGTTAGTAAAATGTGGGTTAAAGTAAGTGGCATAAAGAAAATATTCCACGTAACAAGGATTTATAGGTAAGAATAGAAGTAACTCATTACCAAACAAGGAAAACAAGTGGATGCTGATTCAAAGAGATATAAAGAAGAATTGGAATCAGAGCATCACAGATGCAGTTTATAAACCAGGAAATCAAAGAGGATAAGAAAGCCTGCCATGGTATTCATGAAATGGTTTGGTTAAAGCAGAACAACAGAGTTTAAATTGCCAAACCAAAACATGAATGAAAACATTTTACAAAAATTTGGGCAGCATTCCGGCTAAAATTGGATTATCCCAGAAAATAAACAGCAATCAAAGCAGTTCATATGAATTAAAAAGTCAAGCTACAGGTACATATAAAGAATATAAACATGAAAAGTCAATGTAAAGAGCAGCAATATACAAGAAATACAGCATATGAACAAGATTACAGCAACAGCAGATTTGCAAATATGATAAAATAGAAGCAAGAACAGTGCAAATAAACAGACCTAGATCCACTAACCATAGCCTAATCTACCTAACATCCTAAAATCCACTACAACATGCATATCTAGCTATCCTAAACATGAACATAAACGGAAAAAAATAAGAAAAACTATGAACAGAAAAAGGGATCGCGTGTTGCGGAACCTGGAAAGGCGAAAGAAGTAGAACGGGGCAGAAAAACGGCTGGGTGGTGAGGAGAGGGGGGGCAGTGGCGGAGGAGGGAGGGAGGAAGAAGAAAGAGGAAGAAAGAATGGGGGTTGGGTGCGGCTGGGGGCGGCTAGGGTCGGACGGCGGCGGTGGGTGGTTTCTGGCGGTGGTTGGTACAGCGGTAATGGTGGCTGGGTGGTGGTGGTTGAGGGTTGGGGAGAGAGAGAGAGAGGGTTGAGAGTGAAGGGGTGGGGCGCGAGATAGGGTTTCGCGTGACCTGGGGGGGTTATATTTTGAAATCCACGCGGCCGCGTGGGGCATGCGGTCGCGTGGTGGGGGTGAAAATGGGGGTGACGCGATCACGTGGGTCGCACGATCGCGTGAGAGGGTATGAGAGGGGATGGCGCGATCGCGTGGGTCACACGATCGCGTCGCTGAAATTTGTGCTAAACACACAATTCCAGCGCCGTGTCAGTGCAACTCTCTGTCTCCTTCTGGGGTGATGTGCAATCCATGCGACGCGATCGCATCGCTCACGCGGTCACGTGGGATTGGTTTTGTGCAAGTGGCACGATCGCATGGGGCATGCGATTGCGTGGGCCAATTTGTGCAAAACGCACAAGGGCCGCACGATTCCAGCCCAACTTTCTGGACGTTGGATCTTTACGCCGATGTCCAGGTCACGCGGCCGCGTGGGTGACGCGGTCGCGCTGGTGGTGTTTTCGCAATATGACGCGATCGCATAGGGCATGTGGTCGCGTCGTGCACCCCTTTTGTTGTTTTTTTTTTATGCATGAAAAATGCAAAATGCAGTGATTAATATGAATGCTATGCATGATGCTAGGTTCAATAAAAATAAAATAAAAAGGAAATAAAAATAAAAACAAATAATATGAAATAAAATGAAAAAGAAGCGACCATACCATGGTAGGTTGTCTCCCACCAAGGACTTTTAGTTAAAGTCCTTAAGTTGGACAGTGGAGGAGCTTCCTGTTATGGTGGCTTATGTTTAAACTCGTCCAAAAATCTCCACCAGTGCTTGGAATGCCAATAGCCTCCGGGGTCCCAAACTAGGCATGTAAAGCTTCTAAGCAGCTTCAAACAGATTGTTAGGCTCACGGGGTGACAAATGTTAGAATAAACTCCAGGATTCTAAGTCTTGCTTTGAAATCCGCCTCCGTCTTGATCTACATGTTTCCATCCGGGCGGTTTAAAGAGTAGAATCTCACCATGGTGACCAAACGTTCTCTGTGATCCATGCAATTGAGCACGATACCAATCCGTGTACTTCGAGGTGAAGCGTGGAACCTTATTGAACCTTGTGCACCAACTCTGAGTACGAGCCATTTCCCTCTTACTCTTAAAGCCGCAAAGAGCTCTAAGCTGGCCATCTGTTTCAAGCAAACCATATTCAAGTGAATAAGTAAATTATAGGTTAAGGATTGTACCCACTTGAAGCTTGTATTAGGTGGTAATGGCCTTGGGATGGGTGTTTCCGGTGGTTCTGTAAGTTCTACTCCCTTGTGTTCTTCTGTGAATTTCTCCACTTCATTGCAAGAGTCTTCAAATGTATCTGTGTCCTGGTCAAAGTCTCCTATGTCTTCCTCATCACTTGAGTCATAGATTGGAGGTTACCTCCGCATCATCTTTGCATTCACTTGGGGAAGATTCTTCGATCTCAGAGAATTCACTTGCGGATGCAAGTTCTTTACTAAGAGAGCTAGACTTGTGACTATCATCATCAAGGGAATTCGCTTCTTGGATTATTCCGTTTGATTCTTCATAAGCGACTTGCCTCCGGGGTTGTGTACTATCCTCCTTAGCATCAACTGTAACGTCCCTAACAGAGTTATCCTCAGCTCTGGATTCCCATGGAGGTTCAGCATCTCCTAGATCTTCAACCAACTCTTCTTCTTGAACAATGACAGCTTTTTCTACTTGTTCTAGTACAAATTCATTTCCTGTCTTGTCCACTGGAGTTTCTGGTATCTCTTTCATGCTCTGCTTTTCATTAGACTGTCCACATGGAGTTGTGGCTGATCCTTGTATATTTGAGCGCCTAGAAACCCATTGAATTACTGCTTGCTCCAGTTGTCGAATGGTGGTTTGAAGATTATCTACTGTTTCCTTTAGGCGAACCTCTGCTTCTCGGGTTGCCGAACTTGGACATGATACATAATAAAGTGGTGGTGATTGGGAGTGATTGGATTGGTAGTGGTGTAAGGAAGGATCATATGGTGGCGAATGGTGAAAGGAAGCTTGTGAGTGTGGTGGTTCGAGGTTATGTTGAAAGGGTGGCCTATATGCAGGGTGGGGCTTATTGGTAGTTACAAGGTTGTCCACCGTATCTTTCAGCTGGGTATGCATTGTAGAATGGTCTTTGTCCAGGATATCTCAGAGGGTGTTTTTGCCTAAAGGGTTGATTAGATCCTCTTGGCTCCATCCATCCTTGATTGGTCTGACCTTGATGCATATTCTTGCTGTAACTTCTATTTCCTTCAACAAAGTTAGAACCAAACTCAAAGCGAGAGGGGTGAGAGTTCATGGTAGCAAATAACTAGTAAGGGTGAAATAGTCTTTTTAGTGCTAAAATTCACTTCTGGGGCTAGGGCTGGCAAACAGGCCTAAATCCACCAGCCAACCTACCTAACCCGCCAAAAAAGGCGGGCTGGTTGGAAAATTGGGACCGCCAAATAGCAGAAGCCCGCCAAACCCGCATTGCTTAAACCGCGGGCTTTGGCGGGGCCGGACAGGCTTTCCCTCGGGCTTAGTTTTTTTTAGTGAGGGATTGCCAAAACTTAACTTCTCCCAACCTAACTTACAAGAGTATGAAGATAAAAATTGGGTGTTTTGGATTATGTTTATGTTACTTTGAAGATAATATTTATAATTATGTTTTGGATTATGTTTATTTTGTTTTGGAGAGAATATTTATACTTATGTTTTGGATGAAAACTTGGTTTATAATTATGTTTATTAGATATTTTATAATTTCAAAGACTTTAATGTTTGTGAATATAAAAAATATAATTTTTATGCCTTTAGAAATTATAAATTTATTAATATGGTTATGAAATTATATATATTATTTAGTAGTTAATAGTAAAAAAAATGAGGAGTTTTGGCGGGCTTAGCCTGCCAGCCCGCCAACCCGCAGTTAGGCGGGGCGGGGCGAGCTTCCCCACTTGCCACCGCTATCTGGGGCCAACTTAGTGAGTGTTTGGGTTGAGCTTTGATGAGATCCACATGCTATGAGGCCTCTCGAGCGTTGAACACTCGCTAGGGGGTCCTCTTTGGGCGTTTGGATGCTGGTCTCTGCTTTGTGGGCGCTGGACGCATAGAAGGGGCCAGGAGGCTTGAGTTAGACGCCGGTTTTGGGTATTCTAATCTAAAGAGAATTATAGATTATTATACATTGCTGGAAAGCTCTGGAAGTCTGCTTTCCATAGCGGTTGAGAATGCTCCATTTGAACTTTTGTAGCTCCAAAAAAGGTCTTCTGAGTGCAAGGAGGTCAGATTCGGACAGCATCTGCAGTGCTTTCTCTGTCTGTGAATCAGACTTTTGCTCCAGCTCCTCAATTTCAACCAGAAATTACCTGAAATTGCTCAAAAACACAAAAACTCATAGTAGAATCCAAAAATGTAAATTTAACACTAAAACCTATAACAACTTGATAAAAACATACAAAAAACTATATGAAAATAATGTTAAAAAGCGTATAAAATATCCGCTCATCACATACCTCCACCACAATAGTAACACAAACACAAACCATCTCTGCACGGAGTGTTTAGATGGTAACCCCCATATCTTCTACAAGTCAAGTTGTTGGAAGGAACTTGAGCTTGCTTCCCCTTTTCTCTTCCTTGGTTGTTGTTGTTATTGAACCTCCAAAATTTGTTCTGACCCTGATGGGGTTGTGGAACTGATGAGAGAACTTTTGCGTGGTCTAGAAATTTGCGGATAAATCATCGTTGCAAGTATAGCTTCTAAACCTTCAAAAGTTCTTTCATACAAACGTTTTGGGTGTCACAAGTAACAAACCCCTTTAAAAATTGTTAACCGAGTATTCAAACCTCGGGTCGTCTTCTCAAGGAACTGCAAGGAGGTGTGTTCTTATTATTGGCTATGGAGATTGTGAATTCGGGGTTTCAAGAATGAGGAATAAGTAATATAAATGGCAAGTAAAATAAATGGCAATTAAAATAAATAAATACTGTAAAGCAACTTTTGGCAAGGTGAGAGAAATTAGAAGTCCAACTTAGTTATCCCTCTCAACAATAATGAAAGTTGTATCTTAATTCCACTTAGTTAACCTTTGAAGAAAAGGTAATTCAAGGGACTAATTAGTTTGACCTTCGAATCCTATTTATTTCCTAAGAAAAAGTTGGGATTATTGAAGTTCAGTCAATTAGCAAGATAACGATTATCACTTACGCTGAGTTTGATAACTGTTGAGTTACTGATTTCTTAACCAAGACCAAAAGGGGGAAAAAGTAAATTGCTGGAATAAAATATCTTCAGATCGGAAGCAATGGTAATGTAAATAAAGCAAGCAATCATAAACTGAAAATACCTCAATTATCATTAATTCAAACAATAATCTGTGACATGGAATAATTCATAAATTAAATTATAAAAGTAAATAATTAACTCAAATGCTGGAATAAATAAATAAAGTGAAAGGGAAGCTTAAAAACAAAGGAACATAAAAACCTGGATCGAGAGTCACTCTTACAAGCTAAGAGAAGTCCTAAATCCTAATCCTAAGAGAGAGAGGAGAGAACCTCTCTCAAAACTAAATCTAAATCATCGGAAGTAAAAAAAATGCGAGCCCCCTTTTGAATGGATGCATTTCTCCAATTTATAACCTCTAGTCTATGCTGTCTGTACTTGGATTTGGGCCAAAAAGGGCTTCAGAGATCGCTGGGGGCGTATTCTGTAAATTCTGATTCGTGGCCTCTGTCACGCGTCCGCGTGGGTCACGCGGTCACGTTATTCGGAACTTTTCCTTGCCACGCGGTCGCGTCAGTCATGCGTCCGCGTCGTATGCGTTCTGCTTAAGGCGTGCGGTCGCGTCAGTCATGCGGCCGCGTCGCTGCTTCTTCGCTTCTGGCACGCGATCGCGTTGTCCATGCGATCGCGTGAGTGCCAGTTTCTTCAAAGCTCCGTTTCACACTTTCCTTCCATTTTTGTATGTTTTCTTTTCCATCCTTTAAGTCATTCTGCCTTAGAAAATCTAAAACTACTCAACACACTAATCACGGCATCGAATGGAAATAAAGGTAATTAAAATAATTAATTTTAAAGCTTAGAAAACATGTTTTTCACATACATCACATAATAAGGAAGGGAAAGAAAAACCATGCAATTAATATGAATAAGTGGGTGAAGGATTGAATAAATCACTCAAACTAAGCACAAAATAACTCATGAAATATGGATTTATCAACCTCTCCACACTTAAACAATAGCATGTCCTCATGCTAAATCCAAGATGAAGATTAAGGTTAGGTTAAAGTGGTGGAATGTTATGCAATGCAACCTATTCTAAATGCATCTACCTAAATGAGTCATGCAATTCCAATTTATCCACTCATATATAAAGCTTACATGTAGCCAAATTAATTCCCAAGGAGTCATACATATATAAAGCATTTTAGCAAATGAGATGGGAAAGAAAAATATTGTACAAACTTGCAAAACAATTAGTAATTTAAGCACAGATATATGTTGATGAGTTATTGAACCCTCACTGGATTTGTGTTTACTCTCTAGTCACTCAGTGTTTATTGGGTTTATTCACTCTACTTTTCTTTTTATTCTTAGTTCCTATAACTTTGTTCTTCATCTAACCAATCAACAATTATAGAGTATAGTCATACCAAAAATCATGAGGTCTTTAATTAAGGTTGTAATGGGGCCAAGGTAAAGGTATATATGTATAAGGCTAAGTGAGCTAATAAGTGAATCCTTAATTAGACTAAGATCTCACCTAACATACATATTTAGTAAAACAAAACTTGTTTACCTATTTTCCCATATTTTCCCACTTGTTGTTACATGCTCATGCTTCAATTTTTATTTTTATCCCATGTGCATTGCTTTTATTTTGCATTGGGGAATTCTTTTGTATCCCCTTTATTAAATACTGAAAAATAACTCTCTTTTCTTTAATGAACATGGTAATTTAACTTTGATTTTTCATGAGCATGCTTCCCAAAGTTTCTGAGTTATTTTATTTCTTCAACTTTTTCTACCTTTTGTTTTTATCATCCATGTTCCCAATAGGTTTCCCACATTTTAATCTATTCATAATTTTCTATCTTAAGCTAACCAAGGATTCAACTTGGGATTTTATTTTGTTTTCCTGCTTAAGGCTAGTGGTGTGGCTAAATAGAATAAAAGGGATTTTAAAGGCTCAAGGGGGCTAACAAAGGTGATGTAAAAGGTAGGCTATTTTTGGGGCCAGTGGGTTAAAATCAAATAATGGCCTCAATCATTCTTTTTGGTATGTACCTATATTCTATATTCTATATTCTATAATTGGACATATAGATTAAAACAAAGTAAAGAACATCAGAATAAAAAAAGATGCGAAACACACAGGAATGAAATTATGGTTTGAATGTAACCATACAATTAAGCTCAAGACTCACAGGCTGTGTGTTCTCTAACTCAAGCATCATATATCATTCATATATGTTATGCAGGTTTAGTTAAAAATTTCCAATATTCTCATAAAAAAAATTATTTAGGGTAGCCTTTAAAGTTTTAATGTTTCTCCTTGATGAAATGTTGTCAACTTAACTATATGATGTAATGCTCTATATACAAGGTTTATGGATTTAAATCTGTTATGTTCAATTTCCTAGCTTACTTCCTTTTTATATTTTTCAATTTAGACTATGCTATCTTATGCTAAAAAGGGTAAACTATACTAATTAATCCACTAATAAGTCAGAATTGCAAACGAAACTAAATAGCTAAAATATGAACTAAAAATGCAAAATGCGAAAATAGAGTAGAAATACATAAAAGTAGCAATGTATAAGTACTCAGAAAATAACAATAAAAAGAAAATATAGAAAAATAACCAAAACAAAAGAAAAAGAGATGTAGTGGTTCACCAAATTAAAACGCCAGAGATGGCGACCTCCCCACACTTAAAGTGAAGCATCGTCCCTGATGCTCAGTCAAGCCGGGTGTGAAGGGGTGTCATCACTGGTAGGGATGGTAGCTGGAGGCTCTGTGGTGGTGGTGGGCGGAGGGTCTGGCTGCTGTAGAGGAGGTGCGGACTAGATCGGGATCTCCGGATCTGCAGCCTCAATCTGATGTGGGAGCTCCTGGTGAGCAGTCTGCTCTGTGCCTGCCTACTGATAGGTCTCCGCCTGGGAATGAGTCTCCTCCTCGTGCTCATCCTCCTCCTCCTCTGATGGCTCTGATGGTGTGTCGGGCTCGGAGGGGATGTCAGCACCCTATCGGATCATCAGCTTCAGATGCGAATAGCGTCGCTGGCTGCGATGCTCCAATCACTCATACCGGCGCCGGTTACGGCGCTCCATCTGATCAAGCTGGCGGAATAGGCGGTGCACGAGGCGGTATACGGGCTCTGAGGCCGGTGGAGGAGCAGTGGTGGCAGCAGGGGCAGCTGTGGATGAAGAGGGTCCAGCAGACGGTGGTGCTGTCTCATCAGTAGCAATAAAGGGTGGTGGTCTGTAGCCCAAAGCGAGGAAGTTCCTGCTGTGAGGAATGATCTTCTTGCAGTCTGCCGCTGGTGGTCTCTCATCGGCATCCTCCCATGGCACGTCAGCCTGACGGCCTAGCTGTGTAATTAGATAAGGAAAAGGGAGGGTGCCGCGGACGTGGACACTGGCCATATAATGCCGGATAAAGCGTGGTAGATAAAGGTCCTTACCCTCCATCACACACCATAGGAGGGTGATCATAGCAGCCGGGATCTCTGTCTCATGAGTACTCGGCATCACATAGTTGCTCAAGATCTGGTGCCATAACCGAGTCTCATCATTTAAGTACGCTCGCTTGATTCCCTTGGGTAGGGTAGTGTCCTGACCCATCTCCCAAGGAACAGTCGGGTTGAGGGCTATCCGTTCCTTCACAGCATCCCAATCAAATCGCACCAGGCGCATATCCTCTTCAGCCTTTTTATAACCATCAGGCTGATCGGACTTGGCTGGTAGCCAGAGAATGTTCTCTATGGCGTCCTCAGTGATCAGAATCTGTTTTCCTCTCAGGTTCACTGCATCTAGGGTAGTAAGGTAGTAGTTGCAGTAGAATTCCCGAAACCAAGATGCGTTGACCTCTGTCAGTGCTCTCTCCAGAAAGAACCAGCCTCTTTGCTTGATTTGCTCAGTGGTGTAATGCCGGAGTGCTTTTGGAATCTTTAGAGTTCTCTCCAGGTATAGGTTTCTGGAGTCTGCAAATGCCGGATACTTCAGCTCACAGTACCGGTTTGCAAATTTTATTGGATCATTTGCAGGGAGCAGCTGGTCAGCCTTTTCCTGCTGTGTAAAGTTCTTCTCGCCAGGAGGAATCATGCATTAAGTCAATGATGGACTGGGAGGACTCTCCTCTTTTGCGCTTGCCAGTAGCCTTGCCTTTCCCTTTCCTCTGTGAGGCGGACATCCTGAAAACAGAAAACCAGGATATGGATAAAAATAGAAAAGCAAATAGGCAAGTAATCAAAGAAAACTCAAAGTGGCAACGGAGAATTAGAATGAGGTAAATGAGTTAAATAAATGTGCATTAAGGATTGTATAGCAGTTTAAAAAAATTTGAAAGGAATAATTTACAATCCAAAATGTATCAGAATTCAAGTTAAATAGAAAAATTATCATTATGCCATGGTTAGAAAGTTAGAGGAAAGTGAAAAGTCAGAAAAGAGATTTTAAAAAGTTAGTATGGTTAGAATTTGAAAAAGAAGTTAGTAAATTAAAATTAGTGAGTTAGTAAAATGTGGGTTAAAGTAAGTGGCATAAAGAAAATATTCCACGTAACAAGGATTTACAGGTAAGAATAGAAGTAATTCATAACCAAACAAGGAAAACAAGTGGATGCTGATTCAAAGAGATATAAAGAAGAATTGGAATCAGAGCATCACAGATGCAGTTTATAAACCAGGAAATCAAAGAGGATAAGAAAGCCTGCCATGGTATTCATGAAATGGTTTGGTTAAAGCAGAACAACAGAGTTTAAATTGCCAAACCAAAACATGAATGAAAACATTTTACAAAAATTTGGGCAGCATTCCGGCTAAAATTGGATTATCCCAGAAAATAAACAGCAATCAAAGCAGTTCATATGAATTAAAAAGTCAAGCTACAGGTACATATAAAGAATATAAACATGAAAAGTCAATGTAAAGAGCAGCAATATACAAGAAATACAGCATATGAACAAGATTACAGCAACAGCAGATTTGCAAATATGATAAAATAGAAGCAAGAACAGTGCAAATAAACAGACCTAGATCCACTAACCACAGCCTAATCTACCTAACATCCTAAAATCCACTACAACATGCATATCTAGCTATCCTAAACATGAACATAAACGGAAAAAATATAAGAAAAACTATGAACGGAAAAAGGGATCGCGTGTTGCGGAACCTGGAAAGGCGAAAGAAGTAGAACGGGGCAGAAAAACGGCTGGGTGGTGAGGAGAGGGGGGGCAGTGGCGGAGGAGGGAGGGAGGAAGAAGAAAGAGGAAGAAAGAATGGGGGTTGGGTGCGGCTGGGGGCGGCTAGGGTCGGACGGCGGCGGTGGGTGGTTTCTGGCGGTGGTTGGTGTAGCGGTAATGGTGGCTGGGTGGTGGTGGTGGAGAGATGAGAGAGAAGGGGTTGGGGTTGGGGTTGGGAATGGGGCGCGAGGATAGGGTTTCGCGTGCCCTGGGGGGTTATATTTTGAAATCCACGAGGCCGCGTGGGGCATGCGGTCGCGTGGTGGGGGTGAAAATGGGGGTGACGCGATCACGTGGGTCGCACGATCGCGTGAGAGGGTATGAGAGGGGATGGCGCGATCGCGTGGGTCACACGATCGCGTCGCTGAAATTTGTGCTAAACACACAATTCCAGCGCCGTATCAGTGCAACTCTCTGTCTCCTTCTGGGGTGATGTGCAATCCATGCGACGCGATCGCGTCGCTCACGCGGTCACGTGGGATTGGTTTTGTGCAAGTGGCGCGATCGCATGGGGCATGCGATTGCGTGGGCCAATTTGTGCAAAACGCACAAGGGCCGCACGATTCCAGCCAAACCTTCTGGACGTTGGATCTTTACGCCAATGTCCAGGTCACGCGGCCGCGTGGGTGACGCGGTCGCGCTGGTGGTGTTTTCGCAATATGACGCGATCGCATAGGGAATGTGGTCGCGTCGTGCACCCCTTTTGTTGTTTTTTTTATGCATGAAAAATGCAAAATGCAGTGATTAATATGAATGCTATGCATGATGCTAGGTTCAATAAAAATAAAATAAAAAGGAAATAAAAATAAAAACAAATAATATGAAATAAGCTGAAAAAGAAGCGACCATACCATGGTAGGTTGTCTCCCACCAAGCACTTTTAGTTAAAGTCCTTAAGTTGGACAGTGGAGGAGCTTCTTGTTATGGTGGCTTATGTTTAAACTCGTCCAAAAATCTCCACCAGTGCTTGGAATGCCAATAGCCTCCGGAGTCCCAAACTAGGCATGTAAAGCTTCTAAGCAGCTTCAAACAGATTGTTAGGCTCCCGGGGTGACAAATGTTAGAATAAACTCCAGGATTCTAAGTCTTGCTTTGAAATCCGCCTCCGTCTTGATCTACATGTTTCCATCCGGGCGGTTTAAAGAGTAGAATCTCAACATCGTGACCAAACATTCTCTGTGATCCATGCAATTGAGCACGATACCAATCCGTGTACTTCGAGGTGAAGCGTGGAACCTTATTGAACCTTGTGCACCAACTCTGAGTACGAGCCATTTCCCTCTTACTCTTAAAGCCGCAAAGAGCTCTAAGCTGGCCATCTGTTTCAAGCAAACCATATTCAAAGTGAATAAGTAAATTATAGGTTAAGGATTGTACCCACTTGAAGCTTGTATTAGGTGGTAATGGCCTTGGGATGGGTGTTTTCGGTGGTTCTGTAAGTTCTACTCCCTTATGCTCTTCTGTGAATTTCTCCA
Source organism: Arachis duranensis (assembly GCF_000817695.3). Classification (NCBI taxonomy): domain Eukaryota; kingdom Viridiplantae; phylum Streptophyta; class Magnoliopsida; order Fabales; family Fabaceae; genus Arachis; species Arachis duranensis. The sequence continues at coordinate 62,859,717 of NC_029780.3, read as the reverse complement.
CTTCATTGCAAGAGTCTTCAAATGTATCTGTGTCCTTGTCAAAGTCTCCTATGTCTTCCTCATCACTTGAGTCATAGATTGGAGGTTACCTCCACATCATCTTTGCATTCACTTGGGGAAGATTCTTCGATCTCAGAGAATTCACTTGCGGATGCAAGTTCTTTACTAAGAGAGCTAGACTTGTGACTATCATCATCAAGGGAATTCGCTTCTTGGATTATTCCGTTTGATTCTTCATAAGCGACTTGCCTTGGGGGTTGTGTACTATCCTCCTTAGCATCAACTGTAACGTCCCTAACAGAGTTATCCTCAGCTTTGGATTCCCATGGAGGTTCAGCATCTCATAGATCTTCAACCAACTCTTCTTCTTGAACAATGACAGCTTCTTCTACTTGTTCTAGTACAAATTCATTTCTTGTCTTGTCCACTGGAGTTTTTGGTATCTCTTTCATGCTCCGCTTTTCATTAGACTGTCCACATGGAGTTGTGGCTGATCCTTGTATATTTGAGCGCCTAGAAACCCATTAAATTACTGCTTGCTCCAGTTGTCGAATGGTGGTTTGAAGATTATCTACTATTTCCTTTAGGCGAACCTCTGCTTCTCGGGTTGCCGAACTTGGACATGATACATAATAAAGTGGTGGTGATTGGGAGTGATTGGATTGGTAGTGGTGTAAGGAAGGATCATATGGTGGCGAATGGTGAAAAGAAGCTTGTGAGTGTGGGGGTTCGAGGTTATGTTGAAAGGGTGGCCTATATGCACGGGGTGGGGCTTGTTGGTAGTTACAAGGTTGTCCACCGTATCTTTCAGCTGGGTATGCATTGCAGAATGGTCTTTGTCCATGATATCTCGGAGGGTGTTGTTGCCTAAAGGGTTGATTAGATCCTCTTGGCTCCATCCATCCTTGATTGGTCTGACCTTGATGCATATTCTTGCTGTAACTTCTATTTCCTTCAACAAAGTTAGAACCAAACTCAAAGCGAGAGGGGTGAGAGTTCATGGTAGCAAATAAAATTAAAAAGGTTTTGGGTGTCACAAGTAACAAACCCCTTTAAAAATTGTTAACCGAGTATTCAAACCTCGGGTCGTCTTCTCAAGGAACTATAAGGAGGTATATTCTTATTATTGGCTATGGAGATTGTGAATTTGGGGTTTGAATAATGAGGAATAAGTAATATAAATGGCAATTAAAATAAATAAATACTGTAAAGCAACTTTTGGCAAGGTGAGAGAAATTAGAAGTCCAACTTAGTTATCCCTCTCAACAATAATGAAAGTTGTATCTTAATTCCACTTAGTTAACCTTTGAAGCAAAGGTAAGTCAAGGGACTAATTAGTTTGACCTTTGAATCCTATTTATTTCCTAAGAAAAAGTTGGGATTATTGAAGTTCAGTTCAATTAGCAAGATAACGATTATCACTTATGCTGAGTTTGATAACTGTTGAGTTACTGATTTCTTAACCAAGACCAAAAGGGGAAAAAAGTAAATTGCTGGAATAAAATACTTAGAATAACAATATCCTTAGATTGGGAATAATAAAAAGGAACAATCATAAACTGAAATGCTTCAAATATCATTAAATAAAAATGTCAATTCTAACACGGAAAATATCAACAGCCAATTGGGCAACATCAATCAAACATAATAAAAGCTTCAGAGTAATCAAAATATAAAAGAGAGATTTAAATAGAAAAAGGAATATTGAACCTGGATCGAGAGTCACTCTATAAAGCTAAGAGAAGTCCTAAATCCTAGTTTCTAAAAATCCTAATTTCTAATCCTAATCCTAATCCTAAGAGAGAGAGGAGAGAACCTCTCTCAAAACTAAATCTAAATCATCGGAAGTAACAAAAATGCGAGCCCCCTTTTGAATGGATGCATTCCTCCAATTTATAACCTCTAGTCTATGCTGTCTGTACTTGGATCAGGGCCAAAAAAAGCTTCAGAAATCACTGGGGGTGTATTCTATAAATTCTGATTCGTGGCCTCTGTCACGCGTCCGCGTGGGTCACGCGGTCGCATCATTCGGAACTTTTCCTTGCTATGCGGTCGCGTCAGTCACGCGTCCGCGTCGTATGCGTTCTGCTTAAGGCGCGCGGTCGCGTCAGTCATGTGGCCGTGTCGCTGCTTCTTCGCTTCTGGCACATGGTGCACGAAATTGTGATCATCAATGGTGCCATCAACATGGTACGCACAATTGTAATTTCAATTCTTTATCACAACTTCGCACAACTAACCAGCAAGTGTACTGGGTTGTCCAAGTAATAAACCTTACGCGAGTAAGGGTCGATCCCACGGAGATTGTTGGTATGAAGCAAGCTATGGTCACCTTGTAAATCTTAGTTAGGCAAACTCAAATGGTTATGGATGATGTATGAATAAAACATAAAGATAAAGATAGAGATACTTACGTAATTCATTGGTGAGAATTTCAGATAAGCGTATGGAGATGCTTTGTCCCTTCCGTCTCTCTGCTTTCCTACTGTCTTCATCCAATCCTTCTTACTCTTTTCCATGGCAAGCTGTATGTAGGGTTTCACCGTTGTTAGTGGCTACCTCCCATCCTCTCAGTGAAAATGTTCAACGCACCCTGTCACGGCACGGCTATTCAGCTGTCGGTTCTCGATCATGTCGGAATAGAATCCAGTGATTCTTTTGCGTCT